>NC_138189.1:23277615-23877615 GCF_964194105.1 Spermophilus citellus | reverse complement strand
ATGTTATTATACCTGGAAAACATAAGAAAGTCAAATGGAAAAAACTCTTAGAAACAAGAGAGGGATTCAATAAGGAAGCTGTTGACAAGATTAAAATGTAAAAAGCAATCGCTTTCTTATACACACATTATAAACATTTAGAAACTACCGATGAGCTCTCTGCAATTGGCAGAGTTCAAGCAGAGATAAGTGATAAGGCAACCATCTGTCAGGGATATTGTGGGAAGACCCCCTGGACAGGATGACAATTATTCTGGAAGAATTCTAAACTCCTATACCCCTGCTATCATTTTACAATTTGGGATATTTGAGTCTATGAACAATGGGTTTGAACACTAAGGGAATAATTTTGTGATCCAATTGGCTTCAAGTCCTACACTTATTCTGATCATTCGGGCATGTAAAATATTCTTGTTAGGTTCTGACATTCTGTGCTCTAGTCTCCATTCCTAAGGATCTTTGTGGACATTGTTTCTAGACCTATTGCTTGAACTGTTGAATATATGTTTCCAGTTCCTATCTCTTACCTGATTTAAACTTCCCTTGATCATGGCCATGTATTTTTATCTTTCTATTAGATTGTTAACATGTATTTAAAAATGTGGCATATAATAGGCATCAAATAAATACTATGAAATAACTACATTTGTTCTAACTTCATTTATTATACATGGTGCTGGGCATTGGAGTCACCAAATTTCTACATAATTCCAGTTAACATATTTGTTTTGTCTCTCACATTAAGAGGGTCTCCCCACCCCCAATTGGGCTTCGTAATTGCTTCAAGACTCTGTCACAATCTTGAGGGTTAGTGTTCTCCTCTTAGCCATCCTTTCCAAAATTATCTCTAACCTGAAAATTCTTCAGTGGGAAATCATATGAGATAGAAAACCCATATGAAGGATTCAGGCGTATGTGTCTCTCTACCTATTATAACTATCCTATGTGTATACAAGAGATTTTGTTTGCCTGTTTATAATTCCATTTTTTTCCTGGAAAATTGGTGCATGGATTTAATTCTAATTATGTTATGCATCTTGTTTCTCTGTATTACTATCTTGCTGCTCCCACATTCATGCCTTTCAACAATAATACTCGAGTGACTGAATTTGTGTTCCTGGATATGATAGAAAGTGTGCATCTAGTATATTATGTGGTGTTTGGCATAGGTTACAGGCTAACAATTTATTTTCATGGCAGTGCCTGCAGTAATCAATGAATGAATGAATCCTCCCAGTATGGTTAACCAAGTATGATCTCCTGGTACATAATCATTTTGGCAGTATACAAACAATGAAAAAAGAATGCTTATACTGCATAGAGAATTTTTGGTAGCATTCTCAAATGGCTGCTTTAGGGATGTTTGGAAAACTACAAACAAAATGGACAAAAGAAGAAGAATTTGGGGTTAATAGTGTGGAATGCTTTCAACTTAATTCCTGGGAAACTACTTCGGTTAATATATGCTTCCATATGCCCAGCAAAAGTTTGGTTTTTTATCTCACATTTTTTCACTAATTTTTTCAAAATCATTTTGGTGCTGTGATCCAAATGTTAGAGAAATACATCTTGAACTGTCCTAATATTAATATTTAAAATCAATACCATGTGTGTGCCATGTATTAAAAATATAAGGAAAGTTACCATCAGCACAGTCTCTGTGTTTTGATTCTGCTGGGTGCATCAACTCCCTAGGAAACTTTGCTTGCCTAATCTTAGAGACAGGAGGCCGAATGGGGGAGTTATAAGCTCAATTCCATACACTTATCAGATCTAAAATGATTATGTTAAATGAATACTTTAATTTTCTTGTCCTTAAAGTCAAATGTGCCATATATTCTTGAATGAAAAGAAATCATGCCCCCTTGGGCTGGGGATGTGGCTCAAGCGGTAGCGAGCTCGCCTGGCTTGCGTGCAGCCTGGGTTGGATCCTCAGCACCACATACCAACAAAGATGTTGTGTCCGCCGAAAACTAAGAAATAAATATTAAAATTCTAAAAAAAAAAAAAAAAAGAAATCATGCCCCAATGCAATGCTTCTAGGTGAGTGAACATTGTTCTCCATGATTCAGGGTATTCACACCAAGTTTATACAGCACAGGGACTGCTTCTTCGTTTTTTGTTTTTTTGGTAGCAGAGATTGAACCCCAGGGTGTTTAACCACGGAGGCACCTCCCAACCCCCTTTTTTATATTTCTTTTTGAGATAGGGTCTCACTTAGTGTTGCTTAGAGTCTTGCAAAGTTGCTGAGTCTGGCTTTGAATTCAGGATCCTCCTACCTCAGCATCCCAAGTTGCTGGGATTACACATGTGAGCCACCATACCTGGCAGTGACTGCTTATTCTAATCAAGGTAGAAAGATAACTGTTTTCTAATACCTAAGTATGCCATGACCTACACAGCTGTTAATTCACAAACTGGTGAGAGGTGATGGGGGATTAGAAAAAACAAACAGACACACCCAGAGAGAAAGCTGGGACCAGGTGGAACACCCTCCTCTGATGGCAGAACAATGGCCCTACCTAGCTCAGCACATTTATTATGTAGGTTTTATCATCAAAAGGGTTTTCTGTGAGAACGTTTTTTTTCAAAGCAGGCAGGTTGAAGAATAAAGCCTAATTCTCTACCCCTGGCAGATGGTGTCTGAATTCAGGGTCAAGACTGATAGTCTCATGCCTTGCACAGAACCTCTTTAAGCAGGGTGTCACCATAGCAACTGGGCAATCTTTTTTTTTTTTTATTGGTTGTTCAAAACATTACAAAGTTCATTACATATCATCTTTCATACATTTGATTCAAGTGGGTTATGAACTCCCATTTTTACCCCAAATACAAATTGCAGAATCACATTGGTTACACATCCACGTTTTTACATAATGCCATATTAGTGACTGTTGTATTCTGCTACCTTTCCTATCCTCTACTATCCCCCCTCCCCTCCCCTCCCCTCCCATCTTCTCTCTCTACCCCATCTGCTGTTATTCAATTCTCTCCCTTGTTTTTTTTCCCCTTTCCCCTCACAACCTCTTATATGTAATTTTGTGTAACAATGAAGGTCTCCTTCCATTTGCATGCAATTTCCCTTCTCTCTCCCTTTCCCTCCCATCACTCGTCTCTGTTTAATGTTAATCTTTTCCTTATGCTCTTCCTCCCTGCTCTGTTCTTAGTTGTTCTCCTTATATCAAAGAAGACATTTGGCATTTGTTTTTTAGGGATTGGCTAGCTTCACTTAGCATAATCTCCTCTAATGCCATCCATTTCCCTGCAAATTCCATGATTTTGTCATTTTTTAGTGCTGCGTAATAGTCCATGGTGTATAAATGCCACATTTTTATTATCCATTCATCTATTGAAGGGCATCTAGGTTGGTTCCACAGTCTAATTATTGTGAATTGTGCTGCTATGAACATCGATGTGGCAGTATCCCTATAGTATGCTCTTTTAAGGTCTTCAGGGAATAGTCCGAGAAGGGCGATAGCTGGGTCAAATGGTGGTTCCATTCCCAGCTTTCCCAGGAATCTCCATACTGCTTTCCAAATTGGCTGCACCAATTTGCAGTCCCACCAGCAATGTACAAGTGTACCCTTTTCTCCACATCCTCGCCAGCACTCATTGTTGTTTGACTTCATAGTGGCTGCCAATCTTACTGGAGTGAGATGGTATCTTAGGGTGGTTTTGATTTGCATTTCTCTGACTGCTAGAGATGGTGAGCATTTTTTCACGTACTTGTTGATTGATTGTATGTCCTCCTCTGAGAAGTGTCTGTTCAGGTCCTTGGCCCATTTGTTGATTAGGTTATTTGTTTTCTTATTGTTTAATTTTTTGAGTTCTTTGTATACTCTGGATATTAGGGCTCTATCTGAAGTGTGAGGAGTAAAAATTTGTTCCCATGATGTACGCTCCCTACTTACCTCTCTTATTGTTTCTCTTGCTGAGAAAAAAAAACTTTTTAGTTTAAGTAAATCCCATTTGTTGATTCTTGTTATTAACTCTTGGGCTATGGGCATCCTATTAATGAATTTGGAGCCTGACCCCACAATATGTAGATAGGAGCCAACTTTTTCTTCTATCAGATGCAGAGTCTCTGACTTGATATCAAGCTCCTTGATCCATTTTGAGTTAACGTTTGTGCATGGGAGAGAAATGGGTTCAGCTTCATTTTGTTGCATATGGATTTCCAGTTTTCCCAGCACCATTTGCAACTGGGCAATCTTAACCTGCCACGTTGCATGAGAAGTTCCCAATGCAGGTGCAGAATCCTGCTGCGAGACAGAGATCTTTAGCCAAGTGACTTCTTCCCACATAAGAATGATACAATTCCTAATAATAATTGTGTTAGATTATATGGTAATATATTTTGTAAAATAATACAGAGTGAACTTCTGGTAGTCTAGTTATCCTGGCTTCCCAATGATGAAAAAGTTACGATTACATAAGACAAAATTGTTTTCTTTTTATTTAATTTTTTATTTATATATTTCTGAATTTTCTTATTGATGCATTATGCTTATGCTTAATAGTGGAATTCATTGCTATATATTTGTGTATGCATAAAACATAGCAGTATAGTTTGGTCAATTTCATTCCCCAGTACCTTCTCTTTTCCCTTTTCTCCTCCCTCTCCATCATCCATTTCCTCTCTTGTTCTACTGGTCTCCTTTTTATTTTCATGAGTTTCCCCCTGATTTTTTTCCTTTTATTTGCTCTAGCTTCCACCTATGAGAAAAAAAAATACAATCTTCGACATTCTGAGTTTAGCTTATTTTGCCTAATATAGTGCTCTCAATTTCCATCAATTTTCTTGCAAATGACAACATTTCATTCTTCTTTACAGTGGAGTAAAATTCAAAGTGTATTTATACCACATTTTCTTAATCTATTCATCTGTTGAGAAGAATAGCTAGTTATGGCTGATTCCATAATTTGGCTATTGTGAATTATGCTGTTAAAAACATGACTAAAATGTTTTAGATTGATGTTATTTTCTTAATACTTGTAAGTGTATTATGAATATATCACTGCTTATACATCTATAATTATTAATTGATAAATCTAGGTGAGTGTATATTCTCTACACTTCTGTATATTTAAATTTTTTCATGATAAAATTTTTAAGAAATTTATTTATAAAAAGATGCAGAAATAAGCTGGTTGCAGTAGTGCACACTTGTTATCCCAGCTAGTTGAAAAGCTGAGGCAGGAGGATCACAAGTTCATGGTCAGTCTCAGCACTTATGGAGGCCCTAAAGACCTTTCTCAAAAAAGTATGGTTATATATATATATATATTTGGAGTGTGGCTCCTCAGTGGTGAAACACCACTTGTTAAATCCCCAGTACCAGTCCTCACTCATCCCCCCAAAAGGATGCAGAAATATACACAGCCCTTTGTTTTTCAGATAATATAGTCTTAGAACGACTATGCCTGTATTTAAACCATCACCAGGCTATGTTTTAAAATTCTCTCTCATTGCCTACAATATAGCTCCTAAATTGCTTAAGAACAGACAGCTAGTATTTTCTTATCTTGAGGAATAAGCTTTGCCTTCAGCATACTTACATTCCTCATTTAAAAAATATGTGTACCATGCATAAATTATTAAATAATACATTAGAAATAGCAGTGGCTTAAACAATGTTTCATTATCTGCTTCCTGCTCAGTCTAGAGTGTTCCTCCACTTTGATGTTGCTTTATAGACAGAGATAGCTGATAGAGGTCCAGCCTTCCTTTACTATGGGATAGGGATAGGAATGAGCTAAGGAATATTTTTTTAAAGTCAACATTACATATATATCCTGTGAGAAGACTCCTCAGGGTTCCAAAACTTTCCCATAAACCTCCACACCCAAGTCTTGCTGGAAGGAAACTGTTAATTAAATATTTCAGTTGAATATATTGCTACCTTGAATAAATTTTATTTATGTTTCTAAGGAAAAAGATGAGAGTGGGATAGTCAATTTATATTCCCTATGCAACTTTGATGAAAATTATAAGTTTTTACAGAAGTTAAATTTGAACAGGAACAATAATATTGACCTTTGTTAAAATGGTATAAATTTAAATTTCCATGCAAAGACAGTAAACTATGAAATTCACTCATATTTGAAGAGAGTTAAATAATCTTGGTTAATAAAGAAAACTGATGTTAATGAAAAAAGATATTCGTCATCTTATTTCTTCTTAATTAGCTTTATAATATAGTAGAAATGTCATTTCCCTTCTGTTCTGGTAATTGTTCACAAAAATTATTGTATTTTGCTTGCAATGCTACTGTGTAATCTGAAATGGTTCCTTAAGTAGATGATTTTTAAAATTCTATTAAAGAATCTTCACTGCCTGATAAGGATGACTAAAAAGTTTACATGGATCTTCTCTTCTTTGACTTGTAGCTGATAACAAATTAGAAGCTAATTTTTATCTTCTCCTTGTCACTTTTCCTGTTTCCTTTATTCTTTCCCTTTCTGTCTCTTCATCATTGAAAAAATAACTTTCTTTTCTTTTTTGATCTGTCTATAAGTAAGAACTTTGAACTAGAATTTTAAGTATTGAACAAGTTAAGGAATAAATAAAAGGAGAAAGAGGAGAACTTCACTGTTATTAGAGAAATAAAGTTGATGCTGGAAGAGCTCAATGTTTCTATGGTAATTGAGCAAAGAAAGGAAAAGGCTCTTCTTGGGGCAGACAAGAGTCTTGCCCTTCAGAAATAGAGAACTGGATCTTAAGTCCCTGCATGTGTTTGCACTGCCTTTGTAACTGAGCTCACTGACTTAGTCAAAATGACACTTGTAACGTAACCTACTTCTGTTCTCCAGCCCAATGGTGGATCTCAGGCTGGCATTATCTGGAGGACCTTTGAAGACTTTTGATACCAGAGAGCTCTCTCCAGATATCCTGATGTAATTGGTCTGGTATGAAGTCCTGGTTTTCCCAGATGATCTTTTTGTACATTCATGGTTAAGAACCACATTTAATATCAATAAAGAAAATGTGGTATATAAACAAAGTGGAATATTACTCAGGCATAAAAAAGAATGACTTTGTGATGGTTGCTGGTAAATGAATGAATCTGTAGTCTATCATGCTAAGTGAAATAAGCCAATACCCCGCCCCCCCCCAAACTAAATGTCAAGTCTTCTCTCTGATATGTGGATGCTAACAGACAATAAGGAGCAGAAGGAGAATGGATGAATAGAAGTTCAGTGCATTAGACAAAGGGGAATGAAGGGAAAGAGTTGGGATGGGAATAGGAGAGACAGGAGAATGAATCAGACATAACTTTCCTATGTTCACGTAAAAAATACACCACCACTGAAACTCTACATCCTGTACAATCACAAGAATGGGATCCTAACTAGAATAAAGTATATTCCGTGTAAGCACAATACATCAAAATACACTCTACTATCATGTATATCTAAAAAGAATAAGAACAAAAAAATAGATCAATATTTTTGTTACAAAATACTATTGTCAACATTTTTATTTCAGAAATTTACATTCTTTTGTCATTTAGTTAATTGTGATGCAGTTGTTTTAAGAATTAAACTAAGAGACATTTCTACATTGTTTATTTAATTAGATACAGATTAATAAACTTTGAACTTCACCTATTCATTGGATTTGTCATCATTAAATGATACTTAGCTCTCTATTTTGAGCAACTGATCTGGTATCCAAGGGGTTATCTTAGCTGCTCTTGATAGAAACTTTATTCCATAAAAAATATAATTTATTGAATGTGGAATGGGAATTTTAGCTCTGATTGTTTACTGCAGAGAAATTCTATCAGGATCAGAATTGGAAATATGGTGTGAATCTTTGAAAATGCTCCTTGATGTTCTAGATAAGCTAAATTCCCAGTGAGCTCTATATCTATTCCAACAGCGATTCTGCCAGATATTTTTAATGCCCTGTTTTCCTTCTTAGTATTAGTTTTAAAAGCTAATAATCGTTTTAAAGTAAGAAATTGTGAATTTGGTGCATTTTAGAAATTTTCAAAATAAATCTCCAGGTATTATTCCAGATTAATCTTTCAGAAAAGAACTGGATAACATGTTTCCTTCTTTTAGAATTGAGTGGGTACAGTGGGGTTGGGATAGAATTTTACAAGTGTGAAAAATGATCCAGGTTGAGGATATCAAATTCTAGAATTAACAGATAAATTTGTTTGATTCATAAACCCAATATATTAATGAGGACCATACAGTGGAAAGTGAGGAAGACATGAAAACCCAGTTTTTAAATTTTTTTTTTATGTTTTGCTTCCCCTCCCCCCATCAGATTGACAGTTTAAATTGTTCTGAAATCACTGGGTAATTAAGCAGCCTTCTGTGTGGCCCTGAAGCGGCAGTCTTGCTACTACATAATTAATAATGTTCTCTTCAAAGTGTGAGCGATAATCCCTTGATTGAATGCTCCAGTTTCATTACATTACTAAATAAAATGAAACAATAATTAGAACAATGTGCAAGGTAAGAGAGGTCTATATCATTATGTTTGTTATGAAGAGAAGCAGAAAAATTAATCAAATGAAATGTAAAATTATTATGGATAATTGCAGGCATATGTAAATGATCAGCTTGCTTGCAATCAGAATGTTGTAAAGGGACAGGTACATGACGTGCTTATCTTTCCTTGATGAAGCCATGCAAATTTTTGAGTTTCAACTGAGTGTTAGCATCTAGAATTACGGTAAACTCTTCATTATATTTTAGAGGTCTTTGTAAGGTGCCTATTGAAAAATTGAACATTTCCTTTTAGTTAAGCTCTATTCCCAATTCCTCTTGTAAAAATTAATTCTGCTTTTCTCTATACTCTCATATTCATAACACCTTTTTTGTATTACTCCAGACATCATGTTTTGGTATAGGCTTCTTTCCTTATCCTTCATCCTTTCTTTCCCCAATCCTATTTTTTATCGTCTCTTTCCACAGCTAGAGATATACAGTTTTCACACACACACACACACACACACACACACACACACATATATATATATAACACAAATATATATATATATATGTGTGTGTGTGTGTGTGTGTGTGTGTGTGTGTGTGTGTAGTTGAATGATTAAATCAAGTTATTTAACATACGGATCAGCACGTTATTATTTTTTTCTGTGGTAAACATGTTTGAAATCTTCTCTTCCAGTAATTTTGAAATACACAGTACATAATTAACTATGGCCAACTCACAGTGCAAAAAATGACTAAATATTCTTCTTTCCTCTAACTTTGTATGTTTTGACTGAATTCCCCTTTTCTTAGACCCGTTCTTTAGCACAATATCCTCCAGAATCATTGTCCAAATGGGAGAAATTCCTTCTTTTTAAAGGCTGTTTTATTCCACCATGCTTTCACATCCGTGTGCATGTGTCTGTGTATGTGTGTACAGATGTGTGTGTATAAAGTGATCTGCATATACACAGATGACAATTTTTTATCCACTTATGCACTGGTGAACATAGGTCACTTTTATATCTTGTTATTTTTATATCTTGTTATTTTTTTGTAAATAATGTCAAAATGAGCATGGGGGTATCAATATTTCTTTGACATATTGATTGCAATCCCTTTGGATATATACTTTGGAGTAAGGTTCCTGGATCATGTGGTAGTTTGGGGTTTGTTGTTTTGAGCAACCTCCACACTGTCCTCAAAACAGCTCCACTAATTATCTATTCCTATCTGGAGTATACCAGAGTATTCTTTTAATGTCTTTGCCAACATTTACTTTTCTTTTCTTTCCTTCTTTCTTTCTTTTATTGTACCAGGGATTGAACCTAAGGTACTTAACCATTGAGCAAAATCCCCAGCATTTTTTATTTTTTATTTTGGGACAGATTCTCATTTGGTTGCTTACAGCCTCACTAAATTGCTGTGACTGGTTTTGAACTTGAAATCTTCTGGCCTCAGACTCCTGAGCTGCTGTGATTACAGGTGTGCGCATCTGTGCCTGGAATTTTCCAACATTTTTTAAATCAATTATCTATTTCATAATAACCATTCTAACAGGTGTGGGATGATATCTCTTTCTGTTTTTCATTTGCATTTCCCAGATGATTAGAGATGTTAAACATTTTCCCCAATATATCTATAGACCCTTTTTTTGTGTATTTATATGAACATAATATATACATTTATCTATATTATATATTTAATATATGTGTGTATATATGTATATATATATTTATATATATGAAATATTCATTTAGGTCCTTTTACCATTTTTAAATTTGGTTATTTGTTTCTATGTTGTTGAGTTCTTTGAGCTCCTTACCTATTTTTGATGTCAGCCTCTTATCAGATGTATTTTTTGCAAATATTTTCTCCCAATTCATAGGTTATTAAAGTCAGAGTCTCCCCCTGGATGAAGAACCTTGGTGTCCTGTGAATTCTTTTAACCCCGACGTCTCCCGCCGGACTCGGTCCATTTCTGTCGGACGCGGCAGTTTGGAGGTTCCGCCGACCGGAAAGAGGAGGTAAGCGGACGGGGGCTCCCTCCACGGAGAGGGGGGACTGGAAGCCTTCCATAAGCAGAAGGGGTCCTTCCATAAAGTAAAGAGACTGGAAGCCTTCCATAAGCAGAAGGGGTCCTTCCATAAAGTAAAGAGACTGGAAGCCTTCCATTAGAAGAAGGGGTCCTTCCATAAGAAAAAGAGACCTTCCATAAGAGAAGGGGGAAAAAGTTGCAACTTAAATAAGGAACCATGGGTAACTCAGCAGCAAAAGTTCGTCTGGCCAACGAACTCAGGGAGCTGCTGAACACACAAGGAACAGGAATAAAAACAAAAACTGTAACAGAATTCGTTGAAGTTATTGCCCAGGCATGTCCTTGGTTTCTGACAGGGGGATTTCTTAATAACAATGATTGGGATCAAGTCAGATGTGATTTACAAAGATTGTTGAGGGATCAAGGTCCGGAAAGTATCCCAATCGCCACTTTCTCTTTATGGAGACTGGTTAAAGATGCTTTGTTAATAGATAAAATAAAGATTAAGGAACAGCTTGCAGAATGTGAACAGGTCCTTGACCAGGTCCAGGAAGAGCAAATGGCAGAGTCCTTACCCCTTTCCCATTATTCTTTCACATCTCCTTCTTCATTCTTAGATCCACCCTAGCTGCTCTCAACCCTGCCTTCTCATCTTCCCCCTCCCTAATAGGCCCACAAAAAAGTCTTAACTGACCTTCTCCAGAATATTCACCATGGCTTATTTTAGGACTTTCTACAAAACAATCTCTACAAAAAGGTTCAATGTGGATAAATTTCCTATTTTCATATTACCCTGTTTTATTTGGCTACTGTCTGAAAAGATCAGCACTCCAGGCGCTAGACACTCCCTTACTAGTTTTTCACAAAAATATGTAAACAAGGCCTCTGGCCTTGAGCTGGGCTTCACAGTGCTGAGTACATTTCTAAGATAAGGGAGTTACTAACTGGGCTCCATGGTAACAGCTGGCAGGAGGAGGAACTGGAAAGGGAGATAGAGGAACTAGAGGGTCAAATGAAGAAGTCAAGATTTAAAGCACCTACGGCCCCGATCGCTGTTGTGCTCCCTCCTTATAACCCCAATTGGGACGAGGACAACCCCAGAAGGCGGGGGGCAAAGGTGTTCAGTGGCAGCCTAAGACGGCCCACACTTTTCCAGTAATTGAAAACCTGGATGCCTATGGACAGCCGGCCAGAGTGTACGGGGCGATCCAGAGACAGAACAAGCTGCCACCGCAGTAAGATGTTGGCCAGGCGGGGAAAAATGCAGACGAAATCAAACAAAATGCAATCGGCTAGGAAAACTTAGGGAACTTTTGCCCTGAAAATGGGCAGCGGACTCTATGTTGTTTGCATCACCATGGTAACCATGGGGTACCTGGCCGGAAGAGCGGCTTCCTGGTCCCACCTCCCACACTTTTGGGGCTACTGATTGGTTCTTCCACAGTCACTCAGACAGGACTTCTAGTCCCGCCTTCCAGCCACTAACCTGTACTGCTGTGTTTCAGATTTCTACCGGAGCTGCTCAGAGCCTGTATTTTTAAAAGATGCCTACCTGTAAATGCTAACGAAAGATATCTTTTTCAGACAAAATTTAATTCTACAGGTTTCTATGTTACAGTCCTAAATTTAAGCTAGTTCTAAGTTAAATAACCTGACTTTTTCTTTATAGTTGTGTTACTAAATAATGTTCTATTGATGAGAGATATCAAATATGCTTCTTTATATTTTACCTTTAATTTTGGAGGTTATGAGGATGCATTTACTCGCCACAGGAACAAGCCGGCAAAGTTCCTGTGATGACCAAAAAATCCTTATTCTCATTGCTAACCATAAAAATAAAAATGTATACTCAAGGATCTTATTTCAGTTACATCAAGTGACGTCACATAAAAGAGTGCACTCCTAGTTAAAAATAAATTAAAATGGATCCAAATATTTTAAGACCACATGGTTACATAAAGTTAATACAATTATAAGTTAAGTTCTTATTCTTAATATATATTTTTTAGATATTTAAATAACCTATATTTGTTAATCTATAAATTAATTAGCACATGCCTAATTGATTAGTTAATATATATTTGCCTAATTATTTTTCTTCAACAGGAAACCCATAATTTATGTTTTATATTTACATTTATCAAGATACTCTGCCTTTTCAGTTACAGATATTTGAGATAAGTGTGTTTACTATAAATTTGCTTTTAAGTGAAAATACAATCAAGTAGTTTCTAATTCTCAAGGTTACTGTTTAAACTTATAAGATGATAAATTATTATAATTATTTCTACAAAATATCTAAAGGTTTTAACTATATTTTCATTGATATTTCTTATCAAAGTATAATAATTTGTTTATAGATTCTAAGGTTTTCAGAAATTGTTCCAAAGTATTTTTTTTTTTTTAAGAAAAAGGTGCTTCAACAAAGAAAAAGCACACATGGATCCTAAAAAGAAGAAAGAAATCATCTTTGGGTAAAACTAGGTCTTTATATTCATTTTCCTAAAAAAAAAAAAAAAAAAAAAGGGGGTTTTATATTGGTATCTAAACAGATGATGTAAAAAGTTAGAACAATTAAAAAAGAGATTTATATATACTAAACTGACTATAATTAATTTAAGGGTATTTCAGGTTATTTTCCTAATTTAACTATACTAATGTGAGCAAAAATTTTGTCCATATTTTGATATGATAAACACCTATTAAAATGTAAGTTTATTTCTTTAAAGAAAGATCCTTATTGCCTAATAATTCTTACTGTTTAAGATAAAGATTAATTTTGGTAAATAAATTCACATTGTTGATTAAACATTAAGTATATTGAACTACTAACTTAAATCCCTGTATGACCTTTTGAGAGGAGACCCCTCACCCACCTCCCTGTAAAAACCTACTCCAAAAGCCTTGAAGGCACTCAGGTTAATAAAAACAGCCCCACAAAAGATACAGGTTACCCAGATAGATTATTCTATACCTCTATCATTTGTGGTCCTGCCATCGAAATTAACCCCTACTGGAGTGTTTTGGCAAACAGGTCCCATCTATTGGGTCCATCTACCCGCTTCTAACTCTCGGGTGATAACTCCCTTTTATGAACTAGTGATAAATCTGATCTGGAAAGCCAAATATTTGGGTGATGCACTGTTTGGAAAAACTTTTGACATTCTCATTCAGCCTTATACCCAGGATATGATTTTAAAATTACAACAAGAACATAATCTTTGGTGTCTCTTCCTTTGTAATTTCAAAGGTCAAATTGATAATCACTTTCCCCGACATAAACTTCTAGAAGGCCTTAAAAAATGTCCTATTATTTTTCCTAAAATTATTAAAAGGGAACCTATCTCAGGAGCTCAGACTGTTTATACAGACGGAGCTAAAGGGGGGTGTGCTGTTGTTTTTGATGGATCTCAAGTAATTCGACACCCTGTTCCTAAACTGTCTGCCCAAAGATCAGAAGTTGAGGCTCTAATTATGGCTCTTAAACTTTACAATTCCACCCCACTTAATGTGTATACTGATAGTCTCTATGTTGCCAATTTAGCCTTAGTTATTGAAACAGCCCCTTATATTGGCAGGCAATCTACTATCATGGAACAATTACAAACGGTTCAGCTTCTTGTTTGGGCTAGACGAGATCCTTTATTCATTGGACATATCCGAGGACATTCAGAGCTTCCTGGACCTCTGGTGGAAGGCAATGCTAAAGCAGATGCCGCCACTCACAATATGGGACCGCTTTTCGGTCTCCTCCTTATAGTTGCTGTAGGCCCCTGCCTTGTCAAGAGAATGACACAATTTATTAAAGACCAAATTAACATTCTGACTTCTAAGCCAATACAGGTCCATTATCAACGTCTACAAACCAAGGATGATCTTGCTGAAGTTTGTCTCCGACCAATTCGAAGATGATTTTTCTACAATGATCCCTGCTTCATGCCTTCCTCCTTTTGCCCCCTTCTTTTCTTCTTTATTTTTATTATTCCTCTCCTCTGACTCTATGCCTTGTTGAACCGGAACCAATTAAAAACCCAATAATGACTGGCTGAATAGATACCACTGAACGCCTTGACAACAACAAGCTGATCTTGTAGTACCCAGAGACCGGCAACTTTCATGCTTGCACTGCAACCTAAGACAGGGGAATGGGGCCTCCCCAAAGACGGGTAAGCAGTGTAAGGGCAGTGAACGACCTAAGACAGGGGCTACTTGATTCCCTTTGGCGTGCAACAAACAAAAGAGGGGGAACTGCTGGCTTGGATTCCCCCTGGCCCCCGGGGCTTGGTACCGGCCCTGGTTTCTTGTGTGCACGCCAAAGAGGCCAGCTCCCAAGGCCTTGAAAGATTTGTGGTTTCTTTTTTCATATTCAGCCTATAACAGTCATGTGGGAACGTCCTGACCTGCTTGGGTCTGATAAGGTTCCTGGTTGAAGGCTTAGTATGAGTCGACAAGGACCACCTGCCCCCCTCCGTCCTTGCTTCCGCCTACCAGTAACTTTCCATTCTGTCTGAAAGAAATATATAAGTATGAGCTGAGATAATAAAGAGTCTCCCCCTGGATGAAGAACCTTGGTGTCCTGTGAATTCTTTTAACCCCGACGTCTCCCGCCGGACTCGGTCCATTTCTGTCGGACGCGGCAGGTTATCTCTTTGCTCTGTTGTTTTCTTTGATTTTTTAGTGCATGTTTGGAGTCCCTTTAATATAATCCATTGATGGTGGAAAATAAAGTATACCTGACTTATAAAACACTTAGCAATAAATAGTTCTTTATCTAGTGATATGATTTCTATGGTTATTATTTGATGAGTTTATATTGAACCTTATAATAATGAAAAGTGAACACTTGCCCAAATGTGGTGTGTAGTAATATATCCATTGTGTTTAAATGGAGTTATATTTCCTGAAGTTTTTCAGAGAAACTTTCATATTAGCAGGTAAAATAAGTTCCTGTTAAAAATGTAAAAGTGCTAAGAAAAAAGTCACTGTTTTAAAATCAAAAGACCTTTTAGAGGCAGCAAAAAATAGAAAAGTACTTATGACATTCTTAAGGGTCAAGTCTGTCTTGAACCTCATTTTAAAAAATGTAAATTTATTTTTTTTCCTCTAACTTGAAGACCTGAGACCTTGGTAAAATACAAGAAGGTTATTTTATAAATGTAGGATAATAAGACATAACAATCGCATGCAAAGTGACTAAAATGCACATTAACCTGTGTAAAAAGGAAGTAACTGCAGGACAGATGAGAAAGTTGTAATTTTAACATGGGCAAATGCATGCATCTTTAAAGTAATTTATTTCAGAAAAAAAACTATTTTACTGTAATATTTTCTCACAAACAGCTGAAAAGGAGTTTTAATTTAAATTGTTTTTGAATAAATAAATGTTTTTCTTCTTTGTCTTTTTCTCTTTATTTTCTCTAAAGTCTTCTTTTTTAACATTTCTGCCTCAATAAACATTTTCTCTGTTATCTTAATGCTGTATATTTTCATCAAAGCTTAGACAAATTCTTTCAAATAATCCTTCAACCATTTGTGGATAAATAGTATTGAACGACCATTGTTAGGTTATTTTTGGGACTGGAACTTGAGAGAAATGTTGAGTAGGATGGTCCTGGTCCCTATTATCTGGGATAATAGTTCAAACAAGAAACTTGAGTACAAGGTGAGTGGGGCTGTGATGGAGTAAATTCATGTGCTGTGATACCAAGTGTGACAACATTCTATTCCTGACTTGAACTTGTGTGTGGGGGGATGAGGAGGAAGAGGGGAAGTGGGGGTAGAGTGCTTCCCAGATCTACCTCCCAAGTGAGACCCCCTGAGGGACTAGTGCTCAGAAAAGGAGAGAATAAAAAGTCCCAAGAAAAGTAAGAGGAAATAAGTAAATAATAGGAATAAATATAAGAAGTTCATTAAGAATCAATCTACATGCATCTCTTTAGGGTATCTAATGGGATTTGGACTTTATTCTGAGGTCAAGAGCAGCTTTTAAGATATTTTCATTAAAGTTTTCTCAGAGGAGGACATACAATCAATCAACAAGTACATGAAAAAATGCTCAACATCGCTAGCAGTCAGAGAAATGCAAATCAAAACCACCCTAAGATACCATCTCACTCCAGTAAGATTGGCAGCCATTACGAAGTCAAACAACAACAAGTGCTGGCGAGGATGTGGGGAAAAGGGTACACTTGTTCATTGTTGGTGGGACTGCAAATTGGTGCAACCAATTTGGAAAGCAGTATGGAGATTTCTTGGAAAGCTGGGAATGGAACCACCATTTGACCCAGCTATTCCCCTTCTCGGTCTATTCCCTAAAGACCTAAAAAGAGCATGCTACAGGGACACTGCTACATCGATGTTCATAGCAGCACAATTCACAATAGCAAGACTGTGGAACCAACCTAGATGCCCTTCAATAGATGAATGGATAAAAAAAATGTGGCATTTATACACAATGGAGTATTACTCTGCATTAAAAAATGACAAAATTATAGAATTTGGAGGGAAATGGATGGCATTAGAGCAGATTATGCTAAGTGAAGCTAGCCAATCCCTAAAAAACAAATGCCAAATGTCTTCTTTGATATAAGGAGAGTAACTAAGAACAGAGTAGGGATGAAGAGAATGAGAAGAAGATTAACATTAAACAGGGATGAGAGGTGGGAGGGAAAACGAGAGAGAAGGGAAATTGCATGGAAATGGAAGGAGACCCTCATGGTTATACAAAATTACATACAAGAGGAAGTGAGGGGAAAGGGAAAATAATACAAGGGGGAGAAATGAATTATAGTAGAAGGGGTAGAGAGAGAAGAGGGGAGGGGAGGGGAGGGGAGGGGGGATAGTAGAGGATAGGAAAGGCAGCAGAATACAACAGACACTAGTATGGCAATATGTAAATCAATGGAAGTGTAACTGATGTGATTCTGCAATCTGTATACGGGGTAAAAATGGAAGTTCACAACCCACTTGAATCAAAGTGTGAAATATGATATGTCAAGAACTATGTAATGTTTTGAACAACCAACAATTTTAAAAAAGTCTTTCAATTAAATAGTAAATTGATTTTTAAAAATTTCATGATTGTGAATTATTTTAATTTTTTCAAGATTGATATAAAGATTAGGTGTTTTTGTTTGTTTCTTGAGTTTGTTTTTGTTATTTAAATTACCATATATAATATATAACTTTGTATGTGGCTTAAAATATTGAGTGAAGACTTGATAAAACAACCTCAAAAAATTTTATTCCATTTTATTGTGTTTTGAAGGCTTTCTAAGTTTAGGTCTTTGGGGGATTGCAAAGGATGAAGTTGGTGTAAATGTTAAAACATTACTAGGACTGGCCAAATCACTGATACATATTTTACATCACTATGCACTAGCTATTGATATGTATTCTAATGATATACCTTCTAAGAGCACCAGATGAACATATTTCCCTGTTTATATAGCCTGTTTCATGCCTGATTAATCTAGAAAATAGGGCCAGTTTTAGACAAAAGTGGATTAACTTTCACTTATTTGATTTGGTGGCTAGAGAATTTGCAAAACTTATAATATCCTTTACTGGAATACTATAGGAACTCATCTCCTGATGTCCATATTTTGAATATGAAATACAAGTACCTTGCCATGAGGAAAAATTTTATTCTAGATTGTCATTGTTATAGGGTACCTATGGTTATTTGATCAGTGTCAATTCAAGATATACCATCAGAAGTGATACGGAAATCTTGAAAGTTCACAAGCAATTGTGTGGCCAAATTTAGAATACTATATAAGACAATTATTTTGGGATGCAATTCTCAAGATATTCATAAATTATAAGTATTTGTAGAGTAAAAATCAATGTAAATATTCTGCTTATGTTAAAGATTTGTATACTAAGTAATTCAAGAAGGAAAGTGCAACTACAAACAGATCACAGGTTAGTTAAATTTGGAAAGACTAGTTGTTTGAGCTCTATTCTACTTGCATTATAACATCTATGAGTTCATAAAGTTCAACAGCATTTTTTAAATTTAAAGAAAATATATTTATAACTGTATCTACATTTCAATCCTTACTGGCCACTCTAGCAGTTGTCTTGTGTAGACATTAATGATATTAAGAACATAGTTTTTAAAATTTTGATTGATTATGCTTTCCTCTTAAATCTTGTTTTGAATTAGAAAACATAGATTATGGAATTATGAAATTATTTTAAAACCTCATTTTAATATGAAATTTGGAAATTGGAGTACCTGTTTCCACTTGGCACTAAATTTCCATGCTATTAAATGGGGTTATAAAATCTGTCTATAAATTGTTTATTAAATGCCTAGTAAATACATATATAATTTGAGAGCATTTGAGATATCTCTAATGCACCACAGATGAGAGTAGTGCATTTGAGTAGCTATTCTCCTCAGGAAAGAACAAGGAAATGATTCCCTTAGATTGTTAGAAGAGGGAAGAGAATAGTATTTAATTTATGAGAACAGTTTAAAGAGCAAATGTCACAATGGAATTGACAATGAGAGGCTTTTATTACTGGAAACTTAACCAAAGAACAATGCCAAAAAGAGAAGAAGGTAAAAAAAGCAAATGTCACCTGCAGACTGTACCTGCTTATTGTAATTTTTTTCCATGAAAATACTTACTTATGAATCATATTTAATATTTATCTTTGGGAATCTTGGTTAATCCCATTAGTCATTCCCATTCTGCTTTCCATTACATACTTGTACTCTTTTTCATTCTTCCATGTTTATTCATTTCATCACTTTTCCATTGGCAAACATCAATGAAGCACCTAATATAGATATAATGAAGACAAGAACAGAAATGATTTTTTTTTTGTAGGACAAACTTCAACTCCATAATGTTGCCAAATTACTTCATAGGGTGTAGAATAATTATTTATTCATAACATTAAAACTTACTTGGTTTTCTCTTATGCTATACAAGAGGTAAACAGGGATTATTTGGATTTCTAAATTTGGTATTACATTATATTCAGAAATTAACTTCTTTCTTGGTGCTGGTGACCAAACCCAGGGCAAAAATAACTTTTAATTAAGAGAAAATTTCCACCATTATGAGCATGCCTTTTTCTATTTGTTCACAGGGTTGTGGGTTTGTATCCAAAGTGTAAAGTTTATGTGAAAAATCTTTATTGATTATTATAATGAAAAATTAATCAATCCAGCCATGTTAATTAGTACCTACTAGTACTACTTGTGATTTAATTAAAACAATCAATTTAAAATGTAGACTAGGTCAAAGATTTATACAGCATTTAAACTAGTTGCCTATAATCAATAATGCTATTTTTGCATCTAAATCATGCTAATTTTAATCTTGTTCTATTATACTCTGTATTCTGAATCATCTGAAAATGGTGACCCTTCTACATTGCTGTGTTTTGGATATAAGGTGTCCCCCCAAAATTCCTGTATTACTAAAGAAGTATTCAGAGGTGAAATAATTAGATTATAAGAGCTGTGACCTAACAAGTCTATCCTTGTTCAAATGCACAGGTGGGCCATAGGTAGAGGAGGTAGGTCACTGGTGGTTTATCTTCCCTCTGTTCCCTTTTCCTTTCTGTCTGTTTCCAGGGTGCCATGAATGGAGCAGGTTGCCTCCACCACACCCTTCTACCATGATGTTATCACTCTCCTTGGGCATACAGCAATGGAGTCAATGACCATGGAATAAAACTCTAAAACCATGAGCCAAAATAAACTTTTTTTGCTGTTCTAAGTTGTTCTCACTAGGTATTTTGGTCTCAGCAATGCAAAGCTGACTTACACATATGTAAACCACTTCTTTACATTGGTCTCCACAGAAGTTCCTCCATTTTTGCCAACTCCTTTTCCTGTCCTCTTATGGTCTCTTCTTCTTTCATCTGTGGCAAAAAATTTGTGAGTTTTTCAAGGTTCTGTTATAAGCCCTATTCTAGTACTTTTCTGTGCATTTTTTAATGGATCTAACCTAGCTTGACATGCATGTTCAAATAATAACTGTCACATTCTCATGTTTCATCTGGCTCCTAAATACATCATAAACATTTTCACAGAAATATTTTATAATCACCCCTACCCTAAATCATCCAAAGATAAGCCCTTTTTGCTCCATATTGTTTATCCTTCATCTTCTCAATTATTCTATATTAATTTGCTGTCTCTTTTTCTCTACTGCTGTCCTCCTGAATCTTGAGCGTTTTCCTTGATTTCTTGTTGCTACTCTCACATGTGACAACCACATTGGGTCATTATTAGTTTTCAAATGTATCCACTTCATTCTCCCCTAATTCAAAATAATGACGGAGGCCACATAATCACTGTTAGACTTATATTTACCTGTTCAATATGCTCTAGTTTTGTCCTTTCAATTAACTTTTTTTTCCAATGGAGTAATTTAAAAATTCTGATTATTTACTTTAAGCATGGCTCTTGATTTTTCTCTAACATGGCATTACATGTCTTTCATTATTTGAGCCCTGATAATAGCAATATCTTCATCTCCTGATCCACCCCTTCCCTTTAAATGTCCTGCTAAATTGACAACTTGACAGCCTCAAGCACAAGTAAACCCTACTCACTTCCAGACCTTTTTTCCCCCTGTAATTGAAACTTTCCTTACTCTATTTCTTCACATGAGCAATTCTTAGTCAATTTTAAGGAGTATTTGTCATAATCAATGACGTGTTATTTTTCACCTCATAACTCACTGTCAGTTACTGTTTAAAGTATCTTTTAAAAATATATCTTGTCCCCTGCTTCCTAACATCAGAGGAATTAGACATTGTTCTTTCCTGCCCTCTCTAATTAACTCACCTGGTAATGTTCTCCAGATGCATGATTTTGACTAGCTCTTACATGCTTGTGACATTTCAATGTGTATTTCCAACTCATACTTCTCTTCTGAACCCCAGACTTGTATATACAACTGTCTATTTAGTATTTCCCCTTGGATATCTGTGAAATGTCTCAAACACAAGATTGCTGAACTTTCATATTGACCTCTTTCTCCTGCCACAATCTCTCTCTTCCCCTTAAGAATGGAAATCCACAAATCAGCCTGTTCTTAGTGCATTCATCTATTATAAGACAACTTCTTGCAACTGCTTATGTCAAAAACTTTGAGTCCTTATAGACTCACATTTCTTTCATAACCAACATACCATCTGATAGCTAATCCAGTTGAATTTACATTCCAAATACATCCCAGATCTGACCCTGCCTCATCCCTCCCTCTTAGCAGCCTAGTTTTCCCACCAGTATCTCCCTCCAGGAGTTCTCAACAGTCTTCTTACTGTCCCACCTTCCCTCTTTACCCCTTAGTTTGTTCATAGTAACACAGTATATAGAATGATGACTTAAAAACAAATGTAACCATGATTTTCTTTTGCAAAATCTCCTCAAATTGTTCTCTGTAACTGAGAGTAAAACCCACGGCTTTACAGTGACTGACAAGCTGACAACTGATCCTTTTCCACTTACTCTCCTTTTCTCCTACTCTGATTTCATGCTTCCTTTTGATCTGATGATCCTCTAGAGCTACACTTGTTTCTATTGCTTTAGGATCTTCACACCAGCTATTCCTGATGCATCTGTTCTCAAGCCCACACCACTTTCAAATCTTTGGTTAAAACTTACCTTTCAAAGAGATGTACATGTCATAGCATTCTTCATCTTTATGTTTTTCCTTATCACTTTTCTCCTTCTGATAGCTGAATGATTTATTTATTGGTGGTGTTTACTATTTTTTTTTTAGTTCAAGGTGAGCTCCACCAGAAAGATCTCTGTTTGATTCTCTTGTATATACAGGGTACCTAGATTTAATGGATAGCACATGGTAGGTACTCAAGTTCATTTTTTTAAAATATATGAATAAATGAATGATAATAGTTTTGTAGTGACTTCACAGTGAATGCCTAAAACAATATTTGTTCATTCTCCATTTACAAATATCATTAAAGAGAATGAATTTTATACTAGCAGTGACTATCATTATTGTTGATAGTTTTTCTATATGCCTAGGGATTATTTAAAATAATTAAAGTCGATACAATTCTATGTTAAAGGTGTCTATAAATAATATGACTAAGGTTTTGTGAGATTAGGTAACTTGATGAGGCTCATAGATTGGCAGAGTCTGTGTGGAATTCACTTAGCCATTGTTTGATAACTTTCTCCATTATGAACACACAAGGTGCAGGAAAGAAAGCTTCTTTTCTCACATAGATATGTTCTTCCTATGTAGCTGGATGGTATTTGTATGCGCAAATGCAGCTACTGCTCATCTAGCCCTTAGTCTAGATTTGTTAAAACTTCCACTGATATTGTTTTTTTTTAACTCTATTGTCATCAGCTTCCTTTTTAAAGCAATCTGTGACACATTGAAAAATGCTTCTAGGAAATAGCTTAGCAACTCAAGAATGGTACTCCAGAACTAAGTAATTTAATATCTCACAGAGGGGATGTGCTGAATGCATCAATTTCCTCAGGGTTTTGCTTGGACTCACAGAAGTGACAATGTGCTGCTCTGTAATAGGTCTTGAGCTTTCTTCCTAATAGGTTTTATTTTATTTTATTTTATTTATTTTTTAGTGTAGGTGGCCAAGAAATTATTGTGATGTTCACTTTTTAAGGAGGATTCACTGTCTTATTTATTGTTCCTCCTTCTTTTTTTCCTTCTTTTTAAAATCTCATGTGCTATTACTTGAAAGTAGTTTTATTTTCCATATATTGACATTTTATTATTTTCTGAAATAATTTTCTTTTCCTGAAATGGTTATAATCATACTTCTTACAGATTTGGACCCTGAATCAGTTTGTATTCCATTAACAAACTTATTCCTTAGTATTTACATGGCTTCAAATTCTTGGGTAGAAAAGAGAAAATGGCATTAATCTGTAAGAGCCACATATAAAAACCCAATGAAAACCATGTGGATATTCCTAGCTGTGATATCAAAAGTAATAGGAAATATTGAGGAAAAGACATTTCCATCATGAATGAATTTCAAATGTTTACAATATGAAGTCCATAAGTGTTTTTAAAAAATTACTTTCATAAGGTAACGTGTTGGCTGGGCATGGTGGCACTCAGGAGGCCACCACATGGTGGCACTCAAGAGAGTATCGCTAGTTCAAAGCCAGCCCCAGCAACTAAGTCAGGCACTAGGCAACTCTGTGAAACCCTATTTTTAAATAAAATATAAGTGTTCTGGGGAGATAGCTCAGTGGTTAAGTGCCCCTAGGTTCAAAATAAATAAATAACATGTTAATTACTGTCTTTAAAATAAAGAGAAAATTCTAGCTCTAAAAGGGCATTCACCTATTTGAAGGGCATGTGCTTAAGGGATGCAAGGTGAATAAATATGCAATCAGTTTTCATAGTTGAAATATTTCCCAATAGTATCTTATGATACAGTGATTGAGAAATCCTTGCTTCAAATTTAATCATTCAGATTTGAAGCTAAATCTATATTCTTGTGTGTAATGAAAAGTGAGAATTGAGAGGCAAGACTCAGATAAATGTGATTCTTTTCTCAAGAGAGCCAAAAGTTTAAGATAGTTGCTAAAATAGCTTAATTGACGGAACTCATGTATCAAGAGTTCTGAGTCTTTCTGAATACAAGATCATTACTTTTTAAAATTTAGAGTAGAAGTTTGAACACTATTCAGAAAACTTGAGTGTCTTCACATACAATGAATTCTGAGATCTGGGAATTTTGAAGATATAATTGGTATATCCCCACATAATTAATTCTCTAGTTAAGGATTCACTTATTCATGAAAAAATTGTGTTGTTTGATAGAGTCATTTGTGTTGACTCTACCTATTGATCCACACCCCACACACAATAAAAAAAAAACACTATTGTTAAAATATGCATATTTGGAAAAGAGTTTCTGAATTGCTAATTCCTAGGTACTTGTTATTTTTCTCCCCAAGGGATATTTGCATATATAAATGGGCAGACTTCAACTAATTCAAATATTTTATTATTTAAATTAAGATTTTCCAGTTACATATAATACCAATGAATGAATCACTAAATTTGAACATACTTGATTGCTATGGATAAATGGCCTACACTATGTTGGTATAAATGAACAAGTGAATTAGTCTTTCTGATGGCATCTAATTGCTCAGTACTCAAAAAAATTTAAGTGAAGGTTTCTGGAAGATTAAAGTTCAAAGATTAATGTATAAACTTATAATAAGTTTTACTATGAATTTTATTTATGTATACATACTTTTTTAATTTGTTTGTTTTTTTTTGGTATGGGGGATTGAACCCAGGGGCACTTAACCACTGAGCCACATCCTGGAAATTAAAAAAAAAAAATATATATATATATATATATATATATATATATATATATATATATATATATATATATATTATTTTGAGACATGGTCTTGCTAAGTTGCTTAGGTCCTTTAAAAGTTGCAGAGGCTGACTTTGAACTCAAGATCTTCCTGCTTCCTCCCAAGGTGCTGGGATTATAGGCAAGTACCACCATGTCTAGCTCTTCAAAAAGATATTTAGTGCTAAAATTCAATTCAAAAATTTGGATTGTGATTATGTCTATGGAAAGGAAGAAGGCAGTAAATTGGCATAATCTTCTAAATATCTCGATAAGCAGACTTCATGGTAAACAGACAAATGATGCTTGCTAGGAGGTGAGAATTTCCCTGTATAATGCTTTTACTAAAATGTTCCTCATTTGTTTATAGTAAACAAACCTGTTCTGTAGGAATTTATGAGACATGACTTCCTAGTAAATGCCATATAAGCCATACAATTATCTAGGGATGTAAAATGCAAACATTTTGTAAACTTAACTCTGTCTACTATTTGAGGTGCCCTGTAAACTTCTTAGAAAACCTGAAACACAGACTACAAGCCAGTATTGACAGAAAAGATATGAAGAAACATAGAAAATGCTTTAAATTGCTCCCTACCTTTCCTGTGCTTTATTAATGCTTCTATTTTTGAAACTACCAGTGACACATGCTACTGAGAATTCTAATTTCTGTGAGCCTAAATTTAACAATGTTATGCTTAACCTCAGCTAATTAAACTATTCGGCACCCTCTTCTCCATTGAATGCTGGTTCATGTCTTCCATAGAAGAAGCATGGTATATTTATTTTTTTTATTTATTTTTTTCCTTTTCTTATTGTTGGTCGTTCAAAACATTACATAGTTCTTGATATATCATATTTCACACTTTGATTCAAGTGGGTTATGAACTCCCATTTTTACCCTGTATACAGATTGCTGAATCACATCATTTACACTTCCATTGATTTACACATTGCCATTCTAGTGTCTGTTGTGTTCTGCTGCCTTTCCTATCCTCTACTATCCCCCCTCCCCTCCCCTCCCCTCCCCTCCCCTTTTCTCTCTCTACCCACTCTACTGTAAATCATTTCTTCCACTTGTAATATTCTTCCCTTACCCCTCACTTCCTCTTGTACGTAATATTGTATAACCCTGAGGATCACCTTCCTTTTCCATGTAGTTTCCCTTCTCTCTCCCTTTCCCTCCCACCTCTCATCCCTGTTTAATGTTAATCTTCTTCTCATGCTCTTCATCCCTACTCTGTCCTTAGTTACTCCCCTTATATCAAAGAAGACATTTGGCATTTATTTTTTAGGGATTGGATAGCTTCACTTAGCATAATCTGCTCTAATGCCATCCATTTCCCTCCAAATTCTATAATTTTGTCATTTTTTAATGCAGAGTAATACTCCATTGTGTATAAATGCCACATTTTTTTATCCATTCATCTATTGAAGGGCATCTAGGTTGGTTCCACAATCTTGCTATTGTGAATTGTGCTGCTATGAACATCGATGTAGCAGTGTCCCTGTAGCATGCTCTTTTTAGGTCTTTAGGGAATAGACCCAGAAGGGGAATAGCTGGGTCAAATGGTGGTTCCATTCCCAGCTTTCCAAGAAATCTCCATACTGCTTTCCAAATTGGTTGCACCAATTTGCAGTCCCACCAACAATGAACAAGTGTACCCTTTTCCCCACATCCTTGCCAGCACTTGTTGTTTGACTTCGTAATGGCTGCTAATCTTACTGGAGTGAGATGGTATCTTAGGGTGGTTTTGATTTGCATTTCTCTGACTGCTAGCGATGTTGAGCATTTTTTCATGTACTTGTTGATTGATTGTATGTCCTCCTCTGAGAAGTGTCTGTTTAGGTCCTTGGCCCATTTGTTGATTGGGTTATTTGTTTTCTTATTGTTTAATTTTTTGAGTTCTTTGTATACTCTGGATATTAGGGCTCTATCTGAAGTGTGAGGAGTAAAGATTTGTTCCCAGGATGTAGGCTCCCTATTTACCTCTCTTATTGTTTCTTTTGCTGAGAAAAAACTTTTTAGTTTGAGTAAGTCCCATTTGTTGATTCTAGTTATTAACTCTTGCGCTATGGGTGTCCTATTGAGGAATTTGGAGCCCAACCCCACAGTATGTAGATCATAGCCAACTTTTTCTTCTATCATACGCCATGTCTCTGACTTGATATCAAGCTCATTGATCCATTTTGAGTTAACTTTTCTGCATGGCGAGGGAAAGGGATTCAGTTTCATTTTGATGCAAATAGATTTCCAGTTTTCCCAGTACCATTTATTGAAGATGCTATCCTTCCTCCATTGCATGCTTTTAGCCCCTTTATCAAATATAAGAAAGTTGTAGTTTTGTGGGTTGGTTTCTGTGTCCTCTATTCTGTACCATTGGTCCACCTGCCTGTTTTGGAACCAGTACCATGCTGTTTTTGTTACTATTGCTCTGTAGTATAGTTTGAAGTCTGGTATCGCTATACCGCCTGATTCACACTTCCTGCTTAGCATTGTTTTTGCTATTCTGGGTCTTTTATTTTTCCATATGAATTTCATGATTGCTTTATCTATTTCTACAAGAAATGCCATTGGGATTTTGATTGGCATTTCACTGAACTTATAAAGAACTTTTGGTAATATCGCCATTTTGATGATGTTAGTTCTGCCTATCCATGAACAGGGTATATTTTTCCATCTTCTAAGATCTTCTTCTATATCTCTCTTTAGGGTTCTGTAGTTGTCATTGTACAAGTCTTTCACCTCTTTTGTTAGGTTGATTCCCAAGTATTTTATTTCTTTTGAGGATATTGTGAATGGAGTAGTTGTCCTCATTTCCATTTCAGAGGATTTATCGCTGATATACAGGAATGCCTTTGATTTATGCGTGTTGATTTTATATCCTGCCACATTGCTGAATTAATTTATTAGCTCTAATAGTTTCTTTGTGGACCCTTTTCGGTCTGCTAGGTATAGAATCATGTCATCTGCAAATAGTGATAATTTAAGTTCCTCTTTTCCTATTTTTATGCCTTTAATTTCTTTCGTCTGTCTAATTGCTCTGGCCAGTGTTTCGAGGAGTATGCTGAACAGAAGTGGTGAGAGAGGGCATCCCTGTCTTGTTCCAGATTTTAGAGGGAATGCTTTCAATGTTTCTCCATTCAGAATGATGCTAGCCTGGGGCTTAGTGTAGATTGCTTTTACAATGTTGAGGTATGTTCCTGTTATCCCTATTTTTTCGAGAGTTTTGAACAAAAAGGGATGCTGTACTTTGTCGAATGCTTTTTCCGCATCTATTGAGATGATCATATGGTTCTTATCTTTAAGTCTATTGATGTGGTGAATAACATTTATTGATTTCCCTATATTGAACCAGCCTTGCATCCCAGGGATGAATCCTACTTGATCATGGTGTACAATTTTTTTTGATATGTTTTTGAATCCGATTTGCCAGAATTTTATTGAGGATTTTTGCATCTAGGTTCATTAGAGATATTGGTCTGTAGTTTACTTTCTTTGAAGTGTCTTTGTCTGGTTTAGGCATGAGGGTGATATTGGCCTCATAGAATGAATGTGGAAGTTCTCCCTCTTTTTCTATTTCCTGAAATAGCTTGAAAAGTATTGGTATTAGTTCCTCTTTAAAGGTTTTGTAAAACTCTGCTGTATACCCATCCGGTCCTGGGCTTTTCTTAGTTGGTAGTCTTTTGATGGTTTCTTCTATTTCCTCAATTGTTATTGGTCTGTTTATGTTGTCTATATCCTCCTGACTCAATCTGGGCAGATCATATGACTTAAGAAATTTATCGATGCCTTCACTATCTTCTATTTTAATTGAGTATAATGATTCAAAATAATTTCTGATTATCTTCTGTATTTCTGAAGTGTCTGTTGTGATATTGCCTTTTTCATCCTGTATGCTAGTAATTTGAGTTCTCTTCTTCTCTTCATTAGCGTGGCTAAGAGTCTGTCGATTTTATTTATTTTTTCAAAGAACCAACTTTTAGTCTTGTCAATTTTTTCAATTGTTTCTTTTGTTTTGATTTCATTAATTTCAGCTCTGATTTTAATTATTTCTTGCCTTCTACTTCTTTTGCTGTTGTTTTGCTCTTCTTTTTCTAGGATTTTGAGATGAAGTATGAGATCATTTATTTGTTGTTTTTTTCTTTTTTTAAGGAATGAACTCCAAGCAATGAATTTTCCTCTTAGAACTGCTTTAAATGTGTTCCATAGATTCCATATGTTATGTCTGTCTTTTCATTTAACTCTAAGAATTTTTTAATTTCCTCCTTGATGTCTTCTAAAACCCATTGATCATTCAGTAACCTATTGTTCATTCTCCAAGTGATGCATGATTTTTCCTTCCTTCTTTTATCGTTCATTTTCAGTTTCATTCCATTATGATCAGATAAGATGCATGGTATTATCTCTACTCCTGTATATTGTCTAAGAGTTGCCCTGTGACATAATATATGATCTATTTTTGAGAAGGATCCATGTGCTGCTGAGAAAAAAGTGTAACTGCTTGATGTTTGGTGGTATATTCTATATATGTCAATTGAGTCTAGGTTGTTAATTGTGTTATTGAGTTCTATAGTTTCCTTATTCAACTTTTGTTTGGAAGATCTGTCCAGTGGTGAGAGAGGTGTGTTGAAGTCTCCCATGATTATTGTATGGTCGTCTATTAGACTCTTGAACTTGAGAAGAGTTTGTTTGATGAACATAGCTGCACCATTGTTTGGGGCATATATATTTATGATTCTTATGTCTTGTTGGGGTATGGTTCCTTGAGCAGTATGTAGTGTCCCTCTTTATCCCTTTTGATTAACTTTGGCTTGAAATGTATTTTATTTGATATGAGTATGGACACTCCTGCTTGTTTCCAAAGTCCATATGAGTGATATGATTTTTCCCAACCTTTCACCTTCAGTCTATGTATGTCTTTTCCTATCAAATGCGTCTCCTGTAGGCAGCATATTGTTGGGTCTTGTTTTGTGATCCATTCAACTAGCCTGTGTCTCTTAATTGGTGAGTTTAAGCTATTAACATTTAGGGTTCTTATTGAGATATGGTTTGTTCTTCCAGCCATATTTGTTTATTAATGTTACTAAACCTGATTTGTTTTCTTCTTTGATTATTTTCCCACCTTTACTGTCCTACCTCCCACTGTTGGTTTTCATTGTTATTTTCCATTTGCTCTTCCTGTAATGTTTTGCCAAGGATTTTTTGAAGACATGGTTTTCTAGCTGCAAATTCTTTTAACTTTTGTTTATCGTGGAAAGTTTTAATTTCATCTTCCATCCTGAGGCTTAATTTTGCTGGATACACGATTCTTGGTTGGAACCAATTTTCTTTCAGTGTTTGAAATATGTTATTCCAGGATCTTCTAGCTTTCAGAGTCTGTGTTGAAAGATCAGCTGTTATCCTGATTGGTTTACCCCTAAATGTAATCTGCTTCCTTTCTCTTGTAACTTTTAAAATTCTCTCCTTATTCTGTATGTTGGGCATCTTCATTATAATGTGTCTAGGTGTGGTTCTCTTATGATTTTTCACATTTGGCATCCTGTAGGCTTCTAGGATTTGGGATTCTGTCTCATTCTTCAAGTCTGGGAAGTTTTCTCGTATTATTTCATTGAATAGATTGTTTATTCCTTCGGTATGGACCTCCATGCCTCCTGTATCCCAGTGACTCTTAAGTTTGGTCTCTTTATGTTATCCCATGTCTCTTGGATGTTCTGCTCATGGTTTCTTAATTGTCTTGCTAAGCTGTCTATGTTCTTTTCAAGTTGAAATACTTTGTCTTCATTGTCTGATGTTCTATCTTCTAAGTGTTCTACTCTCTTGGTAGTATTCTCAATTGAGTTTTTAAGTTGGTTTATTGCTTCCTGCATTTCTAGGATTTCTATTTGTTTGTTTTTTATTACCTCTATCTCCCTGTATAATTGATCCTTTGCTTCTTGGATTTGTTTATGTAATTCCTTGTCAAAGTGATCTTTCATTTTCTGATTTTGCTGTCTCATGTCTTCCTTGAGACTCCAGATCATCTGAAGCATGTATATCCTGAATTCTTTATCTGACATTCCATCTTTTGCAGGTATTACCTCTTCTAAAGTTGAGTTGACCTGCATTGCTTGTGGTCCTTTCTTTCCTTGTCTTTTCATACTGCTTGCGTTTCTTTCTGCTTGGTGAAACTGTTGTGTTTTTGAAATTTTCCTCCTATTTATTTATATTGCTCTTGTATAGTTGGGAAATCTCCCTTGAAGGGTGGGTAGTGGCTGTGCTCCTCCTCTAATTAGGGTGATCTGTCTACCACGCTGGTCGGTCACAGGTCTGCCCACCCTGCGGGAACAGGTGGTGGCTCTGCTCTGCCCCCACTCCAATTGTGGTGACGTGACTACCACGCCCTCGGGTCATTGGACGTGATCCGGATGCAGGTGGCGGCTCTGCTTGGCCCCCACTCCAATCGGTGCGACGTGTCCACCACACTGGCAGGCAACCGGGCCTGTCCCGCCTGTGGGTCACAGGTCTGCCTACCTTGCAGGCTCAGGCGGCAGCTCTGCTCGGCCCCTACTCCAAATGGGGTGACTTGACTACCACGCCATCGGGTCGCTGGACCTGATACAGGTGTGGGCAGCTGCTCTCTTCGGACCCGGCTGCAGTTGGGGTGATGTGATACCACGCCGGTGGGTCACTTGGCCTCTTCTGGGCGCAGGTGGCAGCTCCACTCTGCCCCTCTGGCCCCCACAGCACCCAGCAGGACCTGGACCGAGAAACAGTTTCCGCGGGTTCCCCAGCCCTGGGCCAAAGCAGCTCCGGGAGCCAGAACCCGGCCGCTCCGAGCTCAGTGCACGCTCTTCTAGGAGCAAGCTCCAAGAAGCAGTCTCTGCGGGTTCTCTAGCCCTGAGCCTGAGCTATCTGTCTGCGAGATGCAGGCAAATAACAGCCTGAAATCACCTGTTCCATAGCTGAATGAGCTGAGATCAGTAGAAAACAGGGATGATTACATCAGCTCTCCAAGATGGCGGCAGCTGGTCTCCTCCGTGGTCCGACCGGTGTGGAGAACTGAACTGGGATGCTTCCCTCCTCCATCTCAAACCCAGAACTAAGCACTGAGCACAGCCATTGCACCGCTGGCAGGAGCCCAAGGAATCTGCAGCGCTGCACCTCCATGCCGCCACCTCGCCGCTTCCCAGCGTGCGCCGCAGACTCCAGCCGCAGGGCGATCCACCAAACAAGCAGTGCGACCCTACATGCAGAGAAATCGCCCTCGACCGAGCCCCCGCAGCAGATCCTCGCGCGATGAAAATCCCTCCACTAGATTCTGGAGCACCTCAATTTCGCTGGAAATTTCCAATAAGACAGACTTCAGCTGTTTTAACTCGTCATTCTCCCACACAGTGACGCGGCACACGTGGGTGGTGCACTCCCTTCATCGCCATCTTCCTCTGAAATCAAGCATGGTATTTTTAAATGCAATGTTAAATTTGTAATGATTGCAATAAAGAATTGCCTAATACAAATCTTTAAAGAATGCCTAGTGCACTTTGTTCTTACTACCTATTTAGTTAGTCAATGCATCAGAATTAAGCTTTTAAATGTTTCTAAGTAGAAATTAAATATTGTAGAAAGGGATGTGACTCCCACACAAAATAGGTCGTAATATTCTTGATCATTTGATATTTAATGTTATAATAGTGGTTTGAGTAAGTTAAATTTCTGAGGAACTTGTTCCCTTGAATGAATAAAAATACAGCCTTTCCCTAGTGTATTTTAATTGTATTGTTATCTGCATAATCTCATTTCTTCAAAGAATCTATAAAAGTAAAACCTCAACATTTCAATTTTCAAATCACTAAATATTTTGGTACATTTTATACTTGTTTGATAGTTCATTTGTTAGAGCCTAAAACAAGGATATGAAGCACCAACATGAAAAATACAGAAGCTTCACATTTGTTTTCATAATTCCATGGAATTCAATGTCAAAAGGAACAGAAAGAAGGTGAAGATTGAGTTCAGTTCCCACTAAAAAAGGGTACGTTTAATTAAATATTGTACATATCAACCATATAATTACCGGGAAAACTGTTCCAGGTAGTATGGGCAGAGAGGAATTCAACTAGGAAAAGAATATTAAGGAAAATGGTTCTTTCAGCAGGAATTCTAATGAATTTGATCCCTGTTTTTCATAATTATTTTATTTCACTATGTTGATTAGGACACAATTCTTATGAATCCAGGATCTAGTTATGAGAATTTAGACCTGTAACAAACGTCTAATTCCTTCATATGGGTAAAATATTTTGTGGGAGCTACTTAAGTTCTTTACAACCACAAGAAAACTCATCTGATAGTTATTACTATGAGCTCTTCAATTATTACACACACTAGATTATTGTTCTTAAATTAATAAACATTGTGGAAAGATACAGACTAGCTCCTAGCTGATATATCCAGAGCACATTAATCAGATATACAATTGATTTTACCAAACTTACTTTATTTGTAATGCAAATGATAGCGGGATATCTAGAGTAAATACTTATTATGAAAATATTTAAACTGAATGAAATCTTTTTTTTTTATTGGTTGTTCACAACATTACAAAGCTCTTGACATATCATATTTCATACATTAGAATCAAGTGGGTTATGAACTCCTATTTTTACCCCAAATACAGATTGCAGAATCACATCGGTTACACATCACATTTTTACATACTGCCATATTAGTGACTGTTGTATTCTGCTACCTTTCCTATCCTCTAATATCCCCCCTCCCCTCCCCTCCCATCTTCTCTCTCTACCCCATCTACTGTAATTCATTTCCCTCCATGTTTGTTATCCCATTCCCCTCATAACCTCTTATATGTAATTTTGTATAACAATGAGGGTCTCCCTCCATTTCCATGCAATTTCCCTTTTTTCTCCCTTTCCCTCCCACCTCATGTCTCTGTTTAATGTTAATCTTTTCTTCCTGCTCTTCCTCCCTGTTCTGTTCTTAGTTGCTCTCATTATATCAAAGAAGACATTTGGTATTTGTTTTTTAGGGATTGGTTAGCTTCACTGAGCATAATCTGCTCTAGTGCCATCCATTTCCCTGCAAATTCCGTGGTTTTGTCATTTTTTAGTGCTGCGTAATACTCCATTGTGTATAAATGCCACATTTTTTTTTATCCATTCATCTATTGAAGGGCATCTGGGTTGATTCCACAGTCTAGCAATTGTGAATTGTGCTGCTATGAACATCGATGTGGCAGTATCCCTGTAGTGTGCTCTTTTAAGGTCTTCAGGAAATAGTCCGAGAAGGGCGATAGCTGGGTCAAATGGTGGTTCCATTCCCAGCTTTCCAAGAAATCTCCATACTGCTTTCCAAATTGGTTGCACCAATTTGCAGTCCCACCAACAATGTACAAGTGTACCCTTTTCCCCACATCCTCGCCAGCACTTGTTGTTGTTTGACTTCATCATGGCTGCCAATCTTACTGGAGTGAGATGATATCTTAGGGTGGTTTTGATTTGCATATCTCTGACTGCTAGCGATGGTGAGCATTTTTTCATGTACTTGTTGATTGATTGTATGTCCTCCTCTGTGAAGTGTTTGTTCATGTCCTTGGCCCATTTGTTGATTGGGTTATTTGTTTTCTTTTGTCTAATTTTTTGAGTTCTTTCTATACTCTGGATATTAGGGCTCTATCTGAAGTGTGAGGAGTGAAAATTTGTTCCCAGGATGTAGGCTCCCTATTTACCTCTCTTATTGTTTCTCTTGCTGAGAAAAAACTGTTCAGTTTAAGAAAGTCCCATTTGTTGAATCTTGTTATTAACTCTTGTGCTATGGGTGTCCTATTAAGGAATTTTGAGCCCAAACTCACAATATGTAGATCGGAGCCAACTTTTTCTTCTATAAGACACAGAGTCTCTGATTTGATATCCAGCTCCTTGATCCACTTTGAGTTGACTTTTGTGCATGGCAAGAGGAGGGGATTCAGTTTCATTTTGTTGCATATGGATTTCCAGTTTTCCCAACACCATTTGTTGAAGATGCTATCCTTTCTCCATTGTATGTTTTTAGCTCCTTTATCAAATATAAGATAGTTGTAGCTTTGTGGATTAGTCTCTGTGTCCTCTATTCTGTACCATTGGTCCACCCGCCTGTTCTGGTACCAGTACCATGCAGTTTTTATTACTATTGCTCTGTAATATAGTTTGAAATCTGCTATCGCTATACCACCTGATTCACACTTCCTGCTTAGAATTGTTTTTGCTATTCTGGGTCTTTTATTTTTCCATATGAATTTCACGATTGCTTTATCTATTTCTACAAGAAATGCCATTGGAATTTTGATTGGCATTGCATTAAACCTATAGAGAACTTTTGGTATTATCGCCATTTTGATGATGTTAGTTCTGCCTGTCCATGAACAGGGTATATTTTTCCAATTTCTAAGATCCTCTTCTATTTCTCTCTTTAGGGTTCTGTAGTTTTCATTGTATAGGTCTTTCACCTCTTTTGTTAGGTTGATTCCCAAGTATTTTAGTTTTTTGAGGATATTGTGAATGGAGTGTTTTTCTTCATTTCTGTTTCAGAAGTTTTGTTGCTGATATACAGAAATGCCTCTGATTTATTTGTGTTGATTTTATATTCTGCCACTTTCCTGAATTCATTTATTAGTTCTAGTAGTTTTTTTGTAGACCCTTTGGGTCTTCTAGGTATAGAATCATGTCATCTGCAGATAGAGATAATTTAAGTTCTTCTTCTCCTATTTTTATGCCTTTAATTTCTTTCGTCTGTCTAATTGCTCTGGCCAGTGTTTTGAGAACTATATTGAATAGAAGTGGTGATAGGGGGCATCCCTGTCTTGTTCCAGATTTTAGAGGGAATGCCTTCAATTTTTCTCCATTCAGAATGATGCTCGCCTGAGGCTTAGCATAGATAGCTTTTACAATGTCGAGGTAAGTTCCTGTTATCCCTAGTTTTTCTAATGTTTTGAACATAAAGGGATGCTGTACTTTCTCAAATGCTTTTTCTGTGTCTATCAAGATGATCATATGGTTCTTATCTTTAAGTCTATTGATGTGGTGAATAACATTTATTGATTTCCGTATATTGAACCATCCTTGCATCCCAGGGATGAATCCTACTTGATCATGGTGCACAATTTTTTTGATGTGCCTTTGTATCCGATTCACCAGAATTTTATTGAGGATTTTTGCTTCTAGGTTCATCAGAGATATTGGTCTGTAGTTTTCTTTCTTTGAGGTGTCTTTGTCTGGTTTAGGCATGAGGGTGATGTTGGCCTCATAGAATGAATTTGGTAGAGCTCCCTCTTTTTCTATTTCCTGAAATAATTTGAAAAGTATTGATATTAATTCTTCTTTAAAGGTTTTGTAAAACTCCACTGTGTACCCATCTGGTCCTGGGCTTTTCTTGGTTGGTAGTCTTTTGATTGCTTCTTCTATTTCATCCATTGATATTGGTCTGTTTAAATTGTGTGTATACTCCTGACTCAGTCTGGGCAAATCATATGACTTAAGAAATTTATCAATGTCTTCACTATCTTCTATTTTATTGGAATATAGGTTTTCAAAGTAATTTCTAATTGTCTTCTGTATTTCTGTAGCGTCTGTTGTGATATTGCCTTTTTCATCTCGTATGTTAGTAATTTGAGTTCTCTCTCTTCTTCTCTTTGTTAGCATGGCTAAGGGTCTGTCAATCTTGTTTATTTTTTCAAAGAACCAACCTTTGTTTTGTTAATTTTTTCAATAGTTTCTTTTGTTTCAATTTCATTGATTTCTGCTCTGATTTTAATTAATTCTTGCCTTCTGCTACATTTGCTGTTGATTCGTTCTTCCTTTTCTAGGGCTTTGAGATGAAGTGTGAGCTCATTTATTTGTTGGTTTTTCCTTTTATTGAGGAATGACCTCCAGGCGATGAATTTCCCTCTTAAAACTGCTTTCATTGTGTCCCATAGATTCCGATATGTTGTGTCTGTATTTTCATTTATCTCTACGAATTTTTTGATTTCCTCCTTTATGTCTTCTGTAACCCATTGATCATTCAGTAACGTATTGTTCATTGTCCAGGTGATGTAGTATTTTTCCTTCCTTCTTTTATCATTGATTTCCAGTTTCATTCCATTATGATCTGATAAAGTTCATGGTATTATCTCAACCTCTTTATATTTACTGAGGGTTTCCCTATGGCATAATATATGATCTATTTTTGAGAAGGATCCATGTGCTGCTGAGAAAAAAGTATATCCACTTGATGATGGTTGATATATTGTATATATGTCAGGTAAGTCTAGTTTATTGATTGTGATATTGAGGTCAATAGTTTCTTTATTCAACTTTTGTTTGGAGGACCTGTCCAATGGTGAGAGAGGTGTGTTGAAGTCACCCATGATTATTGTGTTGTGGTCTATTTGATTCTTGAACTTGAGCAGAGTTTGTTTTATGAGCATTGCAGCGCCATTATTTGGTGCATAAATATTGTATAATGTCCTTCCTTATCCCTTTTGATTAACTTAGTCTTGAAGTCGATTTTATTCGATATGAGGTTCGCCACCCCTGCTTGCTTACGAGGAGCGTATGCGTGGTATATTTTTTCCCAACCTTTTACCTTGAGCCTGTGTATGTCTTTTCCAATCAGATGTGTCTCCTGGAGGCAGCATATTGTTGGATTTGTTTTTTTAATCCATGATACCAGCCTATGTCGCTTTGTTGGAGAGTTTAAGCCATTAACGTTTAGAGTTACTATTGATATATGGTTTGTACTTTCTGCCATGTTTGATTATTTGTTTCTTTTTTTTCTAATTTAGTTTGTTTCTCCATGATTAGCTTTCCCCCTGTCCTCTGTCTTTACCGAGGCACTTCCTGCTGATGGTTTTGGTTATTGTTTTCCATTTCTTCCTCGTGTAGAGTTTTGCTCAAGACTCTTTGCAATGCTGGTTTTCTGGCTACAAATTCTTTTAGCTTTTGTTTATCATGAAAGATTTTTATTTCATTGTCATATCTGAAGCTTAATTTTGCTGGATACAGAATTCTTGGTTGGCATCCATTGTCTTTCAGTGTTTGAAATATGTTGTTCCAGGATCTTCTCGCTTTCAGTGGCTGTGATAAAAAATCCGTTGTTAACCTTATTGGTTTACCCCTAGATGTAATCTGCCTCATTTCTCTTGTAGCTTTTAATATTTTCTCTTTTTTCTGTATATTGGATATCTTCATAACAATGTGTCTTGGCGTTGGTCTACTGTGATTTTGTGTGCTCGGTCTCCTGTATGCATCTACAATTTGTATATCTGTTTCTTTTTTTATTTCTGGAAAGTTTTCTGTAATTATTTCATTCAGCAGGTTACTCATTCCCTTGGTATGAATCTCTGTGCCTTCCTCTATCCCGATGACTCATAAGTTTGGTTTTTTTATGTTATCCCAAATCTCTTGGATGTTTTTCTCGTGATTTTTTGCCAGCCTATCTGAGTTGGCTAGACTCTTTTCAAGATGATATATTTTGTCTTCATTATCTGAAGTTCTGGCTTCTACTTGCTCCACTCTGTTAGTGATACCCTCGATTGAGTTTTTAATTTGGTTTATCTTTTCTTTCATTTCTAGAATTATTGTTTTATTTTTTTATAATCTCTATCTCCTGATAAAGCTGCTTAACTTCTTCTTTTATCTGTTTATGTAATTCATTTTCAATGTGATGTTTAAGGTTCCTTTCCATCTGTCTAAGGTGTTCCTTGAGTTCTTTATATGGCCATTTTTCTGATGACTCCAGGTCCTCCTGAATATTTAGGCTGTACTTCCTTGTTTGTACTCCTTTTCTTCTTGCTTTTTATGCTCATGATACTTCTTGTTCTCTTTGACTGCTGAGTTACTGTTTACTCTTATAAATTTATTTGATGCTTGGGAGGAGAGGTATTAGAAGGGAAGGGAAGAAGTCACTAAAGAGAGTGAGTGTAGGCAGGTAGAATTCAAGAAAGGGGCAATAAGAAAATTGTAAATAAATGAAAAGACAAAAGAAAAAAAAGTGAAGAGAAAGAAAGAAAAAACGAAAAAATAAAAATTTAAAACAAAAAAAATTATAATGATATTAAACAAATGGAAATTAAAGTTTAAAAAATAATAGTAATAATAATAGAATAAAAAGAATTAAAAAAAAATTGAAACCATTAATAAGAAAGTTGAAGAACAACAACAACATCAACATCAAAAAGTGAAAATAAGGAGATCCAACATGGCCGCCGGCGAGGAAGCAGCGATTCCAATGTCTCCACATTAACGGGATCAGAAAGACCCATTGGAACAGCAGCAGTCTACCTAGTGAGGAACTTCTAGCAAAATTCCATGAAGAGGGAATCTGACGGGAATTGGTAGGTTTATTAGAAGTGTCAGTTTGTCCCAGACAAGTGGATCTTGACCGGCCACGCAGGCGTGGAGGTCAAGTCCCGCAGCCACCATCCGCTTCAGAAAGTGGCCGGAGGCCCCGAGCGGCGCGGCCCGCCCGAACCCGCAGTCGGCACCCGACACCTCGCCGTCCCGAGAGGCCCTGCTCTCGCTCAGCGAACGGCCACTCCACCCGCCCGCATCTTAGCCACGCAGCCGCAGCTGCCCGGCTCTACCGGCAGCTCGGCGCAGCGAGAAGTGTCCCCGCCTGGCCCAGCAGATAGCCCGTACCCTCCCGGCTCTACTAACAGCACCGCCCACCCGGCGAACGGCTCCCCCCCCGAGACAGCGTGAAGGGAATATAACCAACCCTTTACGAAATAGCGAACTGGGAACTAAAACCAGAGATTGTGTCAGACCAGAGACAAGCCAGTTCCACCCCTCCCTTCGGACACTCTGGCAAGGAGCCAGGGGCCCGCCATAGCAGAGAGGGGAAGTCACCAAAGTTCCGCCGAAGAGATTCCTTCCCAGCGGAATCTACTTTAGCAGGTGTGTGACTCCCACCCACATCAGATACAAACAACCGGGAAACTTCAAAATCTCTCCGTGGGTGTGACCCTAAGGGCCAAAGGACTCTCGACCCCCAACTCCCCCTACTGCCAGTGACGAGGGCGTGACTGTAGGGGCAGAGGGAAGCAGAGAAGACTCCCCACCCCCAAATCCCCCAACCGCGAACTGAGAGGGTGTGTCGGTATGGGCGGAGGGAAACAGAGGACACTCCAGACCCCCAACTCCTCCCACCGCCAGCAGTGTGGTTGTGACTGTAGGGGCTGAGGGAAGTAGAGGGGATCCTAGATCCCCAACTCCTATTACCACCAGCAGCGACACCAATGGTCTTAGCTGCCAGATTCCGAAGGTGTGCCCACCAAAGGGTTCCGGAAAAATTAAACAATTGACTCCCAGACTACAGCTCCACAGCACTGGGGCTTAGATGAATGACAACGAGAGTGCTCAGTAGTTAGGGAAATAAAGCACTCGGTGGGGCTGAAAGTGTAACCAAATCCTTGGTGAACTGCCTCTGGTGAGCAGGACCTGGCTGGCTGACAGGAGGATGGGGAGGAGGGGCCGTAGAAGTGAAACAGCTCTGGACCAACAGGATTGAAAGACTCCCAGGAACCGCCGTACAGGGATTGCTGTTGACACATTGAGGGCAAAACACAGCCCGGAGGGCACAGCTTTGCCTACGGGAAGAGAAGAAAATGGATCTCTAATACCTAATTTTATTTCCTATTTCATTTTAACTTTTTCTCTCCCTTTTCCCTCTCTCTCTCCCCTTCCAAGTTTTACGGCTCTTTCCATTCTCCTCTATGCTATCTATTTCCCTCTCCTTCTTTCCTTTCAAGAGCACCTACCTTCCCCTTCCCCCCAACTTTCATCCCAAGCATTACGTCATCCATTTCGCATAACTGTCTAAATACAAATAGGTGTGTGCCCTTCCCCCGTGTCTGCAAGGTAGCCGGACCTACAACCCACCAGCAGGTCAGGCCCAGCAACCTGGGAGTGGCAGAGCCGCCCCACGCGCCTACAAGGTAGGCGCACCTGCTACCAACCAGCAGAACAGGCCCAGCGGCCTGCTGATGTGGTAGGCACAGCGCCCCAATTGGAGGAGGAGCAGAGCCCCTGCCCGCGCCTGCGTTGGAGACTTAGCAACTATACAAGAGTAATACAAATATATAGGGGGAAAATTCAACAACACAACAGTCTCAGTAAGCAGAAAGAAATGCAAACAGTTTGAAGAGACAAGGAAAGAAAGGACCACAAGCAATGCAGGTCAACTCAACGTTAGAAGAGGTAATTTCTGCAGCAGATGGAATGTCAGATAAAGAATTCAGGAGATACATGCTTCAGATGATCTGGAGTCTCAAGGAAGACATTAGACAGCAAAATCAGACAATGAAAGATCTCTTCAACACTGAAATACACAAACAAATCCAGGAAGCAAAAGATCAACTATACAGGGAGATAGAAGGTATAAAAAACAAACAAACAGAAATCCTAGAAAGGCAGGAAGCAATAAACCAACTTAAAAACTCAATTGAGAATACCACCAAGAGAGTAGAACACTTAGAAGATAGAACATCAGACAATGAAGACAAAGTATTTCAACTTGAAAAGAACATAGACAGCTTAGCAAGACAATTAAGAAACCATGAGCAGAACATCCAAGAGACATGGGATAACATAAAAAGACCAAACTTAAGAGTCATTGGGATACAGGAGGGCACATCGCTCCAAACCAAAGGAATAAACAATCTATTCAATGAAATAATACGAGAAAACTTCCCAGACTTGAAGAATGAGACAGAATCCCAAATCCTAGAAGCCTACAAGACGCAGAATGTGCATAATCATAAGAGATCCACAACTAGACACATTATAATGAAGATGCGCAACATACAGAATAAGGAGAGAATTTTAAAAGCTACAAGAGAAAGGAAACAGATTACATTTAGGGGTAAACCAATCAGGATAACAGCTGATCTCTCAACACAGACTTTGAAATCTAGAAGATCCTGGAATAACATGTTTCAAACACTGAAAGAAAATGGGTTCCAACCAAGAATTGTGTATCCAGCAAAATTGAGCTTCAAGATGGAAGATGATATTAAAACCTTCCACAATAAACAAAAGTTAAAAGAATTTGCAGCTAGAAAACCATCTCTCCAAAAAATCCTCAGCAAAACATTACAGGAAGAGGAAATGGAAAATAACAATGAAAACCAACACTGGGAGGTAGGAGAGTAAAGTGGGGAAAATAATCAAAGAGGAAAACAAACCATATTCAGTAACATAAATAAACAAATGTGGCTGGAAGGATAACCGATATCTCAATAATAACCCTAAATGTTAATGGCTTAAACTCACCAATTAAGAGACACAGGCTAGTAGAATGGATCACAAAACATGACCCAACAATATGCTGCCTACAGGAGACGCATTTGATAGAAAAAGACATACATAGACTGAAGGTGAAAGGTTGGGAAAAATCATATCACTCATATGGACTTTGGAAACAAGCAGGAGTGTCCATACTCATATCAAATAAAATACATTTCAAGCCAAAGTTAATCAAAAGGGATAAAGAGGGACACTACATACTGCTCAAGGGAACCATACCCCAACAAGACATAAGAATCATAAATATATATGCCCCAAACAATGGTGCAGCTATGTTCATCAAACAAACTCTTATCAAGTTCAAGAGTCTAATAGACCACCATACAATAATCATGGGAGACTTCAACACACCTCTCTCACCACTGGACAGATCTTCCAAACAAAAGTTGAATAAGGAAACTATAGAACTCAATAACACAATTAACAACCTAGACTCAATTGACATATATAGAATATACCACCCAACATCAAGCAGTTACACTTTTTTCTCAGCAGCACATGGATCCTTCTCAAAAATAGATCATATATTATGTCACAGGGCAACTCTTAGACAATATAAAGGAGTAGAGATAATACCATGCATCTTATCTGATCATAATGGAATGAAACTGAAAATGAACGATAAAAGAAGGAAGGAAAAATCATGCATCACTTGGAGAATGAACAATAGGTTACTGAATGATCAATGGGTTAAAGAAGACATTAAGGAGGAAATTAAAAAATTCTTAGAGATAAATGAAAACACAGACACAACATATCGGAATCTATGGGACACATTGAAAGCAGTTCTAAGAGGAAAATTCATTGCTTGGAGTTCATTCCTTAAAAAAAGAAAAAACCAACAAATAAATGATCTCATACTTCATCTCAAAATCCTAGAAAATGAAGAGCAAAATAACAGCAAAAGAAGTAGAAGGCAAGAAATAATTAAAATCAGAGCTGAAATTAATGAAATCGAAACAAAAGAAACAATTGAAAAAATTGATAAAACTAAAAGTTTGTTCTTTGAAAAAATAAATAAGATTGACAGACCCTTAGCCATGCTAACGAAGAGAAGAAGAGAGAGAACTCAAATTACTATCATACAGGATGAAAAAGGCAATATCACAACAGACACTTCAGAAATACAGAAGATAATCAGAAATTATTTTGAATCCTTATACTCCAATAAAATAGAAGATAGTGAAGGCATCGATAAATTTCTTAAGTCATACGATCTGCCCAGATTGAGACAGGAGGATATAGACAACATAAACAGACCAATATCAGTTGAGGAAATAGAAGAAACCATCAAATGATTACCAACTAAGAAAAGCCCAGGACGGGATGGGTATACAGCAGAGTTTTACAAAACCTTTCAAGAGGAACTAATACCAATACTTTTCAAGCTATTTCAGGAAATAGAAAAAGAGGGAGAACTTCCAAATTCATTCTACGAGGCCAAAATCACACTGATTCCTAAACCAGACAAAGATACTTCAAAGAAAGTAAACTACAGACCTATATCTCTAATGAACCTAGACGCAAAAATCCTCAATAAAATTCTGGCGAATCGGATACAAAATCATATCAAAAAAATTGTGCACCATGATCAAGTAGGATTCATCCCTGGGATGCAAGGCTGGTTCAATATATGGAAATCAATAAATGTTATCCACCACATCAATAGACTTAAAAATAAGAACCATATGATCATCTCAATAGATGCGGAAAAAGCATTCGACAAAGTACAGCATCCCTTTTTGTTCAAAACTCTCGAAAAAATAGGGATAACAGGAACATACCTCAACATTGTAAAATTAATCTACACGAAGCCCCAGGCTAGCATCATTCTGAATGGAGAAAAATTGAAGGCATTCCCTCTAAATTCTGGAACAAGACAGGGATGCCCTCTCTCACCACTTCTGTTCAACATAGTTCTCGAAACACTGGCCAGAGCAATTAGACAGACGAAAGAAATTAAAGGCATAAAAATAGGAAAAGAAGAACTTAAATTATCACTATTTGCAGATGACATGATTCTATACCTAGCAGACCCAAAAGGGTCCACAACGAAACTACTAGAGCTAATAAATGAATTCAGCAAAGTGGCAGGATATAAAATCAACATGCATAAATCAAAGGCATTCCTGTATATCAGCGACAAACCCTCTGAAATGGAAATGAGGACAACCAGTCCATTCACAATATCCTCAAAAACAATAAAATACTTGGGAATCAACCTAACAAAAGAGCTAAAATACTTATACAATGAAAACTACAGAACCCTAAAGAGAGAAATTGAAGATCTTAGAAGATGGAAAAATATACCCTGTTCATGGATAGGCAGAACTAACATCATCAAAATGGCGATATTACCAAAAGTTCTCTATAGGTTTAATGCGATGCCAATCAAAATCCCAATGGCATTTCTTGTAGAAATAGAGAAAGCAATCATGAAATTCATATGGAAAAATAAAAGACCCAGAATAGCAAAAACAATGCTAAGCAGGAAGTGTGAATCAGGTGGTATAGCGATACCAGACTTCAAACTATACTACAGAGCAATAGTAACAAAAACAGCATGGTATTGGTACCAAAACAGGAGGGTGGACCAATGGTACAGAATAGAGGACACAGAAACCAACCCACAAAACTACAACTTTCTTATATTTGATAAAAGGGCTAAAAGCATGCAATGGAGGAAGGATGGCATCTTCAACAAATGATGCTGGGAAAACTGGAAATCCATATGCAACAAAATGAAACTGAATCCCTTTCTCTCGCCATGCACAAAAGTTAATTCAAAATTGATCAAGGAGCTTGATATCAAACCAGAGACAAGGCATCTGATAGAAGAAAAAGTTGGGTATGACCTACACATTGTGGGGTCGGGCTTCAAATTCCTCAATAGGACACCCATAGCTCAAGAATTAATATCTAGAATCAACAAATGGGACTTGCTCAAACTAAAAAGTTTTTTCTCAGCAAAAGAAACAATAAGAGAGGTAAATAGGGAGCCAACACCATGGGAACAAATTTTTACTCCTCACACTTCAGATAGAGCCCTAATATCCAGAGTATACAAAGAACTCAAAAAATTAGACAATAAGATAACAAATAACCCAATCAACAAATGGGCCAAGGACCTAAACAGACACTTCTCAGAGGAGGACATACAATCAATCAACAAGTACATGAAAAAATGCTCACCATCGCTAGCAGTCAGAGAAATGCAAATCAAAACCACCCTAAGATATCATCTCACTTCAGTAAGATTGGCAGCCATTAAGAAGTCAAACAACAACAAGTGCTGGCGTGGATGTGGGGAAAAGGGTACACTTGTTCATTGTTGGTGGGACTGCAAATTGGTGCAACCAATTTGGAAAGCAGTATGGAGATTTCTTGGAAAGCTGGGAATGGAACCACCATTTGACCCAGCTATTCCCCTTCTGGGTCTATTCCCTAAAGACCTAAAAACAGCATGCTACAGGGACACTGCTACATCGATGTTCATAGCAGCACAATTCACAATAGCAAGATTGTGGAACCAACCTAGATGCCCTTCAATAGATGAATGGATAAAAAAATGTGGCATTTATACACAATGGAGTATTACTCTGCATTAAAAAATGACAAAATTATAGAATTTGGAGGGAAATGGATGGCATTAGAGCAGATTATGCTAAGTGAAGCTATCCAATCCCTAAAAAACAAATGCCAAATGTCCTCTTTGATATAAGGAGAGTAACTAAGAACAGAGTAGGGAAGAAGAGCATGAGAAGAAGATTAACATTAAACAGGGATGAGAGGTGGGAGGGACAGGGAGAGAGAAGGGAAATTGCTTGGAAATGGAAGGATACCCTCAGGGTTATACAAAATTATATACAATAGGAAGTGAGGGGAAAGGGAAAAATAATACAAGGGGGAGAAATGCATTACAGTAGAGGCGGTAGAGAGAGAAGAGTGGAGGGGAGGGGAGGGGGGATAGTAGAGGATAGGAAAGGCAGCAGAATACAACAGACACTAGTATGGCAATATGTAAATCAGTGGAAGTGTAACTGATGTGACTCTGCAATCTGTATATGGGGTAAAAATGGTAGTTCATAACCCACTTGAATCAAAGTGTGAAATATGATATATCAAGAACTATGTTTTGAACAACCAATAAAAAAATAAAAAAAAGAAAAAAGTGAAAATAAAATTTAAAAAAATACCAATAATATTCATTAAAAAAATAATAATAAATGCAGTCATAGAGCTCAATTAACTTCTTTTCCAGTAGGTGGAGCTATGCCCACTGGGCAAGGCTTCTCTTCTTGATGGGTTGGAACCAATCACTGTGCCTCAGCTCTTCTTCCCAGACTGTGCGGGTCTCTAATCCTGAGTGCCTAGGGCCTTCTCTTGTGGTTCCTCAAGCCAGGCCCAGCTCACCTGTGACGCTCACCACAATACTGGCTACACGCCGGGTCTGCTGCTCCTGGGAGCCCTGTTTCCATGGATGCCTGGGTACACCCTTTCTGTTTGCCTTCCTCAGACCCTAAGTTTGTAGGGCTTGGGGCTGAGGACCCCCAGCAAATTTGTTTGCCGTCAGGTAGCAACTCCCCTGGTAGCTGGTGCAAGGGACCTCTGTTGTCAGCAGAGGGATACCCTGGGTCTGACTATTGTGCTCAGTTGGCTTTTACCTCTGTGAGTTCAGGTGGGCCGACTAGTTTTTTCAGCAGGATCATTAGTGCTGAGTCACAAGAAGCAGGCGAACCAGAACTAGAATGCAGCCCAATCCGGGCTCGATGTGTTCTGAGAGGGGCAGACTGTTCGCCCGGGATCCCCTTTAGCTCAACAGTGCCTAGTGGTCCTGAGCGAGCAGTATTTTGACAGTTTACTTCTCCCTATGCTCGTGCAGCTGAAGGGGTTAGAGACTTGATCTCTCCGCGTCTGCCGCCATGTTGGATCACTTAGATTTTAAATTGTCACTCATCAGCTGTTCCATTTTACTCGGCAGCTCACTCGCGCGGTGAAGAGTCTGCTCTATGGTGGTCCGCGGGAAACGGCAGCGGCGGCGCGGTGGCGGCCCAGCTGTGGCCTTCGGGACCCCCATGGAGGGGGTGCGGGCTGGGGGAGGGGAGGCAGCGCCTCGGGGCCCGCGGGCCGGGTACTGGACACGCAGGAGAGCGGGCGGGGTGGGGGAAAGAAATTGAGATCTAGATTTAGGGACTGAGCATGGGAGGAGAGATGGCAGGGGAGAAGCAAAGCGTAAAGGTGGAGAGGAGAAGGAGAAGGGACCGAGGGAGCCAGGCAGCTTGGGGCCTGCAGCCTTACTGCTAGCGCTGAAGTCATGATGGACTCACTCCACCTTGGCTGGAGTCGTGGCGGATTCACTCCACCTAGGCCCCTTTCTTGACATGGTGCTGAGTCTTTGTCGACAGATCTCCTTTAATGATCTTTACTTCATCTTTTAAGACACGGCAACATACGCTGCGGGCGCGGAGGCGCGGAGCATAGAGCGGTTTACTCACACTTCCAGCCTCCATCTTCCTTAAAACCCTGAATGAAATCTTTAAATTCTGTTTTACAAAGATGGAAAGAGTATACTGAATTTGGAGAAAATACATGTTGTATAAAACTTGAGGAATGAAGTATAAATAGTTTATGTATTAAAAAATACCCACGTGATTATCAGTGCTGTAGTTTGAATGGCTGTGACTTCTCCAAAATTCATGTTTAATCTTAATCCTCAAGGCAATAGTATAAAGAGATGACACCTTTAAGAGGTGATTATAAAATTTACGAAAAGGTTTGGATAAAACCATGTGGTCTCTTTTATCCTCCCCCCCTTATTACCTTTTCATCTCTTCTGCCACATAAGGAACCAGTGTTCACTTTGGGGTTTCCTTTGATTTTCTGCCATGGGAGGACATGGTGTTTTTCCCGTTGGAGAACACAACACTCCAGATGCTCTTTTGGAAGCAGAGACCAGGCTCTCAGAAAACATCAAACCGACCAGCACCTCAATCTTGGATTTACCAGCATCCAAAATTATAATTAATAAATTTATGCTGTTTATAAATTACCCACATTCAGATATTTTCTTATAGCAACATGAATTATAAGACATCCAGGTGTTAAACAAATCTAGAAAAATCTTTGTAGCTGCACTAAATGAAAACATAAAAATTTACAGATGATCAAAGTGAAAATCCAACTGCTATATGTCCACAACAGTAAAATTCTGCGCAAGAGTTTTAATAATAATAAATATCATGTACTTTTTATAGATAAAAGAACAAAATAGTCTCAGCATTATAAATAAATACTTCTTTGAGATATATAAGCTTCCAGGTAGAAATTTTAAATATTTTAGACAGAATTAATTTATAAATTTAATGAATTTCCAAGAATCAACCAAATTAGTTTTTAGGATAATGCAGTAAATTCACACTAAAGTTAATCTGGAAATATAACTTAAAAATATAAACTTTTGCAGGCACCTATGCTACTAAATTTAAAATATATTTGCAAGATTATAATAACTTGAAGAATATAATAAGTTTTAAGAATTAATGAAAAACCAATAGAATGTAATAAAAAATGATCTCTCAGGCTTGCACAAACATACACACAAATCCATTTATATATATTCCTTGAGCATACAATGAAGGTGGCTATTAAATTAGTGGGAAAGAAAGATCTCTTAATAACTGATATTTGAAACTGTTATAAATATTTGAAAAATTCAATTCAGACTTAAATCATATATGAAAATAAATGGTGAAATAAATGGTGAAAACTAGAGACTTAAGAGTTCTAATCTACAATATCCATGACATTTTTTTTTATCTTGGAACATGGGAGACCTTTCCAGATAAAAAAGGGGTGAAGCAAAGTACCAAGAACAATGAAAATTAGAACAAAGCAGGTAGGTCTGACTTGAAATTAAAAAGTAAATTCACCAATATACATAATAAATATGACAAAAAGTAAAAACTTAAAAGTCAGGGAAAATCTATGCCTAAAATAAATCAAGCCGAGGGTTAAACTTCCTAAACAGAACAAGAAAAGCATATGAAATCTAATGGAAAATGGTTAAAACTCACAAAATATTTACAGAAAGAAAATTGCTAATTTCTGATTATGAAGAAAATGGCAAATATATATAAATACTTAAACACAAACTTTCTGAATTTGTCTTAAAATTTATGATAAAGAATCAAAATTAAGAATCACAGCAAAAGGATGTGAGTTATAAAGCACAACCTAAAATATATGTTAATGGTGAATTATTTTAATTTTACTCAGTATAATGTATTGCTTTCTTTATCCTTATATAAGGTACCAATATTATTTTCTATTAGAATCTAATTAAAAACACTATCCATGCTTTACCAGCCAGCAGTATATTTCACTATAGAAACGCGCGTGCACACACACACACACACATGCACAAATTATTCATATCAGTAATGAACTTCAGAAATTTGCAAAATGGCACTAGTAAGAACTTTGACAGAAAATTTTACCTCAATCAGTGCAACCTTACTTCACCTTTAATTGACTTGATTAAAGCAGTATATCTGAATCATGTTTGCATATTTATTTCTTATGCTGGAAAACTTCAAATGTATGTAAAATTTATCCTTTCAATTAGTTATAAAGACTTGTCACAGAGATAGGTATTAACCTAGAATCTTGCTTCTTTTTAGGATACCACATTAATATTCGTAATGGGGGGGGAGAAAATAGTATTGGTTTATATGAAGCATAGACATAAAAAGCACAACTTCATTCTAATCTAAAGCCTCTCTACCTTGTATCTAACATATATGATGCTGTAAACTTTCAAACTACAGTTAAGTCAGAATATTATATGTGTATTTTCCTTTAGTGTAAATATTAATTAGATACCAAAATGGTCATGATAATAGTTCTTCACATTTGTACTACACTTCACATTAGTGGCCTTTATAATAATTAACATCCAGAATAACTGGTTTGTGGGAGACAATTTCTCCAATTTACAGTTGAAAATAATAAAGTCAATGGTGGTTACATTATTATTTGGTCACAAAACTCCTAAGTGGTAATTCTAAAACTCAAGTGTACTTTATTTGAGTCTATCTCAGTTCAATAAGGATGCCATTACAAAATAGCATAAACAAAGTACTTATAAAGAAAAATTATTTATTTGAGTACTTGGATTTGAATCCAGGGTTGCCTTTACCACTGAGCTATATCCTCTAGGTTTTATTTATTTATTTATTTATTTATTTATTTCATTTTGAGACAATACTGCTAAGTTGTTGGGACTGGCCTTGAACTTGCAATCCTCCTGCATCAGCCTTCCTAGTGGGTGGGTATTTGCTACCACACCCACTTTATTTATTTCTTTTAAAATTAATTTTCGGTGCATAATAATAATACCTAATGGTGGCATTCATTGTGACATATTACATACACATAACATGCATACACATGAACGTTACTTTGTCAATTTCTATCTCCAGTACATTTCCTTTTCCCCTCCCCTGTTGTCTCCCCCTGATTCCCTTCCTTTATTCAACTATTCTTCCATTTCCATTAGATCATTTTTCTTCTTTGTCTCTATCTTATATGTATGAGAGAAAACACAAGACCCTTGAGCTTCCGAGCCTGGCTTTTTTTATATAACATGATGTTTTCCAGTTCCACCCATTTTCCTAAAAATGTCATAATTTCATTCTTCTTTATAACTCAGGGTAACTCCATTGTGTATCTAAATGTATATACATTACATTTTCTTTATACAGATTAACATTAAACAGTTTCATAATTTGGGTAATTTTTGAATTGGCTGCTATAAACTGATGTGTGTATCTATCTCTAACATATGCTGACTTTGGAGAAATACCAAGGAGTGGTGTTAGACCTGGATCATATGTTAGTTCTATTCCTAGTCTAAAAAGAGAAAAACATTTTTTTTCTTATAGATGGCTCTGGAAATCAGAAAGTCCAATATAGAGGCTCTGGCAGATTTAGCCAATTTTAAATAAAAAAGATTTGGTTAGCAATCTTGTCACTTAACACGTGATAGCTTGATAGCCATGATAACATGAAATTTAATGAGATAGAACATTATTGAACCCTAAATAGGTAAAACTTTTTCTCATTTCTATCTTGAGTATGTCAATATACCAAGAAACAACATTATTAACAAGGTTCACTTGGGGGCACACAGGAATCTTTCTATATGTACATATTTGCATGCATGATGAAGTGTTTCCTCACATTTAACTGTTAAATATTTTGTACTGTGTACCTAATATAAGCCTGGTACAATTTAAGGAAAAAAGTCTTTTTTTTTTGCATTCATAGATAAAATGTTGCATTCAAGGTAGACTTTTAGCAAAGTCACATACAGAATATTGCCTACAATTATTGCCATGTGGAGAAGAAATAGAGGACACTGAGAACATGTAATAAAATACTAGGTTAATTTATGTTAAAAACATAATGGACTGATTGAATATAAACAAGAAAAATTGCATTTGGGGTTACAATTTAAAGGTAAGAAATTATAAGGGTAGTCTATGCAGAGGAAAATCTTTCAAGCTCCTAAGGTGAAGAAAATCATCAGTAACTTAAGAAACTGAGAATCCAGAATTATTTGGGAATGATGGACAAAGAGAAATATGGTACAAAGTAATAAAAGACATGCAGTAAAGGGTCATGTAATTTCATCAATTTTACCCAAGGTTATAGAGAAAAACCACTTTGAATAAAATTCTAAGTCTTGAAATGAAGAAATGGTTGAATTTTATTCAAAGTAGGTTTTTCTATATCCATGATCTGGCAGGGCACAAAGTTGATAGATACAACAAAAGGATTTTAAGTGCACTCTAACTTGTTCAGGTCCATCTAATTTTGAGTCAGAGATTACACAACCTCTGACAAGCAAGCTCTCTGGCACAGGCAGCAGGTGAGAAAAGAATATACTGCATGTTTCAAGCTTGGTCTAGCACAGATAAAAATGACCTTGAACTTTGATGCTGGTCCCCAACTTTATATATTCCCACAGATTGATTTAGTCTTAAGCTATTTGGGCATTGTCAAAAATCTATATCTGCTTTCTGTGCCCACTATTGATTTCAAATATTAGATCAACTGTCCAACTTTTCTCCTAGCAGCAGGGCTATTACCTCACTTGTTAGGTTATGAATTCCTTTCCTCCACACACTAAGGTAAGATTTTTTTTTTTAATTAAATTGGAATACCCATAGCAGTGCTTAATTTGAATGGTTCTATTCAATAACTCTGAATTATTTGCACATTGGCCATGAACTAGAATTTCACTCTGTCATATAGATGTTTTCTATTGGACATCTAATTCTCCAAATACTCATTGTGACTCACAAAGGTGAGACATTTATTATTTGAAAGGAGAATGGCACTGAGTTCTTTTCAAGATCTAAGAAATCGTGGCTGCTATTTCCCCCAATTGACTCTTCATGTCACATGGGGAGTGTGAGATGACAAACTTAAAGAGAAGTTATCTTGTGGTTTTTATCTTCAATTTATTCCTTATCTCTCGGCTCTTCCACTTGTAACACAAAAAGACCATTTTTTGAGTCATTTAATATTTTAAAGTGATTAATATTTAAGTTAGTGATGGACCAAACTACTAAGTTGAATCTTGATTTATAGACTGATGGATTGAATTCTGTTCAGAGAAAGTCATCAGAATTATTGCTATTCTAAATAAATGCAAACACAAAAACAGGCGAAAAGCTACTGTGTAAATTGGTCCCTGGTTATAACCTCCCTGTTGCTGAAGAATATAGTTGTCATTTCATTGGCACTTTGCAACAATATCACCAGCTGGCCAGACTGGCAATATGAGCTGAGTTCAAAAGAGCTGGCTATATCAATCACTATGAAAATAGTGAAGAAACCACTCAGCACACGAACATAAGTTTCTAAGACAGGATGGTTCCGTGAACCCAAGGGTCAGCTCCAGCACTGGAAAAAGCAAGAGAGGTAAGCAAGAGGAAGAGCACACCTGAAACACCCCTGTTTATTGGGGGAAAAGCTATTTATAGAATATTCCACCCAAATAAGGACAGGGATTGGGTTTTGAAGACTGGCTTGGTGATGTCTTGAGGTCTGCAGGTTGATAGACATCTTGGAAAATCACACCCATCTCATGTGATGTGTAGGATTAGGATCACAGGTAGAGTGAGAAGAAAGGTACACACATGTGGCACAGCCCAATCAGGCAGTAAAGTCTGGCCAGTCTCCCCATACGGTCAAATGAGCAGTCCATGGATGGCTTGTGACACAACAGTAATTTTTTTATCCTCCTTTTTAAAAGGATATTTTGTAACCACACCTTTCCATGATTATGTGTTAATTTATAAAGGAAATCAGTTTCTTTCCATTGCAAGTCTTTTGTGGTAATCAGGGACATCTATAAGAAGGTATTAACTCTGTACTCAATACTTGTGTTATTTGTAGAGACAGTGTTTCAGCACATCTTATATCTTAATTCCACCTTTTATCCCTCCAACTTCAGGCTATAAGAAAAGTGAGAGTGAACACTAACAATATCAATATGAACAGTGTTTTCCAGAAAAAATATCAATTCCATTAGTATATTTCCATATATTTTTCCTATAATCACAATGAAATTATTATTTTTTAAAGCAGTCAGTTCCTGTGTCTTTATACACTCAGTGACTTGTTCTTTTTATGGACGTTTTACTGTGTGAACATTTTAATTTTTTTTTTTAAAATTCTTCTTCCTTTATTCTACAATGCTGTCAATGGTTTTTGTTTTAGTTGCATACTTTATAGTCTTTTGTTATTGGTAATTTTTCTTTTTATAAGTTTTATTAAATGTACTTCTACTCTTTTTGGAGAGACCCTTGAATATATCTTTCCACTTTTTTTGTAGCCCTGTGCTCTACTATCTCTCTTAGTTTCTATATATGGTGACCAACTGAGTTAATTTTACCTTTGCCTAGGAACATCCTGCTTATGCCTGTTTTGTTCAAAAGCATCACAGTTTGCAAAATTAGGACACTCACTAAATATCTGAAAGGTATAGACTGTCCAAAGTATCTGGGAGGACTAGGGTATATATCAAAAACTGAGACAATGTAGCAAAACCGCCACCACACACACATACACACACACACACACAACTGGGTACATCCATGGCTGCTGACTTGCTGAAGCTGGAATTAGATGCTCCTCCTTGAACCTTTACTGCTGCATTCACTCAAAGATGAATGTCTTGCTAAACACCCTTTCCAGAAAAGTTTTGCAGCACACCCATTTCACCACACTTTCAAGCCAGCCTCAGATGACTTCTGAATGATGGAGAATGGAGGCAAGGAAGGACGGAAAGTAAGTTTTAACTCCCACCGTTGGAGGAGACATGAGGATATAATCTATTCCACAAACATGCTCAGGGTCTTCAGCAACTGGGGGATCAATATCATAGTAATGTAGAGTACTCCTAGTTCATTTTTATTTTTATATATAGGCATACAATTGGGGTTTCAAAATATCTGTAAAGATTTCTTAAAAGAAATGTCTGAAAATAACAAATAAACAAGCAGAGCCAGGAAATTGTGTGTCCTGTAGTAGAAGTGGTACAGATTTCTAAATAGGAAGGTCCAGTAGTTGGAGTTTAGTCTTGGCTGATCATTGAAACTCAGTCAGTGGGTTTTTGAGATTTGATCCATATCCCCTGTTGCTGGGAAGATGCTGATCTCTGTTGGACATCTGAGTCTCAATTGTTTTTCCTAAACTCTACTCTCAAGGTTGGAGTCTAAACCTCACAACTGGAAGGTAAATGGAACTGCTGGGAAGTATACCCTTCTTCTAATCTGCCATCTTCTCTTCTCCCCTGTGGAGGTTTTTAGGTGGACTCTCTCAGAACTCTTGTTGACAAATCTTGATTCTATAAATGATTTTTCCAAGTTGGGTGGCTGGTGACATTTCATTTTTCTTTTGGAATGTTTTTTTTGTGAAACATGAGTATAATGAAGAAAATATCGATAATATTAGAAAATGGTCATTGAGGCAGGCACTTCTGGATGTCCACTCAATATCCATTTATCATTTCTCCTGTTAACACTAAGTATTACTTTTGATGGCTACGTTCGTAGCTTAAAAATATCCATTCATCTTTCTCCCTTTCATCAGGCTGGTCATGTGGCATGGTCTTGACTTATGGGAAATATGTGGAAAAGTGCTTCTTTTCTTTCATTCTCTTCAGCTAGTTCAGTAGAACACTTTCAGTTACATGTTTCAAAGTAAAACCACTTCCCCACTGCAAGACTTAACGGTTACAGAGAAACCAAAGAGTAAGTGAAGAAACAAATTCACAGATATAACCTGTACAGTATCAAACAGAATCTTTGCTTCCTATTTAGAAAGAACTAGTGCTAAATGATTAGCATTCACAAATCATAAGGGTTTTTCTATACTATAGTTTGTCAATTGAATTTTAATGTTTGACCTGTAAGCTACTATACTTTTCTCAGGTAAGTACATGAATCCTATGTCCAAACACACTGATTTGTTTCAATAGCAGATATCAAAAAAATAAAGCTAATACTGCAAAATATATTTTTGCATTTCTTTTTGCTACAAATGTTAGTAAAAAATATTCAAGATCTCCAAACAGTAATGGCCTGGGGAATTTGCCAGCAGTTCGTAATATCAATTGTAAATTTAACCTGGCTTTAACCATGAATTATTTTTTAGGTTTCAGCAGCCTCTAAATTATTGCTCCATTAAGGTTGTAAACTTAATCCCACAGACATACTTTTATAACCAATAAATATGCTGTCCTGTGCATCATTTAGAGCATTACCAGGAGCATTTTCTGTTGATGCAGTAGGAGAGACAATATTTCATCAATATAAAGCAATATCCCCTAACATTTTTGGAAAATGTTTAAAAACAAAGGGAGCATATTGTCTATTGCTGGAATGCACTACCTCATAGTGTTGTATAAATTGCTTTCTCTCTAAACGCACTCAATATTACTACCGAATAAAAACTGTTTTTTTTCTTAACTAAATTTGAATAACTGTAGTCCTATGGCATATACTTTGCTTCTGTTTCATTTTTACATACTGCTGTTGAGCTGCATTAGAGTTTTATTTGCTTTTTAGAAAAATATATTTTGATGGTAACAACTTCATCAACATCTAGATGAACTATGAAATTTTAATATCTGAATACTCTTTCTCTATATTAATGTTCCATTTATGCTTATAAATATGCTGTTAAATTTACATACAGTTCTTAACAGTAGCATTTTTTATCACGTTTGATGTATCATGAAACAGAAAAGAATGACTACTCGTAGATTTCATATTATGGCTAAGGTACAATACAACTATATTTTATTATTTTAGGAGCTGGATCTAGATGCAAGGCTTTGAAGAATATATAAAAACTTGATGAAGCTCATTTTGCATTATTATATTTTGGGAAACAAGTTCCCTGTATACTAACTAGGTTAAGCTTGTCTACTTAATTTGTCCAATTCTACTTATTGCTAATTTATACATCAACTTCTGAGAAGGTTGTGTACCAAAAACCTACTATGACAATAAAAAGGCGACTTTTTTTCCTTTGTGGTTCTGTAAATACGTGCTTTGTATATTTTGCTTTTTAGTATTAGATTCATATAATTTGAAAATTGTTACATCTTTCTAATGAATTTGACTTCTTTATCAATCTTTGTCTGTATTGCTATTTCTTCTTTAATTTTATGCTGGCTGATACTATATGTGCTTTCTATACTATATGTGCTTTCTGATTTCTATGTAATCTCTGTTTTAAGTTATTTTATTCCAGTGTCACTGAAAATAAACCTTTTCTCAGTTATTTTTGTTGTTTGTAGTAGGATGTAGCTTTTCTAAATCTGATGCAACAAAATTTACAAAGTCTGAATATATCTAAAGGTAATATTTATATCTAAGGTGCTATATTTATTTTAAATTGCTAAAAATATTTTCACAAAGAATTTTTAAAATTATAATGATTTTACAAACAAAGTCTATGAAAAGTATAAAGAACATGTAATTGGAATATTTAAAAAGTCTTTCAGAAAACTTAGGAGAAGGAAAATTTTTACCAACTGATTCATTAAAACTCAGATAATAAAACCAGAACCTGGTGACATTACAAAGCAGTATTCCTCAACAACATAGATATGGAAATGCTTAATAGAAAATACAAAATCAAGTGGAATTTATCCCAGAGATGCAAAATTGTTTCAATATTAATAAATTAAATAATATAATTTGCCATCTCAACATAATGCTCAAGTCAGTAGATGAAAAACTTATATTACAAATTCAAACACTTCTTCAAGTTATAATCTCAGCTAAATATAAATTAATGAGATGTTTATAAGTGTTTTTATTAAAGGGCATATTTTATACATGGAATTATTCCCCTTTCAAATTCATATGTTGAAGTTCTAACCCCCAAGGTGAAAGATTTTGAAGACAGCTCTTTTAGGAAGGTCATTAAGGTGAGATGAGATTTTAAGGATGGGACCCTAATCCAATAAGACTGGTGTCCTTATAAGGAGAGAGAACACCAGACTCTATTTCTGTTTCTGCACACTCACGTAGAAAGGTTGATGTAAAAATACAGAGAAGGTTGTCATTTACGAGCCAAAAAGAGAGGCCTCACCAAAAACCAATCCTAGTGGCAGTTTAGTTTAGTACTTTAGACATCTAGACCTTTGAGAAAATAATTGTCTGTTGTTTAAGCCACCCAGCATTTTGTTAAGGCAGCCCAAGGAAAATAAAACAGTGTCATGGAAGTTTAGAGATAATTTCATACTAAATGGTGGTATACTGAGTGTATTTCTTTTAAAATCAAAAAAAGAGGGAAGCTATTCATTCTTAGCAGTTTTCTTTAATATCAGATTAGAGGGCTCAGTCTGTTCAATCTTAAGGTAAACAAAGATTTCTTAAGATTATACAAAATCATGACGTAAACACCATCCTAACTATTGTAATAAAAACATGCAGCTGAAACATCTGTTCCTGATAGCTATTTTCCTGTGTTGTGTATAGCTAAAACATTTTCCATGCTTGCGGAGACTTGTAGGACTCTGACTCATATCTGCCTTTACTAGATTCTGAGCTCAAATGTGGTAGCCCTGCCATTTGCCTGAGCTTATTCCTCCATGTGGTTCTTCTTTGTCAGAGCCACAGAGATTCTGTCTTTTTCTGGGTCAATGTCAATCCTTTTGCATATAATTTTCAGATGTATTGGTTTTTTAAAAATTTTTTTATTGGTTGTTCAAAACATTACATAGTTCTTGATATATCATATTTCACACTTTGATTCAAGTGGGTTATGAACTCCCATTTTTACCCCGTATACAGATTGCAGAGTCACATCAGTTACACTTTCACTGATTTACATATTGCCATACTAGTGTCTGTTGTATTCTGCTGCCCAGATGTATTGGTTTTGAAGGAGAAGAGGGATAGTCATGAGTTCACAAAGCCATCTTGATTGAAAGAGTCAGCACTATTTTTAGACAAATTGCTTGATAAACCCTAAGTGAAACGGGAAGAAGGTACATTCTTTTCTGTGTGTAAAAATACAGAAGTAACTTGTGACACAATGGTGTGGGTCTTTATTTTTTTAATTTTAATTTTTTATTTATATATGACACCAGAATGCATTATAGTTCTTATCACACATGTAGAGCACAATTTTTCATATCTTTGGTTGTATACAAAGTATATTTACACCAATTCATGTCTTGATACATGTACTTTGAATAATAATGATCATCACATTCCACCATCATTAATAAATCCATGCCCCCTCCAGGCCCCTCCAACCCTCTGTCCTATCTAGAGTTCATCTAGTCCTTCCATGCTCCCTCTCCCTATCCCACTATAAATCAGCCTCCTTACATCAAAGAAAACATTCAGGATTTTTTTTTTTTGGGGGGGTTGGCTAACTTCCCTTAGCATTATATTCTCTAATGCCATACATTTACCTGAAAATGCCATGATTTTATTCTATTTTTATTTAATTCTCTTTTATTGCTGAGTAATATTCCACATTTTTTTTATCCATTCATCTACTGAAGGGGATCTAGGTTGGCTCCATAGTTTAGCTACTGTGAATTGTGCTGCTATAAATATTGATGTGGCTGTGTCCCTGTAGTATGCTGTTTTTAAGTCCTTTGGGTAAAGACTGAGGAGAGGAACAGCTGGGTCAAATGGTGGTTTCATTCCCAAGTTTCCAAGAAATCTCCATACCACTTTCCATATTGGCTGCAACAATTTGCAGTCTCACCAGAAATATATGAGTGTTCCTTTATCCCCACATCCTCATCAACAATTATTGTTGTTTGTCTTCATAATAGCTGCCATTCTGATTGGAGTGAGATGAAATTTTAGAGTAGTTTTTATTTGCATTTCTCTAATTGTTAGTGATGATGAACATTTTTTCATATATTTGTTGATTGATTGTACATCATCTTCTGAGAAATAGCTGTTCAGGTCCTTGGGCCAATTATTGATTGTGTCATTCTTTTTTTTTTTCTTTTTTCTTTTTGCTGCTTAGCTTTTTGAGTTCTTTATATACCCTAGATATTAGTGCTCTATCTCATATGTGAGGGGTAAAAATTTGCTCCCTAGATGTAGGCTCTCTATTCACCTCACTGATTGTTTCTTTTGCTGAGAAGAAACTTTTTAGTTTGAGTCCATCACATTTTTTGATTCTTGGTTTTAATTCTTGTGTTACAGTAGTCTTGTTAAGGAAGTTTGGGTCTAATCCCACATGATGGAGATTAGGGCCTACTGTTTCTTTTGTTAGACACAGGGTATCTGGTTTTACTCCTAAGTCCTTGATCCATTTTTAGTTGAGTTTTGTGCATGGTGAGAGATAGAGGTTTAATTTCATTTTGTTGTATATGGATTTCCAGTTTTCCCAGCAACATTTGTTGAAGAGGCTATCCATTTTTCCAATGCATGTTCTTGGCACCTTTGTCTAATATAAGATAATTGTAGTTTTGTGGGTTAGTCTCTCTGTCTTCTATTACGTACCATTGGTCTACCAGTCTGTTTTGGTGCCAATACTATGCTGTTTATGTTACTATTGCTCTGTAGTAGAGTTTAAGGTCTGGTATAGTGATGCCACCTGCTTCACTCTTCCTGCTAAGGCTTGCTTTAGCTATTCTGGGTCTCTTATTTTTCTAGATGAATTTCATGATTGCTTTTTCTATTTCAATGAGGAATGTCATTGGAATTTTGATCCAGATTGCATTAAATCTGTATAGTGCTTTTGGAAGTGTGGTCATTTTGATGTTATTAATTCTGCCTACCCAAGAGCAAGGTAGATCTTTCCATTTTTAAGATCTTCTTTGATTTCTTTCTTTAGCATATAGATATTTAGATATAGATATTTCACCTTTTTCATTAAGTTGATTATCTAGTATTTTATTTTTTTGAGGCTATTGAAAATGGGGTAGTTTTCCTCATTTCCCTTTCTGAGGATTTGTCACTGATATACAGAAATGCCTTTGATTTATGGGTGTTTATTTTATATCCTGCTACTTTGCTGAATTTATTTACTAATTCTAGAAGTTTTCTGGTGGAACTTTGAGGGTCTTCTATGTATAAAATCATACCATCAACAAATGGTGCCAACTTCATAAGTTAGTCCATGCCTATCTTCAGCCTTTTGCTTATTTAAGACGCTTTATGTAACTCCGAAGATGGGACCACTTTCTCAACACCTGTCACACCTTTAAATATAGAATGGAAGCACAAATTATAAAAACAAGCAATAACAACCACTGAAAACTAGTTAATTCTTAAATAAAACTTTTTATAGAACATTTCTGGTCACTCAGAAATTGTTATTCATAATTTTAAAATGTTTGACTTCACCCCAAAGGTAGAGTTTCTTTTATGACATCAAAGAGTAATTAGTTGAATGATTTTTTCAAAAAAATACGAGAACTATACACTTTCCCTTTCTCCCACTTCACCAAATCAGTTTGTTGTTTCTGCACATTGCCTTCTCGAACCTGCAGAGAGAAAAAAATTCTCTAAGTTCTCCTGATCATAGGTTTTGGAGAAGAATGCTTCTAAACAACCACATTTCATTTCTGATGTAGACTAAAAATATTTCTATATACTTACAATGAAATTTACATATCTTGGTGGAGACAAATGTTACCAAATCCAAACTTGTGACTTTGTGTTTTCAAAAGAGCAGGTAATGAACCACATTTATAGTTGGCAGGGCTGGGAGTAAATTATACTCATTTGCTTCCCTTATCATTTTTATTCAAGCTAAATATAATGATTAAAATGAGCTACGAAAGCAAACTCGAAGGGGAAAGTTTCAAAGGGAGCAGTTTTGCTGATGTGGGTGAGGGTGTTCTGGAGTGTTCCTGTATTTTATAGTTCAGTAGTGTACATTTTATTTCTTGATGGCATGCTTCAGTATCATTTCCAGATTATCTTTTTATAAACATAGGTAAGAATATTGGAAGCTCTGAAGACATAAGGCCCAAAATGTGTTCTTAAAGATAATGGAAAAATATTAAAAGTCTTGATTTTAATATTCTTGTCTTTGTGTTTCTATGAACCATGTGATAGTGCTGAATAGCTTTTACATGAGAGTGTGTGATGGTATCCTGTTGTTGTTGGAAAAATTAGCACAAATTCAATAGCTTAAAAAAACAGTTTTATTATCCTACGTAAGAGAAAACATTTTTTTTTTTTTTTTTGCCTTTTTAGCTTCTAGGAACTGCCTGGGTCCCTTGGTTTATGCTTCCCATCATTACAAACTCTGCTTTTGCCATCATATCACCTTCTTTGAATCTGACCCTCAATTTTCTCTCTCAAGGAACCTCTTATTACTTTGGGTTCATCCAGATAAATTTTTTTGATGACTTTTTTTTTTTGAAATTGCATTCCTCTCCAATAACATAAGGAGTATTGTTAGAAGTTCCTATTATTTTTTTTTAATTTTTGACACACAAAAACTGAAAGATAATAAATATATGTTGTATTAAGTGATTGGGCTTTTATGTTGTGATAATTTGTTAAACAACATAAAAATCTATAACATAAGAAACCACAATTCAACTAAAAACAAACCAGAGATCTGAGTAGACACCTCACCAAAGAAGATACACAAGTGCAAATAAGCATTTGAAAAGATTCTGCAAATGTCACCAGGGAAATGTAAATTAAAACAATCATGCAATACTATTATATACTTATTAGAATGGCTGAAACCAAAAAACTGACAACACTGAATGTTGACAAAGACATGGAGCAAGAAAGACTCACATTCATTCCACATAGAAATGCACAATGAAACAGCCACTTTGGAAGAGTTGTCCATTGCTTACAAAATTAAAAACTTACCATTTGATCCAGTAGTTGTGCCCCTGGGTATTTACCCAAATGAGTTTAGAACTTATTTCCACACAAAAGTTTTCATGTGGATGTTTATAGATTTTTATGCATAGCTGCAAAAATTTGGAAGCAATCAATACATAAAATCTGGAACATTCCTGTCATGAAATATTAATCAGTGATAAATGACATGAGCTCTCAAATCATGGAAATGTATGCAGGAAACTTAAGTGAGTTTTGTTAAGTAGACAATATCAATCTGAGAGGGCTACATGTGTTATTCTAACTCTATGGCTTTCTGAAAAGGCAAAGCTACAGGGACAGTAAAAAGATAGGTGGTTACCAGGAGCTAGGAGTTGGGACATGGGAGGTAGTTGAATAGGTGGGGGGCAGGGGAGATTCAGGGCAGTGAAACTATTCTAAATGATACCATAATATTGAGATACAAGTCATTATACATGTATCAAAACCCACAGAATGTACAACATAAAGAGAAAACCTTGATGTAAACTTTGGAGGTCAGCAATGCATCACTATCAGCTCATTTGTAATAAACATATAAACTAATGCAATATGTTAGTAACAGGGAAAATTGGCCAGGGAAATATGGGGTTTAGAGGAAGTTTCTATGCTTTTGAGTCAGTTTTCATGCATAACTAAAACTACTCAAAAAATAAAGTCTGTTGATCATAAAAAAAAGAAAAACAGTCAAGGCTAGTATTCATTCTATTCTAGTATTATTTTTCTCTATAGAAATTTATTGAGATCCAGTTTCTCTCCAGAGCCTAACTCATAAGTTCATTTAAAGAAGTTCTATTCTAAAGTTCTCCCTTTGTTTAAAATGTATATGTATGTATGTATGTATGTATGTGTGTGTGTGTGTGCATGTGCACACAACTATTTTAATTATATAATTTGGATCCTTTCTACCATGTTTTGTATGGTTACTTTTTCCTCCCTTGGATTGAGACAATTGAGACAAAAACCTCAATTTTGTTCCATAATATTCTGCTTATATTTCTAGAGGTTTTATCTCAAATATTTTGATGCTATATGACTTGTTACAAAATAAGTATTATATGATTACATTTGAACTTGAGAGGAGGTTGACTGAATGGGTTAGGTAGCTCACTGCCTTGCACTTGAAACACTCTTTTGGCCCCTCCCCAATTTTTAGCTCAGCAAGAGCTGCTGTGTGAATTGGCCCCTTGTAGGTCCGTTTCATACCAGCTGCTGTGTTCTGGAGGCTTCTGTTTTGATGAGGTCATTTCCTGGGCCAGGACTCTCCTGTTATTCCAGTAAGTGTGTAGTGTCTTTGAATGAGGATGCTGTCCTTGGACCTTAGACACTACATATAATTTGTGTTTTCAATCTAAAATATGAGTCTCATTTCTTTTTTATTTAGTGTATGTAGATATAATAGACAAATTTTAATTGTGTCCTGTTACTATATATGAACTATATATATTTATATATATGTATACCTATAGTTTACACATGTGACACATTTGTTGTTTTAATATGTTCATACCTATTCTATAGATATACGTATGTACAATCAAGTTACTGTGTGATATATGGAGATTTATATATGTTTAAAAAGATACTCAGAATCTCTTTGGATATCTACAAGTTTTAAAATCACTTTTGGGTCATAATTATTATTTCTGTAATACTAAATCAAATAATTAACCCTATTTCTCAATTTATTAACTTTAATATCCAAATATTATGCTGTGGAAATGATCCCAGATATGGGTGATTTTCATTTCTCCTCACTTGTCATCTATAAAGCTATAAGATGAATCAGACCATTTTTAGAGCCTTTTTTCCTTTCTCTCTGTTTAAATCATTGCTTTAGTGTTTAGGCTGGGTGGCTGCACAATTCTCATTTATGAGCCCTCAGTTAATCCTGTGTTTCAGTGGAACCAGAGGGGTAAAATCAGATAGCAGTTTCCCTGCACCCTGTTGAATTCCAGTGTTTTCCGAAGGCCTAGGAGGGCAGAAAGGCTCTCTGGACATACATTATTTTATTTTTTTAGGCTGAGTATATCACCCAGCAGGACTTAGGGTCACTGTAAAGATTCTTGGATCAAAGGGTCCCTTTTTGATTGATCATTCTTTATTTCTTCTGTCTTATATTTGGCCAGCTGCTTTATGTCAGGTTCTCAGATTAATGATTCCTGTTCTAACTCAAGTCCCTTTATACTCTCCTCACAGTTAAGAAATGGTTGAGAAATAAAATTCACATATTTTCACCCCATCTTCTCAATGCTGTAGAAATGGTCCCAAAACTTCCTTTGTCTTTTCACTTTTCTATCTTTTGTTCCACCCTCATTTTTGTTCTTTGCTTTGCTTTTGAAGTTAAAAGTTGTTAATGAATCTTTTAGGATGACTCTTTTCTCCAAAGAGTGCTGCTCTCCTTAACGGAGAGAGGAGACTAGGATCAGGAGGTACTTTGCCGTTGACTTCTAAAAATCATTGTTTCTGGCAGTTAGATTTTAAGAGTTTATTCAATTACTTTGCTTTTTTTTTCCTTAAAAAACACATATTATTTATTTCCTTCTTAGTTTGGGGTTCTTTTGGTATATTTCTATTAGTCTCACATAGAGGAGAAGAATAAATATTGATTTATTTCCAAATTCAGTGAATAACTCATGAAGAATATTTAATGAAATATCATAGGCAACTGAAATCATTAAAGAGGACAGGGATCATGAAAAACACAAAAGGGAAAGGTTTGGCAATTATTCAGCCATAATTTGGCACCTACATCCTACAACATCTTTTACCACACTACTCTTATTCCTTTTCCTATGGACAAATGTCAGAAAAATGGAGCATGTTCAAAATCATCTGCCCTCACCCCCAGAAGAGGAAGAGAAAATTTGAGTCACTCAAACACTCATGCACCTGTGTGAAGGGACTAATACTGTATATCACACACTGTGCTGTTCAAGATATTTTGCTCATATAATGGGAATTTCAACCTAGAGCAATCCTTTTTGTTAAATATGATTACCTTGAGTTGCATTACATGAGGAATAACAAAACACTGTGGGGACAAAGTGACTTAATTTGAATGTTAAAGAATATGGGCTCTAACCTTGCCTCTGAAATAATATGTTGCAATGCAAGGTAATATTATTTTAATGTCAAAAGCAATATGATTTCTGGAGAGCTTAAAATCACTCTATCCATGTTGTGTGATTAGTAAGTAATGAGTCCTTGTTGAAAAGGGTAGAATTGCTACAATGTCTCTGAGGATTTATTTTTGTTAATCTGTTTATTGTTGACTTCTTGACCCAGGAAAATGCAATCCTCATGATGGTATATGAAACCTGGAACAATGGATTCTACCTAAAACAAACTATAAATATTTATTGTTTTAATGGAAAGAATTATATTGTATTAAATTACCTGCAGCTGCCACAGAAAATGCTTCCCTATACATAAATAATATAGGGATGTATGATTTTAATGAGCATTTATGTTGTAATAGAAACATTGTAGAATATTGGTGGTTCAATAATAAGCAAAAGTCATTGTTTAACTGATGTACATGAACAGAAATAAATTTGAAATTAGAACTGTGTTTAGAGTTAAGGAAGGATCCTTTGTCCACTGAGTATTTTTTGAATGATACATAAATGTTTATTTATCATCTGCTTCTTATTGCCTACCCAACTACATAGAAAAAGGCTTACTCTATTTTCTTTACAGTTGGATATATTCCTACATATAGAATAGTTTCCAACAAATAGTAAGTTTTCAATAATATTTGTTCAATGGATTAGTAAGAGTCAATTAAAGACTCTTAATTTGGGGTTCTTTTGTCACTTTTTTGAGGTTTTCAAAGCAATCAGTGAAAACTCTGAGAAGGCTGAACTGAGTTCTGAAGAATGAATAGGCATTCCTTAATTGCAATGAAGTGGAAAGAGGATGTTAGCAAGGGGGAAATGTTATGTACAAGTCCTATGTAAGGAGGCATTCTAGTGAATATGGAGAACTAAGGGAGGTCAGGGCAGACAGGAAGGGTCAAAGCAACCCTGCTACAGGAGAGAGATGGGAATAGACCTTCTCTAAGACACTTGTAGACCATGCTAATCATATGTATTTTTCTTCTTTGAGAACTGATAATCACTGATTATATAACAGTGGGGAAGATCATCAGATTTGTGCTTTAAAAAGATGTCTCTGTTGGTAATTATTCATAATGGAAGTGGCAGCAACACTCATAAAAAGTGTAGGTGAAGTAAAGTGCAAATTAATGGAATCAGAAAGAGCAAGTAACTGTATAGGAGAAAAATGGGAGTGTGGCAAGTAATTCAAGGCAAATAAAGAAGGCATTTTGAAGGAGGGGCTTACATAGTATTCAGTTATGCTGAAAGGTAAGTTGCATTGCTAATGTCTGAATCAAATATCCATTGGATATCAAGATGTAGAGGATATTGCTAATTATAGCAACCTGCCATTCTCTCTCTCTCTCTCTCTCTGTCTCTCTCTGTCTCTCTCTGTCTCTCTCTCTCTCTCTCTCTCTCTCTCTCTCTCTCACACACACACACACACACACACACACACACACACTAAAATAATTGGGTAAGACTGGTAAGCATTTTTTCAACAATGTGTATAACTGAGTCCAGAAGAAAGTAAGACTATTGCCAGGAGCTAAATTAAAGAGACCTAACAAGCTTAAAGATAGCAGTGCTGTGAGCAAAGTATTCGTTTTCTATGAATGTAAAGCTCTGTGTTTTAACAGCTGTGTTGGTGAAGGAGGCACAGCTTCAGGCCGGTGGTAAATGGTATGATGTTATTGAGATAAATATTTATTGTTTTAATGGAAATAATGATCTTGTATTAATGTACCTGCAGCTGCCACAGAAAATGCTTCCCTATACATAAATAATATATAGATGTATGATTTTAATGAGCATTATTATGTTATAGAAACATTGTAGAATATTGGTGGTTCAATAATAAGCAAAAGTCATTGTTTAACTGATGTACAATCATAGAGAGACTAGGCCACCAAATGGTTATGCCCACTGAGAACAAATAGGAATACATAAAGACAAACATAGAAAACTACTTTCCAGGAGCTGGGGATGTGGCTCAAGCGGTAATGCGCTTGCCTGGCATGGGCAAGGGCGCTGGGTTCGATCCTCAGCACCACATAAAAATAAAATAAAGATGTTGTGTCCACCTAAAACTGAAAAATAAATATTAAAAATTTCTCTCTCTCTCTCTCTCTCTCTCTCTCTCTCTCTCTCTCTCTCTGTCTCTCCCTCTCCCTCTCTCCTCTCTCTTAAAAAAAAAAAGAAAAATAAAATAAATAAAACTACTTTCCAGAAAAGGCAGATAAGGATGGTTATTGCCTTTGCCCTTGCCACTTTCTGCTATTGCTGGGAAAACAAACTCTGCAGAGAATCAGTAACCAGAGTCATACTACCCTTTATGCAAGGAGTTTTAATATTCACTTGTTTTGGAGCCTAGAAAACGCCAGCCAAATAGTTCTATTGAATGTGGTCAGTTACAAGCATCTTAGGACAATATATAGCATCTGTGAAAATTCCTTTTGGGAAAAAACACAGAAATAAAGCTGTCAAAATTCTCGAAAAACATAATCTCAAATTCCATCCCACATTAGGAAACAAGCCACAACAAATGAGAGCAAAACAAACAAACAAAAAATCCTGAATGCACTATTAAACCATCAAGGGCAAAAGACATGGGAATGATTACAGATTATCAAATAATGCATGAAATGTTTGACAAATTAAAAGAGGAAATTGAAAACATAAGAAGGTGACAGGGGAACTGAGAAGCTGAACAGGTGACCTTAGAAAAGAGCCAAATGAAACTTCTGGAAATGTAAAGTGGAAATATTTCAATTAAAACATCACTAAATGTGCTCAACAGTATAAATAGCTCAAGTTAGAATGGTCAAAAACACATAGCATATCATATACATAATTTCACAACACAAAAAAGAAAAAAAATGAAATAGGGATAATTATAGATATAGAAGTAAAGCATAAAAGTCAAAGATATATTTATTTGGAATTCCAGAAGGAGAAATCTAGAGAGTATTTAAAGGGGAATTTTCAAAAGGATAACTTATTAGAATTTTTCAGAACAGATGAAACACAGATATGCTGAGATTTAGAAAAGGTGATAAAACAAAAACATGACAAAATAAATGTAAATCCACATATAAGAAAACTTTGGTAAATTTCAAAATTCTCAAAAACCTAGAGAATATCCTTAAAGCTAAGTGAAACAAAAGATTATCCCAAAAGAAAAAAACATAAAAATAAGAAAAAATGATTCAAAGAGATGACTTATTTTGAACACAGTAGAAAAGTGTGCAAAAATTAATAAAAGGAGGCATTAAATACTTGTCAGTGTATGATATTTTTAATATATGTAAGTCATAATTCACGAAAAAGGGAAGAACAACAAATTGAGGGAAATTTATCAGCAATGCACTCTCACTAGCAGAACTTTAAAGGAAGAATTTTAGGAACAAATGATTAAATAAGAAGGAAAAAGTATAGTAGAACTAAACAGTAAACAAAATGATAAACATGAAAACAATAAAGCAAAAATATTGAAACATAAAGAGTGGCAATAAGGCTATTTTAAGATTAAAATATAATTTAAAATGTTTAAGTTAGTACTTTGTATATGATGAATATTTTAAAATTTTTAATAAGTAAGAAAAATAAGGTTTTAAAACACTGATATAAAGCTGAAATATTTGACAATGAAAATGTTAATGCTTGGCATTGTTGGATGCTTTATGGTCACAGTTAAAATCAACTAAAGATAAGTATTGTTTGTGAGAGCTATATAGACATTGCCATTAAAATGTATCAGTGAATAATTTAACATCAAAAATCAAATGGGAAAAACAAAAAACAATGCCAATTAATTTAAACAGTTTTTTTATGAATGAAAAAAAGTACAAGATGTCATAGTAATAGTGCAGAATACATTGAAAGAAGTACTAGTAGGGATTATCAAATTCATTCTTTAAAATATCCATCTGCATATATTTCTCTAGAAATTCATTTAAAGACTGAAAGCCTAAGGAGATTGAGAAAAAAAAGTAGGGTCATCAAACAAGACAATTCTGTTGAATTATTATTTTTACTATGAAACAAAATAAAAGTTAAGGCAAAAGCCAACATTTGAGATAAATGATTTAAATTCCTATGAAGAATACAGAGCTATGCTATGTTTTTGGATCTAATAACATAGATACGATATATAAAGAAAAGTTGATACTTGTAGGCAGAACTTTATCTTCTACTGGGAGGACTCATTTCTAATACTGAGAGATCCCAAAATTGAACTTAGTCAAAACAGGGAACACCCTGAATAAGTTTGTTCTCTAAAAGCCAAAATTTTATTTTAACTCTGAATACAAAAAATAAAGGGCTTATTATTTTCAAGTATACATAATATTTATAAAAATTGACCTTGAGATAAATTCTAATGTAAATCCAATCAAGCTTGAAATAATTAATGAGATGGACAATTAGACAATCATCATAAATTTATTAAATTGGAAATAAAATAAATATTTTAAAAATACCAAACATAGTTAGAAATTGTCTATTACTCTTCCAAATAACTAATACTTCAAAAATGGAAACATACAAAAATTTTAGCAGGAATCAAACAATAATGAAACTACTCCATATCAAATCTGAACCAAGTCCTTGTACTATGAAAGAACGAAAAGTTGCATATCAATGAAATTGACATGTCTCTTAAGAAATTAGAAAAATGTAGCAATATAAAGCCAAAGAAATTAAAAGGAAGTAACAGTAAAGATAAGAGCAGTAAGTAATAATCAAACATGAAACAAAGAGTATTTCCAGTCAGAAGCTGAAACTTAAAAAAAACAATAAAATAAACAACCATCCAGATTGCTCAAAATATAAAAAGAAACACATGTAAATGTGGAACTAACTACAAGGAGGGTCGTAGAGAATATAATTTTTAAATTATATCAAAAGAATATAGTCAAAATTTTACATAAGAGAAACTATGAATTTATCCTACATCTTAGCATATATCCCAAAGTCTTAAAATCAGCATACTACAATGATATAGTCATATCAGTATTTATAACAGCCCAATTCATAATAGCTAAGCTATTGTTCCAACCTGGATGCCTTTCAACTGATGAATGGATAAAGACAATGTGGCTTATATACACACTGGAATATTACTCAACCATATAAAGAATGCCTTTATGACTTTCACAAGTAAACAGATGAATCTGGAGACTATTATGCTAGGTAAAATAAGCCAATCCCCAAAACCCAAAGGTCATATCTTCTTTCTGATATGTGGATGCTAACACAAAATAAAGGGTGAAGGAGGCAGGAATAGAAGGGAGTGGATTAGACAAAGAGGAATGAAGAGAAGGGAGGGAGGGTGAGAAGAAGAAAGAGAATGGATTGGACATAACTTTCCTATGTTAGCATGTGAATATATCACCAGTGAAACTCCCTATCATGTACAACCACAAGAATGGGATCCTAATTAGAGTAAGTTATACTACATTTATCTATAATATGTCAAAATACACTCCACTGTCATGTATATCTAAAAAGAAAAAATTAAAAATGAATTTAAATAAAGACGTCCAATCAGTGAAGGTAACCAAAGTGGCAGCAACCAAATTAACAAGAATCTTTCACCCGAGTAATCATGCTTGTACAAATGATGTCAATCCTTTAAACCTTGGATCCCTGGACTCCATGCTGCCCTCAAACCCAATGGGAAAGAAATAGTCTTTTCTGCTCAGAGACTGTGTCTCCCTTACTATAATGAGCAATAAGTTCAGTTTTCTTTTTTAAAAAAAGAACATATATATAAAAATATAGTTTACCCAAACTCTTTAAATAAGACATAGGAAGAGTTAATACTACAATATAAATTGAAAGATTTTTGTTCACCCAGTAAATAAAACAAGGATGGATGGTTTTAGAAGAAAAGCAGGCAGAATATTTAAATCACAGATAATTGCAATTCTATAGAAAGTTTTTAAAGAAAGAATAAATACAAAAAAAAAATAAGTCAAGAAGAATGTATTTCAAGTGGTATGCAAGAAGTCACATTAAATGTCTTGAAGAATCAGTGGGAAATGTGGAAATAGAAAGAATAAGTACAACTAAACTTTGCAAAACCGGGGAAGAGTGGGGAAAGAGGGCAGTAGTGCTGGGAATTCTCATATACTCAAAGGGTTTTTTTATAGTAGGAGAGAGTTCATCAAAGAGCCATTGGAAAAAAACTTAAACAAGAGGAATTTTTATACAAAGGAAAGAAAAAAAGTTCTTTATTTATGTGCCAGACATTGTAAAATTAGAAAAATGAGGACAGAATGATACCTAAAACACAACTGGATTTTATCCTTAAAATGAACAGCTGCATGTGTGTTGTAACAATATAAATGGAAGGCAGAAATGTATAGATGTTATATTTCCTATTTGATGGCGACTGTTTTCTCCAAAAATTATGATTTTAGGTCATATATTAGAGTGAGGGAAGGTGAAGCACTCGAGGATTGGAAATTTTTAGAGTGTGTGCATGTTTGATAGCAGGGTGAGAGAGTCTCAGATTTCTAACAGGGTTTCTGGGCAGGGCTGAGTGGATATTTGAAGCAGGTGAGGATCATGAACAGTAAGTCCTCATCCTGTTTTATGACTTTTTGGTTGGGCATCATTTGGCATCTTGGTTCCAGATGTAGAGAATATTCAACTTTGGATTCCTAATTGTAATGAATGCAATATAAATTCTTTAATAAAACTTTACGGAGAAGCATGTTGTTTTTATGCCCTTTAGTTAGTCAACAAATTTTGTGCATGAAGACTAACTTTTATTATTTTTTCTTTTTTTATTGGTTGTTCACAACATTACAAAGCTCTTGACATATCATATTTCATACATTAGATTGAAGTGGGTTATGAACTCCCAATTTTACCCCAAATACAGATTGCAGAATCACATCGGTTACACATCCACATTTTTACATACTGCCATATTAGTGACTGTTGTATTCTGCTAACTTTCCTATCCCCTACTATCCCCCCTCCCCTTCCCTCACATCTTCTCTCTCTATCCCATCTACTGTAATTAATTTCTCTCCTTGTTAATTTTCCCATTCCCCTCACAACCTCTTATATGTAATTTTGTATAGCAATGAGGGTCTCCCTTCATTTCCATGCAATTTCCCTTTTCTCTCTCTTTCCCTCCCATCTCATGTCTCTGTTTAAAGTTAATCTTTTCTTCCTGCTCTTCCTCCCTGCTCTGTTCATAGTTGCTCTCATTATATCAAAGAAGACATTTGGTATTTGTTTTTTAGGGATTGGCTAGCTTCACTAAGCATAATCTGCTCTAGTGCCATTCATTTCCCTGCAAATTCTATGATTTTGTCATTTTTTATTGCTGCGTAGTACTCCATTGTGTATGGATGCCACATTTTTTTAATCCATTCATCTATTGAAGGGCATCTGGGTTGGTTCCACAGTCTAGCAATTGTGAATTGTGCTGCTATGAACACCAATGTGGCAGTATCCCTGTAGCATGCTCTTTTAAGGTCTTCAGGGAATAGTCCAAGAAGGGCAATAGCAGGGTCAAATGGTGGTTCCATTCCCAGCTTTCCCAGGAATCTCCATACTGCTTTCCAAATTGGCCGCACCAATTTGCAGTCCCACCAACAATGTACAAGTGTACCCTTTTCTCCACATCCTCGCCAGCACTTGTTGTTGTTTGACTTCATAATGGCTGCCAATCTTACTGGAGTGAGATGGTATCTTAGGGTGCTTTTGATTTGCATTTCTCTGACTGCTAGAGATGGAGAGCATTTTTTCATGTACTTGTTGATTGATTGTATATCCTCCTCTGAGAAATGTCTGTTCAGGTCCTTGGCCCATTTTTAATTGTCTTTTAATTGTCTTTACACCTCTGTTAACAATTCCAACTTTGCAGTCTTTGAGTATTCCCAGATTTTCGCCTGGCCACTTCTCTAATGGAAAGGAGAGTCTGCAAAACACCCTTTAGATTAAAAAGCAAATCAAGAGGCAGTGCCGCAGCCTGGCTGCAGCAAAATAACGGGGGGTGGGGGGGTGAGGAGCAACTTGTGTACATTGATACAGCAGGAGTGGGAGCCGTTTATTGTAGGACAGGAGGGGTATATATACATTCCACACAGCTTATCCTAATTAACATAAACTAGATACAGTAGTCAACCAATAAGGAATCTCCACACTTAATGTCTCGCTGGCGTTACTTCACAAACCACTCCCTCTGCAAAATGCCAGGCGCCATCTTGACTTGTTTACAGACCCTAACAAGGCAGCACTGCACATATTGGATACTAGTGACTTTCCAGCCATAGCTACTGAAGTTAAGGTGCTATATGTATTTTATTGCAGAAATTTATTCTCAGATGGACTCTTAAGTTAAGCAAATGTAACTTAAATTGTTGCTTTTGAAAATCTTACCCAGAAAGGATAATTTAATAATTATTCATCAGATCAAGATATGAAACATGCCACATTTTAATCATAATGATATTTTAATATCTATTGAGTATTACTTATAAGGCACTCTTATGCTTTTATGATTGTTCTCTTAGCCACTTTATGAGAAAGATAATATTGCTGACCCCATTTTGTGTGATAAAACAGTCGTAGAAAGGTTAAGTAAATTCCCAAATAACATCCAAGTGGTAAGTGGAAGAGATAAGAGAGAAGCCCAAGGAATTTGGCTTCTTTGCCTGAACTATTAACCCTTAGGCTACCCTGAAAAAGGCTCACTCTATTGTGAGAATGTAGTATTTTCACTTTTACTGGCAATAAAAACAAATGGGATTGAAGGAATAAAGTAACAATACAGAGAATAAAGCTAATTTTTTTTTGAAAGTTGAGGCATTTGAGAAACATAGGTGTCTGGGAGAACCAAAGAGGAAAATATTCAGCAGCAAGCATATTAACTGGGATTTGAAATGAGAATCTGCTAACCATCAGTTCCATGTTTGTATTTACTATTTTGCATTTCCCTCTACTATTCCCAGGCCTCTGGGAAAGAATGAAAAAGAATGTGGTCTTATGTTAGTTTTACTTAGTGAATAAGGAAATAAATTCGCACCTCTACTTTGAAATGCAAAAAAGAATGAACAGAGACTGGCCACTATAGCAAAGTAACTACAAGATGGCCCAACATAGCCCATCCATTTAGTGTGTGCAACAGTCCAAATCAGCGGTGGTAGTAAGCAACCAGAATGATTTCATGGAATAGGAATTGCTCCTAGAAATTTGTTCTTCATGTATCTGTTTCTGGGAGTAGTAGAATAAAGAACCTACTCTTTTATAAATACTTTCTTTATTCTGTTAAACTGTTAGTCACTGTGTATTTAATGTATCTCTGAATGTATTTATCCACTACTCCATCCATCCATCCCTCCGTCTGTCTGTCCATGTACTGTCATCTCCTATTAGAATATACAGCACTTAGAAGGTAGTACCATATTCTGCTTACCGTTAATTCCTCAATATCTCTCAGAATACCAAACAGATTTCAATATTTATTGAATATCTAATGATCCCACAAATTCAGAAATAAAGCAATTTTTTTGAGTCTCGAAATCTTTGCCTTAAAACAATTCTACTTAGGCCATTCATATATTGAAACTACTTTCATGGAATTGGTCTTGGGTCACAAAATGTCCATATGGCTTCTTGGAATCAGTTTATCAACTTAGTACATGCTCCATTCCACACAGGTATATGAGATAGCACAGTGAATGCTAGAAACTAGAAACTTCCAATTTGCTTTTTTTTTTTTTTGTACCAGGGATTGAATCCAAGAGTGCTTACCCACTGAACCACAGCCCCAACCCTTTTTATTTATTTATTTTCATTTTGAGGCAGAGTCTCACTAAGTTGCTTAGGGCCTCACTAAGTTCTTGGCTTTGAACTTGCTATGTTCCTGCCTCAGCCTCCCAGTTGCTGGGATTAAAGTTATGTGCCACTCTGCCCAGCACAACTGTCAATTTTTTACTTCTTGATGCCAAATTCCCTTATTCTGCAATATTTGCTTCATCTAGTAATGTCTTCAAGACTGTTTTATTGTACAAACATGATCTTTTTTTAAGGCTTGGGAATTCTACATGTTATTTTCTTTTAAAAAACTTGTTTTCAATTACTATGTATTCTTCAAGGACTGGTTTAAATCCCATGTAGTCTCTGCAGTATTCTACCTTCAGTTTAATCTACTCTGAGCAATTCTTTCTCAGAATTACCTTAGCTCACTTAAACTGAAAGTTTCTAGAGAAATATATTTGTAACAAGGTGCCTTATGAAATAGTTAATTTTCATGTGTAAAGGAATACCATCTGGGCTGGGGTTGTAGTTCAGTAGGAGAGTGCTTGCCTTGCATGTGTGAGGCACTGGGTTCAATCCTCAGCACCACATAAGAATAAATAAATAAAATAAAGATATTATGTCCCTCCATGACTAAATAAAAAAGGAATCCCATCTTCTGAATATTTCTAGACTCTGCTGTAGGGCACAGTAAAAATCACAATTTTTTGAATAAACTACTTAAATTTGCTTAGCAGAACTCAGTAGGTTTTAGTGATATAGCAATGCTTTCATTAAAAACATTAATGATTTCAAATGTATGATATGTCAAAGTCATTGTACTGTCATGTGTAACTAATTAAAACAAATAAAAAATATTAATGATAAGATTATATAAAAGCATATACTAACTTTAAAAATAAATAGTTCATCTATATATAGTAATGAACTGTACTTTCAAAGTTTATAATTTTAGTTAGATTTTTAACTTCCTAAGGAAAGCATAAGATCATAGCCAGGCATTTAGAAAAAATATTGTGGGAGATTTTTAATGATGATAATGTAATTTTGATAAAATAATAAACATGTTTATTTAGCTATGTGAACAGTTGTATTGATTGAGCAGTAAATGGACTGCCTTACTGTGTATGGATATGGACTTCTTATGTATTATAAGACAAAATGTGCATGGAGAGAATGTTCTGCACTGGAGGAATAGGCAATGAGCCAACTAACCCCAGCCTCATCAAACTGTGATAAGGAAAGTGCATCTCTCTGGCTGGGGAAAAAGAGAGAATTCCCAGCCACAATGCTCCTTTCTTTAGTATAAAATGTGCACTAATAGGCTGCATTGAGCTACTGACAGTTTCTATGAAGAGTCTCTACCCTTTCAAATGCAAATATTTCAGAATCAGTCAGGTTCCCAGCACATGGATTTTAAAACCAAGTCATTCTTCACTGTGGGCTAACATAATTGCACACTTGGGACATTATATATTTATACAGATAATGGGTACAATTCAGGCAGCTGTCTACTGAAGTTAATGGAAAGTCTATTTATTGAGAGAGGAATGTGAATATATATGGATGTAGGTGTGTATGTGTTGTGTGTGTGTGTGTGTGTGTGTGTGCATGTATAATGTGTGTGTATATATATATGGTTTTTCTTCCTTTTCTCCCCACTCAATTCCTGACAAGCCCTATTCTATAATACTTTTACTTTGTAATTTGAATTTGTTGGATTTGAACTTCACACTATTTATCTATTGATTTATCTCTTTTTAAAACAAGGTTCTTTTTAGGAAGTGGAAAGAAGTGGCAAATTATACATACACATGAATAAAAATCGTATCCAACTACAATGAAAACTTTTTAGAGTAGTAAAAGTTATGTGTATATCATTAATGAGAATGGATTTTGGAATCAAACACTTTACTTTTTAATCCTAATTTCACCAAATATTAGATAAGTGTCTTTAGGTTACTTCACTCCTCTGAAATTCAGTTTCCTCATCTCTAAAATGACAACTTACTAAGAACTTTTCACATCACTTATTCAAAAGGCTAATTGGATCCTTTTACTTTTGTTTCCACAGAGTATGTTATCTCTGAGTAATAGAATGCAAGCCCTGATGAATAATGTATTTTCCTACACATTCACCATGGAAATACCTATGCTTGTTTGCCAGATACCCTCCCCTCACGTGTGCCCACTCAAAGGCACACTCACCTTCTGCTCCAGAAGCAGCTCTGAATGGGCAGTGTCTTTGAAACAGCCCCACAAGTCTGAATAGATTTAGTGAGAACAACTTAATCTTTAAGTGAATCACAAGCTTTTAGCCTCATTTTGAGGTGTTGGAGAATCTAGTATCTCTTCCCACCAAGGTTCTGAGCAATTTAATAAATAAAATACAATTATAAGAAATCCAAAACATCACAGTTTTTATTTTAGTGCATATTAATTACACAGAATATGGTTCTTGTGGACCACTGGTACATTTACAGAACATTTCGGTAATTTCTAGTCTCATTTACTCCCTTTTTCTGATCCCCTTCCTTTTTACTAAATTGAAAGTCAGATCAGGGGAGATTTGCTCACTATTTTTTTTTAATTTTGTGATTTTATTTATTTTAATTAGTTACATAATGAGTGCAGAGGCAATTCAATTCATATTATACAAATAGAGCACGATTTTTCATGTCTCTGGTTGAGCACAAAGTAAAGTCACACGATTCGTGTTTTCATACATGTACTTAGGGTAATGATGTCCATCTCACTCTACTGTTTTTTCCTACCTTCATCATCTCCTTTGCCTCTCTCCCTTTTTCCCTTTCTAAAGTTAGTGTAATCCTCCCATCCCTCCCATCCCCTTTATGAATCAGCATCCTGATATCAGAGAAGACATTAGGCATTTGGTTTTTTGGGATTGGCTTACTTCACTTCATCCATTCATTTACTGAAGGGTATCTAGGTTGGATCCACGATTTATCTATTGTGAATTGTGCTGCTATAAACATTGATGTGGCTGTGTCCAAGTAGCATGCTGTTTTTAAGTCCTTTGGGTATAGACTGAGGAGTGGGATAGCTGGGTCAAATGGTTTCCATTCCCAGCTTTCCAAGGAATCTCCACTTTGTTTTTCAGATTGATTACACCACTTTGCAGTCCCAAATGCAATGTAAGAATGTGCCCTTTTGTTCACATCCTCACCAACACTTATTGTTGTTTGTCTTCGTAATAGCTGCCATTCTGACTGGAGTGAAATGAAATCTTAGGGTAGTTTTGATTTGCATTTCTCTAATTGCTAGAGATGTTGAACATTTTTTTTCATATGTTTGTTGATTGATTGTATATTGTATTCTGAGAAGTGTCTGTTCAGTTCCTTGGCCTATTTATTAATTGGATTATTTGTGTTTTTGGTGTTAATATTTTTGAGTACTTTATATATTCCAGAGATTAGTGCTCTGTCTGATATGCCTGTGGTAAAAATTTGCTTCCCAAATGTAGGCTCTCTATCCACTTCACCAATTGCTTCTTTTGCTGAGAAGTTTTATGCATGGTGAGAGATATGGGTGTAATTTATTTTATTGCATATGGACATTCAGTTTTCCTAGCACAATTTGTTGAAGAGGCTATATTTTCTCCAATATATGTTTTTGGCCCCTTTGTCTAGTATAAAATAACTGTAATTATGTGGGTTAGTCTCTGTTACCTTTATTCTATACTACAAGTCTATTTTGGTGAAATACTATGCCCTTTTTGTTACTATGGCTCTGTAGTATAGTTTAAGGTCTAGTACTGTGATGCCACTTGCCTCACTCTTCTTGCTAAGGATTGCATTAGCTATTCTGGGTCTCTTATTTTTCCAATGAATTTCATGATTGCTTTTTCTATATCTACGGAGAATGTCATTGGGATTTTGATTGGAATTGCATTAAATCTGTATAGTGCTTTTGGTAGTATGGTCATTTTGACAATATTAATTCTGCCTACCCAAGAACAAGGGATATTTTTTCATCTTCTAAGTTCTTATTAATTTCTTTCTTTAGCATTCTATGGTTTTCACTATACAGGTCTTTCACTTCTTCCATTAAGTTTCCCAAGTATTCTATCTATCTATCTATTATCTATCTATCTATCTATCTATCTATCTATCTATCTATCTGGTAATTTTTCTTGTTTCTCTTTCAGAGGATTTGTCAATATTACTTTAATTTCTTTTGTTTGTCTGATTGCTCTGACAAGTGTTTCAAGAACTATATTAAATAGAAGTGGTGAACAAGGGAAGCCCTGTCTTGTTCCAGTTTTTAGATGGAATGTTCTCATTTTTTTCCATTTACAATGATGTTGGCTTGGAGCTTAGCATAGACAGCTTTTACAATTTTGAGATAAGTACCTATTATCCATAGTTTTTCTAATGTTTTGAGTATGAAGGGTTGCTATATTTTGTTGAATAAGTTTTCTGAATCTATTGAGATGACCACGAGTCTATTGATGCAATGACTTACATTTATTAATTTTCTTATATTGAACCAACCTTGTATCCCTGGGATGAACCTCATTTAATCATGATGCACTATCTTTTTGATGTTTTTGTTTTGCAAGAATTTTATTCACAATTTTTGCATCCATTTTTATTAGAAATACTGGTCTCAAGTTTTCTTTCTTTGTTGTTTCCTTGCCTGGTTTTGGAATCAGGGTAATATTGGCCTCATAGAATGAGTTTGGGAGTGTTTGCTCTGCTTCTATTTCATGAAATAATTTGAGGAGTATTGGTATTAGTTCTTCATTAAAGGTCTTTTAGAGCTCAACTGTGTATCCAAGTTTCTGGACTTTTCTTGGTTGGTAATGTTTTGATGGCATCTTCTATTTCATTGCTTGAAATTGATCCATTTAAATCATGTATATCATCCTGGTTCAGTTTGGGCCAATAATGTGACTCTAGAAATATGTTAATGCCTTTGGTATTTTCTATTTTATTGTAGTACAAATTTTCAAAATAATTTCTAATTATTGTCTGTATTTCTCTAGTGTCTATTGTGATATTTTCTTTTTCATTATATATGTTAGTAATTTAAATTTTCTTTGTCCATCTCTTCATTTGCATTACTATAGGTTTATCAATTTTATTCATTTATTCAAAGAACCAAATTTTTGTCAACATTTTCAATTGTTTCTTTTGTTTCAGTTTCATTGATTTCAGCTCTAATTTTAATTATTTCCTGTCTTCTACTGCTTTTGGAGTTGATTTGTTCTTCTTTGTCTAGGGCTTTGAGATTTAATATTAGGTCATTTATTTGTTGGCTTTTTTTTTCTTTTAAGGAATGAACTCCATGCAGTGAACTTTCCTATTAATACTGCCTTCATAGTGTCCCAGAAATTTTGATTTGTTATATCAATGTTCTCATTTCCCTCTAAGAATTTTTTAATCTCTTCCTTGATGTCTTTTGCAACCATTGTTTATTCATTAGCATATTATTTAGTCTACAGGTGTTGGAGTAGCTTTTTTTTAAATTTTATCATTGATTTCTCATTTCATTCCATTATGATCTGATAGAATGTAGGGTAGTATCTCTACTTTTCTTTGTATTTGTTAAGAGTCACTTTTGGCATAATATATGGTCTATTTTAGAGAAGGATCCATGTGGGGCTGAGAAGAAAGTGTATTCACTTGTTGGAGCAATAAATATTCTATATATGTTGGTTAAGTCTAAGTTATTGATTGTTTGATTGAGTTCTATAGTTTCTTTGTTCAGATTTTGTTCAAAAGATCTATCCAGTGGTGAAAGCAGTGTGTTATAGTCACCTAGAATTATTGTGTTGAGTATTTGACTCTTGAACTTGACAAGATTTTGTTAGATGAACATAAATGCTCCATTATTTGTGGCATATATATTTATAATTGTTATGTCTTGTTGATGTATGGTTCCCTTAAGCAATATGTAGCATCCTTCTTTATCCCTTTTGATTAACTTTGTCTTAAAGTCTACTTTATTTAATATGAAAATGAAAACCCCTGCTTTATTCCACAGTCCATGTGAATGGTATGTTTTTTTCCAAACTTTCACCTTCAGTCTGTGGATGTCTTTTCCTAAGAGATGAGTCTCTTGGAGGCAGCATATTGTTTTTTTTTTTGTTTGTTTGTTTGTTTGTTTTTTTTTTGTAAAATCCAATTTGCCAGTCTTTGTCTTTTGATTGGTGAGTTTAGGCCATTAACATTCACAGTTATTATTGAGACATGATTTGTATTTCTAGCCATTCTTGTTTATTTTTGGTATTTAACTGACTTGGTTTCTCCTTTGATTAGTTTTTCTTTTAGTGTAATACCTCCCTCTGCTAATTTTCATTGTTGTTTTTTATTTTCCCCTTGTGGAATATTTTGTTGAGGATGTTCTGTAGTGCTGGCTTTCTAGCTGTAAATTCTTTTAACTTTTGTTTATCATGGAAGGTTTTTATTTCATCATCAAATCTAAAGCTTATTTTTGCTTGATATAAGATTCTTGGTTGACATTCATTTTCTTTCACAGCTTGGTATATGTTATTCCAGGCTCTTTTATCATTCAGGGTCTGGGTTGAAAATCCTGCAGATATCCTAACTGGTTTTCTCCTATAAGTAATCTGATTCCTTTCTCTCTGGGCTTATAAGATTCTTTCCTTGTTCTCTATGTTAGAAATTTTCATTATAATGTGCCTTGATGTAGATCTGTTGTGATTTTGTAAGCCTCTTGTATTTTATTTTTCAATTTATTCTTTGTTTAAAAAATATTTCTGATATTATTTCATTGAATAGATTGCTCATTCCTTTGGTTTGGAACTCTATGCCTTCCTCTATCACAATTACTCTTAATTTTTTTCCCCATATTTCTTGAATGTTCTACTCATGATTTCTTACCATCTTCACTCTGTGACCTACATTCTGTTTGAGATTATATATTTTGTCTTCATTGTCTCAGGTGCTATCTTCCAAGTGGTCTAATCTGTTTATGATGTTTCAAATTTAGGTTTTATTTTGGTTTATTGTATCTTTCATTTCAAGGATTTTGTTGTTGTTGTTTTTTTTTCAGAATCTCCATCTCCTTATTGAAGCAGTATTTTGCTTCCTGTATTTGCTATTTTAGCTCTTTAACAGTATTACTTTTGCTGCCTGCTATTATTCTTTTATATTATCCTTTATTTCACAGAACATTTTAATTCTATACATCCTGAACTCCTTCTCTGTAATTTCTTCTCTTGTGCTGGCCTTGGATTATAATAATGTAGTATCTTGATTTGTTTGGGGCACCTTTCCCCCCCGCCTTTTTTTTCATGCTGTTCTTGTTTCTCTTCTTCTAGCACTGAGGATCCACATTATTATTATTGCTTTAGGCTTATCTTGCCCCTACAGGATTCCAATACCTCTCCTGCCCAGTGTGTGTTCCAAGCTGGGATTTGCCACAACTAAAGACGGCAATGATGGTGTCCCAAGACGGAGGTGGCTACTTTCAGGGATGGAGTGGCAGGACAAGTGGGGGTGGGTCAAATAAATTTCTGGAATATATTTTAGGATGAATTCCTCCAAAGGTTATTCCAGAGACAAAAGATGGGTTAAATGCAAAGATAAATGACCAATGGGCTTGTTTTTCACTATTCTTTACCATTATTTAAGCCTATTTTCCAGACACTGTTAGATACTAGCATTAGTTCCATCTCTAAAACAACCCTCCAGACTAATATTCATTTGGTTTTATCAATGAAAAATAAAGTATAGAGAGGTAATGTGATACTATTTCTAGGTGGGAAATGGCACAATGCATCATTTTGGCTAACTTCAAATCTTAATCTCATTCCACTGTGGTCTGATATTTCAATTACTATGCCACTTAGAATATTTGATTGTAAGCAAGAGAAACTGATTGTTATTATCTAAAAACAAAATGGAAGAAAAACAGTACCTGACAAATAATTAGCTCCCTAGGAAATCAGATTTTTAAATTCTTGAAGAATTGGAGCCTCTGAACAGGACAACAAAAAGAAAGTACAAAGAGTATCTTTCCACACAAGGGACCTGACACATGGATCAAGTTACTGGTGTTGGACAGTGCCACCATTGAATGTCATTTCAGGTGTCATCAACTGTCCCAATCATTTCTGTCCCAGTAGTAGGCAACATTACTCCATGTAGATTTGCATAGCTGTATGGAGATACTCATACTGTGGAAAAAAAATACAATCTAAGTTGATTTTAAAATGCTTTCTATCAAACATCTATTTAATTAGATTTGGCTTTCCAAGAATTCACTCCTTAAATGATATTCTCTTTTCTGCTATTATAACAGAATGCCACAGATGGAGTATATTACACACAATAGAATTATATTCAATTCATGGATCTGGAGGCTGTTAAGTCCAAGAATGACAGAGTTCTGAAAACTTGAATAAGCTTTGCATTACAACCTATGTTTTCTCAGATATGTGGATACTAACACACAATAAGAGCAGGGGAGGGAAAATAAAAGTTCATTGGATTAGACAAAGAGGAATGAAGTGAAAAGAGGAGGAATAGGAATAAGAAAGACACTAGAATGCACAGGATATACCTTTCCTCTGTTTGCATATGAATATACCACTAGTGAAATTCCCCATCATTTACATCCCCAAGATTGGGATCCTAATTATAATAAGTTATACTTCATGTATGTATAATATCTCAAAATACCATCTACTGCTAGGTATAACTAAGGAGAACAAATAAAAATATGATGTGTTTAAAATTCTGATGCAATATTGATATTTTAAGTTGCAAATAGGTACAATTACCTTCAATTTACAACTGAAGCCTATTAATTTTAATTAAATCATTTCTAAACAAAATAAGAAAGTATAAAAGTATGTATTCTTCTTTATTTCTGGTCATACTTAATTTCTTATGTTTTTACCCATATTTTTATCATGTTTCTTTTATTCTTATTTTATTTTTACCAACCTCTGTAAGTTCAAAATGACATTTGGATCCTCACAAATTCTAAAATAATTAATGAGAGAAACTCTGTATAATGCTATGCAAAGAATAGAAATACAAAACAAAAATATAGCTGGTATCTTCTAGGTATCATCTGGCACCAAAAATTGTATTTACCAAAGTTATCAATAACATGAAAATTTAACTCTGATAAATAAGAGTTTAACTATGAACTTAAATACTTAAATACTTTACAAAGTCTATGTGTTTAAGATATGTATACAAAATAATAATAATAATAATAATAATAAGTAACATTTCATTGAGTTCATATGAATTGTAGACTACATTCTTTAAAAAAATTTTTTTTCTAATTAATTATACAGAACAGTAGAATTCATTTTGATACATTGTACACAAAAGGAGCACACCTTCTTCTTTTTCTGGCTGAACATGGTTTAAAGTCACACTAGTAGTGTAATCATATATGTATATAGGGTGATGATGTCTGTCTCATTTCACTGTTCTTTCCATCACCACACCCCCTTTCTTCTCCTTACTTCCCTCTGCACAATCGAAAGTTTCTTCATTCTCCACCCCACTCCACATTATGGATTAGCATCCATTTATAAGAGAAAACATTTTGCCATTGGTTCTTTAGGATTGGCTTATTTTGCTTAGCATGATATTCTTCAGCTCTGTCCATTTAATTGCAAATGCCATAAATGTATTCTTCTTTAAGCCTGAATAATATTTCATTGTGTATATGTACCACGTTTTCTTTATCCATTCACCTATTGAAGGGCACCTAGGTTGGTTCCATAGTTTATTATTGTGAATTGAGTTGTAATAAACATTGATGCAACTGCATCACTGCAGTATGCTTATTTTAAGTCCTTTGGGTATAAATGAAGGGGTGAAATAACTGGTTCAAATTGTGGTTCCATTTCAAGTTTTCTGAGGAATCTCCATACTGTTTTCACTAGTGGTTGTACCAATCTGCAGTCCCACCAGTAATGTATGAGTGTACCTTTTCCCCTACATCCTTGACAACACTTACTGTTGCTTGTATTCTTGATAATTGGCATTCTGATTGAAGTGAGATGAAATCTTAGAGTAGTTTTGATTTGTATTTCTCTAATAGCTAGAAATTATGAACATTTTTTTAATATTTGTTGATCAATTGTATTTCTTCTTCTGTGAAGTGTCTGTTCAGTTCCTTGGTACATTTATTGATCGGTTATTTGGTTTTTTTTTTTTTTTGGTGTTATATGTTTTTTGAGTTCTTTCCATATCCTTGAGATTTGTGCTTTACATGAGGTGCATGTGATAAAGATTTTCTCCCATCCTGTAGGCTACCTCTTTGTGTTATTGATTGTTTCCTTTGATGAGAAGAAGATTTTGAGTTTGAGTATATCCCATTTATTGATTCTTGATTTTACTTGTTGTGTTTTAGGAGGCTTGTTAAGGAAGGAAGGGCTTAATCCAAAATGATGGAGATTTTCTCTTACTGTTTCTTCTGTTAAACAGTGTCTCCATTGTAATGTCTAAGTCTTTGTTCCACTTTGAGTTGATTTTTGTGCAGGGTGAGAGATAGAGTTTTAATTTCATTTTGCTACATATGATTTCCAGTTTTCCCAGTACCATTTGTTGAAAAGGCTATCTTTTCTACAATGTAAGTTTTGGCACCATTCTTTAGTATGAGATAATCATATTTATGTGAGTTTGTCTCTGTATCTTCTATTCTATACCATTGGTCTACATGTCTGTTTTTGTGCCAGTACAATGCTGTTTTTGTTACTATGGGTCTGTAATACAATTTAAGGTCTGTATTTTGATGCCTCCTGTTTCACTCTTCTTCCTAAGAATTACTTTGGCTATTCCAAATAAATTTCATGATTGCTTTTTATAGTTCTGTGAAGAATGTCATTGGGATTTTAATAGGAATTATGTTAAATCTGTATAGCAATTTTGATAGTATGACCATTTTGACAATATTAATTCTGCCTTTCCAAGAACATGGGAGAGCTTCCCATCTTCTAAGGTCTTCCTCAATTTCTTTAGTGTTCTGTGGCTTTCATTGTAGAAATCTTTTACCTATTTTGTTAGATTGATTTCCAAGTATGTTATCTTTTTTGTGGCTATTGCAAATGGGGTAGTTTTCATAATTTCTCTTTCATTGGATTCATTGCTTATGTATAGAAATGCATTGGATTTGTGGGTATTGATTTTATAATCTGCTACTTTGCTGAATTCATTTATTAGTTCTAGAAGTTTTCTTGTGGAATTTTTTGTATCTTCTAAATACAGAATCATGTTGTCAGCAAATATTGATAGTGTGAGTTCTTCTTTTCCTATTCATCATCCCTCTAATTTCTTTTGTCTGTCTGATTTCTCTGGCTTTAAGAGACTATGAAGAAGTGGTGAAAGATGGAATCCACATCTTGTTCCAGTTTTTAGAGGGAATACTTTCAATTTTTCTCCATTTAGAATGATGTTTGCCTTGGGTTTAGCATAGACAGCTTTTACACACTGAGGTATGCTCCTACTTTCACTAGTTTTTCTAGTGTTTTGAACATGAAGTGGTGTTTTGCCAAATGCTTTTTCTGCATCTATTGAGAAGATCATATGATTTCTGTCTTTGTGTCTATTGATCTGATTATATTTATATTATATAATATAATGTATTATATTATATTTATTGCTTTCCATATGCTGAACCAACCTTGCATTCATGCAATGAAGTTCACTTGATTGTGGTACACTGTCTTTCTAATATATACTCTCCCAGGGGTATTACCCCCAGTCTTTGTCTTCCCACACGCTGGCCAGGCCCAGACTGGCCCATGTAGTCTCAGTTGCAATGTGATGAACTTTGGCTTCAAATTGTCCAGGCTCTGCCTTGCTGCAGTCCCATAATCTCAATGCCATTCCATCTTGCAGAGAGACCAACAGGAATGTGCTCACACAAAGAATTGACCTGCAAAGAGGCAGTCAGATGGCTATCACTGACACACCCAGCAGAAAGATCATAGGTGCAACCAGACTGAAGGTACCTTAACAATATATCTCCAGACCCTTGCCAGTGTTTCCAGTCTGAGACAGCCCTGCCCAGGATGGTGGCAGCAAACCTGCAGGCCCCTTGGCCCTGAACTCTCAGGCCCTGGCCAGTTTCCCAAGATGGCCACAGCAGCCTGCAACCACACCTGCGAGTATCCTGACAATGAAATTCCCAGAAGCAATGGTCAGAGGGTGCTATGTGGCTGGTCTGTGGGTGGTCTGCAGGCAAATAATGGGCACTTGGTGGGTGGACATAGGTTGGTGGTTGGTGGGTGATGGGCGGTAGGCAGGCAAATGAGCAGCCATTGGGTGGTAGGCCACCATCAGCCAGTGATCTGCATGCAAAAGACAGGTGATGATATAGTGACAAAGGGCTGGTGATCTTGGTGGACAAAAGTGAGGCAAAGAGCAAAGGATGGGGGAAGGATAGTGAGGGCTGTTTCAGAAAGAAACAGTATTTCCTGTGCTCGAATCCTCAGTCACAGACCAACAAGAAATGCAGCCTCCTTCTAGTTCACCATCTTGGGTCCGCCCTGGATACTACACTCTTATGTGTATTTGTTTAATTTATCAAGCTTACAATAACTCTGTGAGGCAGTTCCTCCTTTTAAAGCAAAGAAAACTAACATAGAGAAGTTACTTTTTCAAGAAAATATTACTAATAACATTCATTTGCAGCCACCCTGTTCCAGAATTTATTATTTGAATGCTTAAGTTCTCTGAGATGTGTAGAAGACACAATGCTGATTTTCATAAATTATGAAGAAATTGATAAGTGATAGGCAATTGGAAAACTCACTGGGACTATTACTTATCAAATTATTTTGAAAGAATTTTATAATAATCACCTTGTTTTATGTAAATTATTTTATTGGATGAAGTAAACTTATGATATAGACTGGCAACATAATGAACATACACAAAAATATATATGTTAACTGCTCCGATTCAGTTAAGCAGTAACAAAGCCGGTACAGTAATAAGAATCACATGAAGTGAGATTGGTGCTCCCTTTGGTATTCTAAGCTGTTAGGAATAACCTTTTTCTACTATTAGATGCATAGGAAATATTTCATGTGATTGAAGTGGATTTTTAACCCTGTTTGTTTAGCTAAAGACATAGGAAGTGTTTTAGCAAGCTGAAAAATAGCAGATCATTAAAAAAAATCCTAGATGTTCCTCTCTGAGCATTTGAGTTTAATAGCAAAGAGAAAACTACTATTGTCTTCCAAAATATTTGCTGGTGTCACCGTCCAAAACAGACATTTTGGTACAAAGTACATTGAAGATTTCCAAATAATGTTTATCTTCACTTTTTAAATAATTTCTTATCAGGCAAAATGATTTTTATCTTGCAATTTCAGCATTTTCTGTTTGCTTTGTTCCTCATAATTTTTACCTGGATTTAATTTTCCTCTCTGTGATACAGTTTATTATCTCTCTTAAACTGCCCCCGTTTGGAGGGCTGAAAAAGGAAAAAGAAGAGAGGACTCTATTAGGATAGCTGCTGTCATTGTAACTTCCTCTTTTCTCCTTATGAAATAGCAGGAAGTGTGTGTGTGTGGGGGGTTGAATCATAGATTGTTAATAGAGAGGACAGTTTCAAATGGAATAGCCTTGGACTTCCAGAAGGATACATAAAGGCAGTGGCTACTCATTGTTAAAGTCACGGGTTTCGTCTTTGGGCATTATTCCATTTTGGAAGCCATTTTTAAAAGTAGATCAGAAGAGCTGTAAAGATTGCTACTGTCAGGTGTCATGGGCTGTGTGTGTGAACTATGCACTTTTGAGTGTTTGAGGGGACTAGTCTGCACATTGATTGGACTGAGCAACACAAGTGTGCCTTCCTTTGGTTCTACCTGTGATCCTACATAGCACCTGAGATGGGTGTAACTTGCCATGGTGTCAATCAATCAATTTGCTGACCTCAAGACATCACAAAGCAAAGCTTCACATTCAAAAACCTACCTCTTGCCTTATTTTGGTGGAATATTCTATCAAATGTCTTCTTCCCAATAAATGGAGGGGGGTTAGGTATGCTTACTCTCTTACTTCTTGCCTCCCTTGCTCCTCTTGACTTCCAACATGGTAGCTTACCCCTGAGGTTTCAGAGCCATCCCTGACCCCTCAAAAAGGTATTTTGGGTTTGTATGGTCTTTCTGTTGCCAGCTCAATACACATGGAGTAACCCTGAATCCGTGGCCCACATGGGATGTGGGTGGCACTCAGAGTACAAAACTGTTGGCCAGGGTATCTTTCATATCCTATCATGTTTGATTTTTTTCTACCTTTATGGTCACCCATTTATTAGCTTATTTAACATATCATTAAACTTCAAGTCTGTGGACTTTTATGTTCCAGGTTGTACTCAGGGCTTGAGAAAAAAGCATTTCACATAATTATACTGCATTGAGAGTTGAGTCTAGGGCAATTATCATAATTATTGAATATGTTCAGCACTTACTATATATTAGGTACAAGAATCATATTTTTGAAAATTTATTCCTCAGAATTCTCATTTATTTAAGCCATGGGCAAGAGATTCTACATTATAATATCTGACAAAACATACATATTTAACTTAATAAATTAAATATATATATATGTATATATACATATATACATGTATATATATATATATATATATATATATTTAAGAATAATAGTTTTCAGAGATCAAGAAGGAGAAACAATAGCAATATAATTTTTAAATTATAAATCAGATGGATGAATGTTATTGACTTAGCATATCTCACAAAGCCTAATCCTCATGGACAATGACTTCCAAGTATCCCTATAAATGGACATCAAGGCAGGGTAAGGAGTTGTGGAATTTAGAATAAGAGGGATAATAAAAAGCAAAATTTTTATATTAAATCTCCACTACATGCATCTGAAAGCTTCTTGTCGCTAGAGCAGAAATCTCGAAGAATATTCTTGAAAGGAGAATCTATCCTCAATTCCTACACTAATTTGTTTAAACTTATGCTAAATAACAGATCATCCTCTCTCCTCCCTCATTTATTTCCAAATATTGGCAGTTTGACTTCCAGGCAAGAAACTTTTTCTTTTAGATTTTTTTTCTTGGACATCTAACTAGACCAAGAAGAAAGATTCAAGATTTTTGCAATCAAAGGTACCCAGTAACCTAGTTATCTGAATCATGCTGTATGGAAATTTGAATTTGAAAACTCCCATGTACTTAGAATTACAATTAGTTTTACATTCTCAATAATCAGTATTAACCTTGAATTACCAAATAAGCAATTCACATTTAATATGGAAATTTGAATTCAAAAGCAGTAAAGAAGAAAACATAATTTGGAAGTTAAGAAAGAGTCAAAGAGAAAAACAGAACATTACATGTATGAAATAAGAGTGTGTTAAGAACAGAAACATTTTAAACATTAAATAATTTACTTGGAAATTAAGTATACAAGAAAAAAATGATGAAATATTCATTGAAGACTTGTAGACCAATGGTACAGAATACAGGACACAGAGGCTAACTCAGAAAACTACAATTATCTTATATTAGACAAAGGTGCCAAAAAAGTACATTGGAAAAAAGATAATCTCCTCAACAAATGGTGCTGGGAAAACTGGAAATCCACATGCAACAAAATTAAATTAAACATCTATCTCTCACCATACACAAAACTCATCTCAAAGTGGATCAAAGACCTAGGAATTAAACCAAAGACACTGCGCCTATTATTTTTTTTTATAAAAAAAATCTCCATCATGTTGGATTAGGCCCCAACTTCCTTAATGAGACTTCTATACTGCAAGAATTAAAATCAAGAATCAATAAATGGGATGGATTCAAACTCAAAAGCTTCTTCCCAGCAAAAGAAACAATTAGTGAGGTGAATAGAGAGCCCACAATTTGGGAACAAATATTACCATATGCACACCAGTTAGAGCACTAATCTCTAGGGTATATAAAGTATTCAAATATCTTAACAACAAAAACACAAATAATCCATTCAATAAGTGGGCCAAAGAACTCAGCAGACACTTCTCAGAATTTGATATACAATCAACCAACAAATATATGAAAAAATGTTCAACATCTGTAGAAATTAGAGCAATGCAAATCAAAACTAGTATAAGATTTCACCTCACTCCATTAAGAATACAAACAACAATAGTGTTGGCAAGGATGTGGAGAAAAAATGTACACTCATACGTTGCTATTGGGACTGCAAATTGGTGTAGCCAACATGGAAAGCAGTATGAAGAATCCCTGGAAAACTGGGAATGGAGCCATCATTTGCCCCAGCTATCCTACTCTTAAGTCTATACCCAAAGGACTTAAAAACAGCATACTACGGGGACACAACCACATCAATGTTTATAGCAGCATAATTCACAATAGTTAAACTATGGAACCAACCTAGTTACCCTTCAATAGATGAACGGATAAAGAAAATCTGATATATATATATATATATATATATATATATATATATATATATATACTTATAATATTACCACATATATGGTAATATTATTCAGCAATACAAGAGAATAAAATCATGGCATTTGAATGCAAATAGATGGAGTTAGAGAAGATAATGCTAAGTGAAGTTAGCCAATCCCTCCCAAACAAATGCTGAATGTTTTCTCTGACTCAACTGTGCTGATTCATAATATAGTTGAGGGGAGCATGGGAGAATTAGAAGAACTCTAGTTAGGGCAAAAGGGAGGGAGCATAAGGTGGGAAAGATGATGAAATGAGATGGACATAGTCACCCTGACAACATTTATGAAGACACAAATGGTGTGACTCTACTTTGTGTACAACTAGAGGTATGAAAATTTGTTCGCTATATGTTTAATATGAATTGTAATGCATTCTGTTGCCATATATAACAAATTAAAATAAAAATATATAAAAAAGAAATATTTGTTGTTATCCAAAGAGCCTCTGGAAGATAAACAATTGAAGGAATCACTCAAAAGAAAAATAAAATCAGGGGCTGGGGATGTGGCTCATGCGGTAGCATGCGCGGGGCGCTGGGTTCGATCCTCAGCACCACATTAAATAAATAAAGATGTTGTGTCCACCAAAAACTGAAAATTAAATATTAAAAATTCTCTGTCTCTCTCTTCTCTCTCTCTCTAAAAAAAAGAAAAAGAAAAGTAAAATCAATCAATATATCTATTTGTCTATCATTCACCTATCTCTAAACTCACTCATTCTCTCCCTCTTATATGTTCATCTGATTGAGAATCCTATAAAAAAAAGGGAGAAACAAATTCATCAATTAAATAATTACAGAAATTTTTACAGTTTATAGTTTGAAAGGTGTCATCAAATGCCCTATTCACAAGATGAACATAATCCCATAACATCTTTCAAAGTTTAAGAAAAACATTGTAACAAAGTATAGATTACAATCTATACATGCAATGGAGTAGGACCAGATTACTTCATATTTATTAACATCAATACTCAACACTAAAAGACAGCTTTAAAATACTGAGCAAAAACTGTTTCTATCTACTATTTTACAATGAGTTATAATAGCACTCAAATTGGAAGATAGAAAATCTATATTTTTAATATATGCAAAACCTCAAAAACATTATCTCCCACTCTATCCAGAAAGATATGAAAGGGCATTAAAGACTACAAATTTAAACTTTTACATTTAGAAAATATTGGGACGAAAGTTAAAACAGAACCACTTGTTACCCTCTGCATTCAGCCAGGAGCAGGGAGAATGAGCTGGTGAAATAGGCAAACCTGCTTTGTAAAGGCTCTGCCTGTGCTCAATCATATTGATGAGATCCATCACATGACCAATGCATTCAAGATATCCTGGACATATGATCTCAGCTCCAACATCTACTTCCAAGTAGTAACTCTGTGTGTAAGAGGAAAGCACACACAATCATGCACCACTTAGCAATGGAAATATATTCTGAGAAATGCCTCATTAGTAAATCCAATCCTTGTGTAAACACCATAGAGAAGGCCTCTACAAAAGTAGATGGTATGGCTTACTACACACCTAGGCCATGTGATTTTAATATAAATTGTATGTAGCCTTTTGCTTCTATGCAAAATAACATGAGATTAAATCAAAATCAAAATTGACTATGCAATCAAGAGGTGGATTAAGTATGAGATGTATGGAGTGGTTGTTGGCTCACCATGTCACACTGTTTTATAACAAACTTTGCCTTTCATAAAGAGTACACTCTAAAATGATGATAACAATGTAGTATAATAAATACATAAACTGGAACACATTTATTATTATTACCAAGTATTATGTGTTGTACATAATTATATGAGCTATACTTCTTTACAATTGGCAACACAGTTGGATTGTTTACACTGACATCACAAACATGTGAATGATGCCTTATGTTAAGATGATACAATAGCTAAAAGGATAGAAAGTTTTTAGTTCTATTACAGTCTTTAAGACCATTATCATATGTGTGGTCCACCATTGACCAAAGAATCATTATGTGGTATGTGCATGTATTTGGTTAGTCTCCTAGCTATCTTCCATACAACAACAAATTGGAAATAATATACATATTTACTAATAGAAAATTATGTAAATAATATGTTAGTAAACAATATTTTATAACCATAAAAAAAACAAATAAACTGATTGTAAACTCATATGACCCTACCATAAGGCTAACTCCACTGAAAAAGGAGTAAGCTAGAAAAGCATGGTTTATAAAATGCAATCATTTGTATAAAAAAGAAGAAAAACATATATGTAATTTATTTTATGTACTTAAAATATCTCTAGAATTATGAAGAAAATACTCTATTCTGTATGTATTATTATATTAATCCAGGTACTAAGTTAATTGTTTATGTTGATTTTCAAATTTTCTTTTTTAACACAAATATAATTAGGAGTATGAATTTTCCAGCATCTGTTTGGTCTGTAAAAAGTAGTAGTGATTATTGGTACAAAAAAAAGGAATAATGTTCTGATAGAATAAAAAGTTGTGTGTGTGTGTGTGTGTGTGTGTGTGTGTGTATACATGTATATGTAAAAACAGTTCCAATATTTTGGGCTTCAGCAAAATATTTAATCAAACTGATGCTGATTAAAGAACATACCATATATTCAGTGGATCATTAAATGCATTAAAAATATTTCTTACTGCTTTTTAATATATTCCCAGGATGGTAGCGCTGTCCCATAACGTATCCCTGATTCTTTATTTCCTTCCAAAAAGATCTATTTCTTGCAGCCCACATATGGCCTCTTGTTTCTCCTCTTTTCCATATGCATTAATCAGAGTTCTCCAGAGAAAGAGTGTGTGTCTGTATATATATATATATATATATATATATACATATCTCATATCATATATAAAGAAATTTATTATAAAGTATTGGCTCACATTATTATGGAGGCTGCAAAATTCCGCCATCTGCAATTTGCAATATGTAGATCTAGGAAGAACAGTGTTGAAGTTGCAATGCCTGTGAGACAAAAGGGCTGTAGTTGTAGATTCCAGTTCTTGTTTCATGGTCTAGAACAAGGTCTGCTAAGAGGAGGATAACTGCAATATTCTTTCCAGTTTTAAGCACTTAGGCAGAGAGAGGGTGAACACAAACTTCTTTAGTTCTATTCAGACCCTCAGAGTATTTATTAAATGATGCCCACATACATTGGGGAGGACCATCTGCTTTATTCAGTCCACTTCCATTCAAATGGTAATCTCTTATGGAAGCACCCAGACAGACACACCACATCATAATATTTTGTTAGTTATCTGTTACATCGTGGTCCAATCCACCTGATACATAAAATTAACCATCATAGGTTTACCTCTTGTCAACTCAGCATTATATACATCTCCTTAAAGGACATACAATCCCCAGATAAAGACATTAACAAGGTAATAATTCCATCTAGCTCAATACAACTATTCTATATACAATAAAAAGTTACTAATCTCATTCCTAGTAAAAAGATAAATTTGTTGCGTGATAGTCACTCTTTTAATGTGTTCTATAACTTAAATGTTATGAAATAAATTAGCAATACTTAGATACTACAATACAAAATCAAGACATCTTATATTACATGATAAGGAATATGAGAAGTGAGGAAAAAATATTCCAAATGTATCAAACTTAAGGAGAACTAATCCTGAGAATAATAGTTCTCATTTTCTTTAATTGGTCATGTGATCATAGTGGATATTCATAACTCTCTTCTTCCACTACCTATTCTGTATTTGCCTTCTGAAAGCATCTTAGCCAGTTTGGGTTCTTTGCCATTAGGGGTGACCTGAACCTTTATTCCTGATTGTCTGAGTTATTAGCAGTTCTTTCTAGATTTGATTATTATAGTTTTCAATTGTCCCTAATCATCAAGCATGGTGGTTATAAAAGAGGCCCTAACTGATTTTGTGTTCTAGAAATACTTTTTCTTCCCTCCTTTATAGAGTAGTAGTTCAATTTTCCTTTGTTGTCAGGATCAGTCATTCTAGGCAGTAAAGTCCCTCCCTTTCCTATTGATTCAGAGGTATGAGAAGTTCAAAGTGGCCTGATTAAGTCTTCCAGTACAGTGAAATCATTGTTGTGTCTCCTGAGTTAAGCACTTCTTTCTTTGTAACTAAGACCTTTAGTCTTACAGATCATAAGTTTGTGGGAAGAGGAAGGAAAAATTTTGCTAATTATTCACAACAGCCCTACTCAAATTTTGCAGCTTTTCCAAGCAGTGGGCAAATAGATTGTAACACAAAGAAATGGGGTATATTTTGCCTTGAAAATCCAAAGAGGGCCAAGCACAGTGGCATATACTGGTAATCCCAGTGACTCGAAGGAGGAGTACAATTTCAAGGCCAGACTTAACTTAGTGAGACCCTGTCTAAACAAACAAATAAACAAACAACAACAACAAAAAACAAATACAAAGGGCTGGTAATTTGGCTGAGTGTTGGAGTACCACTGGGTTGAATATCTAGCACCATAAACACACACACACACATACACACACACACACACACATACACAGGAAAAGCAGCCCACTAGACCTAACACTTTTTTTTTTAATTGCAGGAGGAGCCAAAGCAACTATCTACCTTTTACTTTAGAAGGAATATCTTGACATGCCCCCACATCCCACTGGACTCCTAGAAAATTCACTGTCAGAAAGCCTCCAAGTTATAGTCAGATTTATTTTCCAATCTGAGATATATGTCTTACCAATATTTCTATAATAGATACTGTGTGGGCTCTCTCTTGTCCAGCGAGGAGGTCCACAGAACAGGGTAGAGGAGAGTGGCTGCAGAGTCACTAATCAAGACCTCCAGAGACCAAGCAGGAAGCAGGTCCGATTTTATTGTGCAGTTACCATATATATATATATATATATATATATATATATATATATATATATATATATATTCAAGCAGTAGCTAAACAGATTACAGGCAGTCACCAATGCAATTTCTACTAAATGTCCTTGCAGTGACCAATGGAGGAGTGGGCCATGGAGCAAGCGCAGGTACTGACACACGTGGCCTCACGCCCAGGGCTGTGCATACAGGGTAAGCAATTTGCCACTCACACGCCTAGCATGGGGGAGTGATTTGCCACTCACATGCCCTTAACGTATTCCATGTATGCATTACTCCATGCACTTGTTCCCACAGATACTACTCTTTGGTCACTAGATTCAATAAATCAAAATTCATCAATATCATGGACCATTGTGATATTACACAGAAAATAAAGACAATCAAGATCCATGTGAATTCACTGTTTCAAAGAGATGGAGGGTTGATATTCCCCTGAAGTAAATGTTTTTTTATGGACTTGCTAGTTGAGAGAGAGACATTTCTGGTGTGCTTTATGGACAGGTGTGCAGAAAAAAAGCAAGGGTTAGATCAGAATAGCTATGAAACAGTGACCAGAGGATGGTTAATTTGCTCATGCATCTAGTAACATCAGCTACAATTATTATCATGACTCAGTTAAGTATATGAAAAATTTCACTGTTATTCTGCAAGATCTGTCTTCTACATGGCTCAAATAGGAGAACTGAATGAGGATATAGTGATAATTACTACCTCTTCATCTTAAGTCCTTGAAGGTGGCACTAGTCTCCGAAATACCTACAGGAATACATTATTAACTTTAACTTATTATTTCCCTAGAGAGAGGGAGTTCTAATGCCTTTCGTTTTACCTTTCCCACCATAATAGCCCTAATTCCACAAGCCAGGGAACAAATGTGGGAATTCTGCCACCTACTAAGTATGTATATTCCAGTTATGATTTCTAGGGAGATCATAGGATGAGATTGGAAACCCCCATCTGAGATAGATCCAAGCTGGTCCCCCAAATCTCTCACACTGATTGGTGGACCACAGTGACTTTGGGTTTCTTGAATTAATATCAGTTGAGAGTTGGCATAGAACAGTCCCCCCTCCCTGCCAAATATGTTTATTTCCTTTGCCCCAATGCACAATTCTCCTGGAAAATTACTTTAAGTATCTTTAGGGAAGGCTAGGAGAAATGTCATCAGCAAAATTCTCAGTAAAGTTACTAGGATCCTTTCTGAAGAGGACCTGGTCTCACCTTCATTCAAGACATTCTGCATCAGTAAATTGGTTCAAATCTGAAAACTGATGATGAACCATGATGGTTTGTATGATTTAGGTTAGACTTATGTTCACTTGTACTAGAACTTTTATGCTTATGCAGATCAGGTAAGAATTTATGAGAGTTCCTATCAGTCACATCTAGGAACATTATAATCAACTAGCCAATACTTCAAGTCTGTGTGAGTCAAACTGTTCTGATTGCTAGTTTGACTTTGTTATTCATTATGGTAATTATACCCACCTTACTTTTGGCAGTTGAGTATGGTCACTTGGTCTCTGTTGTCCTAGGGTAGTATTCCTCCAATTACAATTACGTTCAGTAATTTATTGACAGCAGTTTTATTATAGGTCTAGTTTAAAGAGAGGAGTGATCAGAGAACTCTTTAAGGATGCTGGGGTTCCCATCACAACTTTCTTTCTCATTGTATTGGTTAAAGTTATTCATACTAAAATCTCTCAGTGTAGATGAATATGTCTTAAAGGATAACTCCACTGTAAGATTTCAATCTCCCTTTGTTTTTCCCTTTGAATACTTTCCTGTATTTTCAAGCAAGAAAGGTCTATCATATCCACTTAATTATCTCTGGACCACATTTAAGTTCATGATTTAGCCCATGAAAGAAGCAGTTAAAGCCTTTCTAACTCCCCATGCTGCTGCAATAGTAAATGCAAAATTCTGAATAATAAACCCATACCAATATATTAAACCTCATTCCACACTATGCTCCTTCCACCATTATCTTAATTCCTTAGTATCCATTTCCATGCATGTTGCTAGGATTTATTTGAGATTTTTTTTTTGTTAGTGTAATGGATCTCTTCATGGGTTACACTTTAGAGACTTGTTGGAATTTGACTATGGCTATAATATTAGAAGCAATGAATGATGTTGAGACTGGGCCCTGGATAGTAGCATTACCTTGCATGGCAATTGCCTCAGGGAAGACCACGAAAGTTTTCCAATGCATTGTGGGTTTAATTCCTTCAGACAGAAGTGCAAGGTTTTTTTTTTTTTTCCATGTGGATGGAGAGGCTACCAACTTTGTAAGTGAAGATGTCATCATCTATGAGTAGTAAGTTTAACTGCACTGAGGTTAGGGAGGAAGCTTCTTATGGAGATGGGAGATCCATTCTACTAGGGTGGGAGAGTCACATCTAATGTGAGTAAATAGACCTCTTACAAAGGAAAAGAAGACTCATTAGAATTTAAGGACTCATTGTGTCTAGCTGAATCACAATCTCCCCAAATTCCTCCACCCCAATTTATAAGATCTTATTCTTAACAGTAAATATCCTGGGAGGCTGGGATTTCAATTTCCATTGTTATTCATTCAGAAACAAGATAAGATTCTGTATATGATTTTTAGGAATTTCAGCCCTGCAGCTACAAGAGATGAGAGTCTACTTCAGAGAATAGATGGAAGCTCTCCATTACATATGCAGCTCTTAAGCTGGGAATTTGAACCATAAGCTTCTTCTTTTATTTCATCTTTATGCTCAGGGATATTAGGAACAATCATCCAATGTCATAATAATTTTAATTTTTCAAAAATATGTGAAAGTACATAGAAACTCACCTACTTCCTTGCTTCTTATAATTAAGATTACTCAATGCAGGTATTTTGCATATCTTTATAAACAGTTCTTGTTATAGAATATGGGTCCTCTCTTTATGAGTTGAAATATTATTAGTGTCTTTAAAAAATAGAACACAAAGTTTTATCTGCTGCTTCTCCATAGGAGTCAGTAAGCTTTCAAATTAGACTAGTTTTGGTAAAAAAAAAATACACAAGATATTATAAACTATTGTCCCAAAATTCACAGGTGTGGAGAAAGGACTGAAAGATTCACCTCAAAGCACACATTCTGGAACCATTCCCAGAATTCACTTATACAAATGTCCCACTTGTTTGTCCTATGGTATAGGAATACAGACTGACCAATGCTGATGATCTCTGCAACAAATGGGCAACTGCTAAAGAGCCAGAAAGATATTTCCATAGGAACATCCCATACTCGGACACTTGAGGACTTTGCTTAACTTCCACTACAGGAAAAACAAATAAACAAACAAACAACAAATATAAAAACAAAGACACCCAAGGCCAGCATGTCTTCTACCACCAGTACTTGCTACTGGCCACTTCCAAGCCATCTTCTACCATTTGGAATTGATTTTCCTATTTATCTACCTTTGTAAAAATGTTTTACTTATTTCGTGTTGAGAGTTACAAGTGGGAGAGAGGCATCCTGTCTTCTATCAGCACAGTGTCCATCCCAAACTGGTCATGGCACTGCTGCACAGTAGCCAGAACACTCAGGAGTTGCTGGTCCACAGCGTCCAGGTGAGATTAAGAGATCACATAAGAGATGGGATCACAGGCCATGGCGGATTTTAATTCAGACTTTAGCACTCCAATCTTTAGTTAGTTCAGTCTGTTCCAAGTAGAAAACCTAATGATGCAACTCGGATAGAAAGAGGCAAGGATACTTTTCTCAACCAATGAGGGGTGCCCAAAGCTTTCAGCTTTATAAAGAATGATGAGCACACTATCATCTCCATCATCTTGAAAGTTCTGTTAGTGATGGCACTCAGCCTTGTCAATCAGATAAACGAATACGGAGGTGTCAATGTGTGGGCCTGAGTCATATGAGGATGTTTTCTTCACAGGAGTCACAGTAGCTCTCAGCCAATTTGCCTTATGGATAAGTCCTGCCCCAGGGGTCTCAGTGTTTCTGCAGAGACCACACCTCTGGATGCCAAAGTGTGACAGGTCCCTCCCTGGGTCTCCATCCACACAACCTGGATCTATTTCTTGGCAGTAATAGCACTTCCCATAGAAACAAGTATTATTTCCTACAGCTAGGAAAGTCCTCAACAGCTGCTCCATAGCAACAGGCTTGATCTCTGTCCACAGATTAACAAATCTGCCAACCACTAAGGAAAACCCAGAATGAGTGGAAACCCCAAATCCTGTCCAAATGAAGGGCCATTACCTCTGCATTGTGTCTTCCAAACCAGCACATGGTTTCCCTTCATCACATAGTGTCAGCTCTTCCGCTTAGGTTTGAAAACCATTTTCTGTCCTCTTTCAAGTACCAGTAAGGCTTTCAGCTTTGTCCCTTTATAACCCACATGGCTTTAATGATTTTTTTGGTGGCCATGGTGTGCATGATTGTTCCCGGCTCCAGTGTCTCTACAGGGTACACTTCTAGAGGCACCATCCACTGGGCTGCAATCTCCTATGGAGATTGCATGGTGTGGTCCAGCTTGGGTGACAACTCCACATGCAAGCCAGTCATCATTCCATGAAAAGGCCTCTGGTCCTCCTGGTTGTCAGCTCATGAATCTAAATTGTCAAACAGGAAAACTTTGGTGAAGATAAGGATGACAAGGAAAATTGCTAACAGCACCACTCACTGTTTAAGCTTCATGGTGATATCTTTTCTTCCTCCCATAATCTGCTCTCTAGTTATTAAGCAGAACAGGTGGTGAGGCTCTGCAAGGAGATTCCATGATTACACACACTCATCCATTTCTTCACTGGAGTTCTCCACAATTCCTATCTGGTCCTAGGCTCAGTCCCTGGCCACTTGCACAGTGTGACAAGGGCCCAGCCTTTCCTGCCACCTCCAGGTAGGGGCAGCCCTACGCTGCTATCACCACCCCATGCTGCTGCTGAGGTTCAGTCTCATCCCTGGCTCACCCAGGCCAGGGCCACCTCTCCTTACCCTAGCCACAGGTCCCACACCACTCCCTGCCTCCCAGTTATTATTGTCTTAATATTTAATCATATTAGAGAGTGAATTCCCGAGACCCCAGAAACAAATCAGAAAACTCATTCTTAAAATTCTTTTCCTCTAGAACCTCCCTTTTATGTAAAAATGTGTATTAGTCATGGTTCTCCAGAGGGGAGAGGGAAACTGGTAGGACACATATGCATGCATGCACACACACCACCCATACAGACTTTGGCTCATGTGAACATGGGAAGTTTTAAAACCTATAGTCCACACACTTCTAGAGATGAAGAAAAGCCATCATTGTCGTTTTGTCTTGAAACCCATTGGGCAAATGATGTTAATCCCAGACTGAGGGAAGAAGATGAGATGAAATGTCTACTTCATGAAGTGAGAAGAAAAGAAGCAAAGTCCTCCTTCAACTTTTTTTTTATTGGATGTTCACAACATTACAAAGCTCATGACAAATCATATTTCATAGATTAGAATCAATTGGGTTATGAACTCCCATTTTTACCCCAAATACAAATTGCAGAATCACATCGGTTACACATCACATTTTTACATACTGCCATATTAGTGACTGTTGTATTCTGCTACCTTTCCTATCCTCTACTATCCCCACTCCCCTCCCCTCCCATCTTCTCTCTCTACCACATCTATTGAAATTCATTTTCCTCCATGTTTGTTATCCCATTCCCCTCGTAAACTCTTATATGTAATTTTGTATAACAATGAGGGTCTCCCTCCATTTCCATGTGATTTCCCTTTTTTTCTCCCTTTCCCTCCCGCCTCATGTCTGTTTAATGCTAATCTTTTCTTCCTGCTCAGCCTCCCTGTTCTGCTCTTACTTGCTCTCATTATATCAAAGAAGACATTTGGTATTTGTTTTTTAGGGATTGGCTAGCTTCACTAAGCATAATCTGCTCTAGTGCCATCCATTTCCCTGCAAATTCCATGATTTTGTCATTTTTTAGTGCTGCGTAATACTCCATGGTGTATAAATGCCACATTTTTTTTATCCATTCATCTATTGAAGGGCATCTGGGTTGATTCCACAGTCTAGCAATTGTGAATTGTGCTGCTATGAACATCAATGTGGCAGTATCCCTGTAGTGTGCTCTTTTAAGGTCTTCAGGAAATAGTCCGAGTAGGGCAATAGCTGGGTCAAATGGTGGTTCCATTCCCAGCTTTCCCAGGAATCTCCATACTGCTTTCCAAATTGGCCGCACCCGTTTGCAGTCCCACCAGCAGTGTACAAGAGTACCCTTTTCCCCACATCCTCGCCAGCACTTGTTGTTGTTTGACTTCATCATGGCTGCCAATCTTACTGGGGTGAGGTGGTATCTTAGGGTGGTTTTGATTTGCATTTCCTTGACTGCTAGAGATGGTGAGCATTTTTTCATGTACTTGTTGATTGATTGTATGTCCTCCTCTGTGAAGTGTTTGTTCATGTCCTTGGCCCATTTGTTGATTGGGTTGTTTGTTTTCTTATTGTCTAATTTTTTGAGTTCTTTGTATACTCTGGATATTAGGGCTCTATCTGAAGTGTGAGGAGTAAAAATTTGTTCCCAGGATGTAGGCTCCCTATTTACCTCTCTTATTGTTTCTCTTGCTGAGAAAAAACTGTTCAGTTTAAGAAAGTCCCATTTGTTGATTCTTGTTATTAACTCTTGTGCTATGGGTGTCCTATTAAGGAATTTGGAGCCCGTCCCCACAATCTGTAGATGGGAGCCAACTTTTTCTTCTATCAGATGGAGAGTCTCTGATTTGATATCAAGCTCCTTGATCCACTTTGAGTTGACTTTTGTGCGTGGCGAGAGGAGGGGATTTAGTTTCATTTTGTTGCATATGGATTTCCAGTTTTCCCAACACCATTTGTTGAAGATGCTATCCTTTCTCCATTGCCTGTTTTTAGCTCCTTTATCAAATATAAGATAGTTGTAGCTTTGTGGATTAGTCTCTGTGTCCTCTATTCTGTACCATTGGTCCGCCCGCCTGTTCTGGTACCAGTACCATGCTCTTTTTATTACTATTGCTCTGTAATATAGTTTGAAATCTGGTATCGCTATACCACCTGATTCACACTTCCTGCTTAGAATTGTTTTTGCTATTCTGGGTCTTTTATTTTTCCATATGAATTTCATGATTGCTTTATCTATTTCTACAAGAAATGCCATTGGGATTTTGATTGACTTTGCATTGAACCTATAGAGAACTTTTGGTAATATTGCCATTTTGATGATGTTAGTTCTGCCTAACCATGAACAGGGTATATTTTTCCATCTTCTAAGATCCTCTTCTATTTCTCTCTTTAGGGTTCTGTAGTTTTCATTGTATAAGTCTTTCACCTGTTTTGTTAGGTTGATTCCCAAGTACTTTATTTTTTTTGAGGATATTGTGAATGGAGTGTTTTTCCTCATTTCCATTTCAGAAGTTTTGTCGCTGATATACAGAAATGCCTTTGATTTATGTGTGTTGATTTTATATCCTGCCACTTTGCTGAATTCATTTATTAGTTCTAGTAGTTTTTTTGTAGACCCTTTTGGGTCTTCTAGGTATAGAATCATGTCATCCGCAAATAGTGATAATTTAAGTTCTTCTTTTCCTATTTTTATGCCTTTAATTTCTTTCGTTTGTCTAATTGCTCTGGCCAGTGTTTCGAGAACTATATTGAATAAAAGTGGTGATAGGGGGCATCCCTGTCTTGTTCCAGATTTTAGAGGGAATGCCTTCAATTTTTCTCCATTCAGAATGATGCTAGCCTGAGGCTTGGCATAGATAGCTTTTACAATGTCGAGGTAAGTTCCTGTTATCCCTATTTTTTCTAAAGTTTGGAACATAAAGGGATGCTGTACTTTGTCAAATGCTTTTTCTGCGTCTATTGAGATGATCATATGGTTCTTATCTTTAAGCCTATTGATGTGGTGAATAACATTTATTGATTTCCGTATATTGAACCATCCTTGCATCCCAGGGATGAATCCTACTTGATCATGGTGCACAATTTTTTTGATATGCCTTTGTATCCGATTCGCTAGAATTTTATTGAGGATTTCTGCATCTAGGTTCATTAGAGATATTGGTCTGTAGTTTTCTTTCTTTGAGGCGTCTTTGTCTGGTTTCGGAATCAGGGTGATGTTGGCCTCATAGAATGAATTTGGAAGAGCTCCCTCTTTTTCTATTTCCTGAAATAACTTGAAAAGTATTGGTATTAATTCTTCTTTAAAGGTTTTGTAGAACTCCGCTGTATCCCCATCCGGTCCTGGGCTTTTCTTGGTTGGAAGTTTTTTAATTGCTTCTTCTATTTCATCTATTGATATTGGTCTGTTTAAGTTGTGAGTTTCCTCCTGACTCAGTCTGGGCAAATCATATGACTTAAGGAATTTATCGATGTCTTCACTTTCTTCTATTTTATTGGAATATAGGTTTTCAAAATAATTTCTAATTTTTTTCTGTATTTCTGAGGCGTCTGTTGTAATATTGCCTTTTTCATCCCGTATGTTAGTGATTTGAGTTCTCTCTCTTCTTCTTTTCATTAGTATGGCTAGGGGTCTGTCGATCTTATTTATTTTTTCAAAGAACCAACTTTTTGTTTTGTTAATTTTTTCAATAGTTTCTTTTGTTTCAATTTCATTGATTTCTGCTCTGATTTTAATTAGTTCTTGCTTTCTGCTACATTTGCTATTGTTTTGCTCTTCCTTTTCTAGGGCTTTGAGATGAAGTGTGAGCTCATTTATTTGTTGGTTTTTCCTTTTTTTGAGGAATGACCTCCAGGCGATGAATTTCCCTCTTAAAACTGCTTTCATTGTGTCCCATAGATTCCGATATGTTGCGTCTGTATTTTCATTTATCTCTAAGAATTTTTTGATTTCCTCCTTTATGTCTTCTGTAACCCATTGATCATTTAGTAATGTATTGTTCATTGTCCATGTGATGTAGGATTTTTCCTTCCTTCTTTTATCATTTATTTCCAGTTTCATTCCATTATTATCTGATAAAGTGCATGGTATTATCTCAACCCCTTTATATTTACTGAGGGTTGCCTTATGGCATAATATATGATCTATTTTTGAGAAGGTTCCATGTGCTGCTGAGAAAAAAGTATATCCACTTGATGATGGTTGATATATTCTATATATGTCAGTTAAGTCTAGGTTATTGATTGTGATATTGAGGTCAATAGTTTCTTTATTCAACTTTTGTTTGGAGGATCTGTCCAATGGTGAGAGAGGTGTGTTGAAGTCACCCATGATTATTGTGTTGTGGTCTATTTCATTCTTGAACTTGAGGAGAATTTGTTTTATGAATGTCGCAGCGCCATTCTTTGGTGCATAAATATTGATAATTGTTATGTCTTATTGGTGAATGGTTCCTTTTAACAGTATATAATGTCCTTCCTTATCCCTTTTGATTAACTTAGTCTTGAAGTCGATTTTATTCGATATGAGAATGGCCACGCCTGCTTGCTTACGAGGACCGTGTACTTGGTATATTTTTTCCCAACCTTTTACCTTGAGCCTGTGTATGTCTTTTCCAGTCAGATGTGTCTCCTGGAGGCAGCATATCATTGGATTTTGTTTTTTAATCCATGTTACCAGCCTATGTCGCTTTATTGGAGAGTTTAAGCCATTAATGTTTAGAGTTACTATTGATATATGGTTTGTACTTCCTGCCATGTTTGATTATTTATCTCTTTTTTTTTCCCTAATTTAGTTTGTTTCTCCATGATTACCTTTCCCCCCATCCTCTGTCTTTACTGAGGCACTTCCCGCTGATGGTTTTGGTTATTGTTTTCCATTTCTTCCTCGTGTAGAGTTTTGCTCAAGACGCTTTGCAATGCTGGTTTTCTGGCTACAAATTCTTTTAGCTTTTGTTTATCATGAAAGATTTTTATTTCGTTGTCATATCTGAAGTTTAATTTTGCTGGATACAGGATTCTTGGTTGGCATCCATTGTCTTTCAGTGTTTGAAATACGTTGTTCCAGGATCTTCTCGCTTTCAGCGTCTGTGATGAAAAATCCGTTGTCAACCTTATTGGTTTACCCCTAAATGTAATCTGCCTCTTTTCTCTTGTAGCTTTTAATATTTTCTCTTTGTTCTGTATATTGGATAGCTTCATAACAATGTGTCTTGTCATTGGTCTATTGTGATTTTGTGTGCTCGGTGTCCTGTATGCATCTACAATTTGTATATCTGTTTCCTTTTTTATTTCTGGAAAGTTTTCTGTAATTATTTCCTTCAGCAAGTTACTCATTCCCTTGGCATGAATCTCTGTGCCTTCCTCTATCCCGATGACTCGTAAGTTTGGTTTTTTTATGTTATCCCAAATCTCTTGGATGTTTTTCTCGTGATTTTTTGCCAGCCTATCTGAGTTGGCTAGACTCTTTTCAAGATGATATATTTTGTCTTCATTATCTGACGTTCTGGCTTCTACTTGCTCCACTCTGTTAGTGATACTCTCGATTGAGTTTTTAATTTGGTTTATCGTTTCCTTCATTTCTAGAATTATTGTTTGATTTTTTTTTATAATCTCTATCTCCTGATAAAGATGCTTAACTTCTTCTTTTATCTGTTTTTGTAATTCATTTTCAATGTGATGTTTAAGGTTCCTTTCCATCTGTCTAAGGTGTTCCTTGAGTTCTTTATATGGCCATTTTTCTGATGACTCCAGGTCCTCCTGAATATTTAGGCTGTCTTTCATTGTTTGTACTCCTTTTCTTCCTTGCTTTTTTATGCTCATGATACTTCTTGTTCTGTTTGATTGACTGTTGAGTTACTGTTTACTCTTATAAGTTTATTTGATGCTTGGGAGGAGAGGTATTAGAAGGGAAGGGAAGAAGTCACTAAAGAGAGTAAGTGTAGGCAGGTGGAGTTCAAGAGAGGGGGAATAAGTAAGTTGAAAAGAAATGAAAAGACAAAAGAAAAAAAGTGAGAAGAAAGAGAGAAAAAACGAAAAAATAAAAATTTAAAACAAACGAAAAAAATTATAATGGTAATAAAAAATGGAAATTGAAGTTTAAAAAATAATAGTAATAATAATAGAATAAAAAGAATAAAAAAATTGAAACCATTAGTAAGAAAGTTAAAGAACACAACAACGTCGACTACAAAAAGTGAGAATAAAAAAAAATACTAATAATAATCATTAAAAAAAATACTAATAATAAATGCAGTCATAAAGCTCGATTGACTTCTCTTCCAGTGGGTGGAGCTATGCCCACTGGGCCAGGCTTCTCCTCTTGATAGGTGGGAGCCAATCACTGTGCCTCAGCTCTTCTTCCCACACTGTGTGGGTCTCCAGTCCTGAATGCCTGGGTCCTTCTCTTGTGGTTCCTCAATCCAGGCCCCACTCGCCTGTGACGCTTACCACATTACTGTCTACACGTCGGGTCTGCTGCTCCTGGGAGCCCTGTTTTCATGGATGCCTGGGCACACCCTTTCTGTTTGCCTCCCTCGGGCCCTAAGTTTGTAGGGCTTGGGGCTGAGGACCCCCAGCGAATTTGTTTGCCCTCAGGTAGCAACTCCCCTGGTAGGTAGTGCAAGGGACCTCTGTTGTCAGCCCTGGTGGGGGCGATAGCCGGGATTTCTGCGCCGCTAGTCCCACATCACTCCTGATTCCCTGGGTCTGGCTATGGTGCTCTGTTTTTTTTCTTTTTTTTTTTTTACCTCTGTGAGATCAGGTGGGCCGACTAGTTATTTCAGCTGGGTCGTTAGTGCTGAGTCAGGAGAAGCAGGCGATCCGGGGCTTAAACGCAGCAGATACGTGCTCAGTGTGTGTTTTCTGAAGGGCCCAAAGTGTACGCCCTAGCTCCACGTCAGCTCAGCATTGCCTAGTGATCCTGAGCAAATAGGCTTTAGATAATTTACAGCTCCCTATGCCCGCGCAGTTGAAGAGGTCAGAGACTTGATCTCTCCACGCCTGCTGTCGTATTAGACCTCCTCAATGATATTCATGTTACCCTTACAGTTTCCTGGCATAAGCAAGATCTTGGGGTTATACAAACTGCTGCTTCTGTTTCCAGTCCAGTTTTCAGGAACTGAAACCCTGCTGCCTTCGCCTCCACCTCTGGGCTGCGCTCTTGGGAGCCGCACTTGTACGCGACCTTAGCAGCGCCGCCGCGGCCTCCGCTGCTCCTCGGCCCGGTGCCTAGTTCCCGGGGCCCAAGCGGCTGCCTCCGCGGCTCTCCAATCCCCTCCTCCGGAGCACGGGTCTCCTCGCAGGGGGATGCCGAACGACCCCAGAGCAGGTTCTGCCCCAAGGTGCAGCAGGGAACAGGCGACTGAGGCGCTTGAGGCCGTGGTCCAGCCTTCGGAGGACAGGGCTCGGCACGCAGCCCAGTTCTAGTCTCTAGATGCGGCAGCTAGACCCTGTAGACAGGGCCCTCAAGACAGCATGCCGAAAGCAAATGGCGGCTCCCGTGGAGTGGATTTTCGGCCCCGAAACCCCAGCCCAGCCAACAATTTCAGACCACTAATTCTCCCTGTATAGACAATATTCAAAAAAAAAAAAGGGGGCGGGGGTGTACTGAGCTTTCTTTGCCTTAGGTACTTAGGATCCACTGCTGATTACCCATTCAGCTTCTCTGCGGGGAGCGAAGTGAAAGAGGAAGCAGATGGGCGCAAAGCGCCCGTGGCTCTGAGCAGAAAAGTGTCCGGGAGCCAAGTGTCTCTTTTTCAATCTCTTTGTTTTTACTGCTGTTTGGCCGGGTGGGCCACTACAGACTAATGGTGAAAGGAGCTCTAACAAGCTGCGCAAAGACTCGATTAAAGCCTCTGCTCTGAGCTCCAGGCTCAGCACTTCAGCCACCCCAGTACGCAGCCCAGTTCGCTATTTCATAGAGGCTTGGTTAGATTCCCTTCACGTCGCCTCCTGGGCTGGGCGGGCGGGGGGCTGTTTGATGTGCGGGCGGGGACCCTTCTCGCCGCGCCAGGTCCCGCCGCCGGGGGCCGTTTGCAGAACCGGGCAGGTGGCGCCGGCGGCCGTTTGGCAGCGGCTGGCAGCGGGACTGGTCCTCTGCACCGCGTGGCCAAGATTCACTCGTCTGGGACAAACTGTCACCTCTAATAAACTTACTAATTTCCGGCAGGTCTCCTTTCAGAGGAATTTTGCTCGAAGTTCATCAGTAGGTAGAATCTGGGTGTATTAATGGATCTTTCTGATCCCGTTACTGTGGAGATACTGAACGTGCTGCTTCCTCGCCGGCCGCCATGTTGGGTCCCCCCTCCTTCAACTTTTTGTTCTATCAAGGTCCTTCATAGATTCCATGCTACCCAACCACCTTTGAGTATTTCATCCACTTACTGAGTCTATTGTCTCAAATGCTAATCTCATCTGGAAACACCCTCACAGACATCCAGTAGCAAGGTTTAATCTGGGCACCCATGGCTCAACAACGCCCAAGCATGCAAATAACCATCACACTCAGGAAGCAAAGATGGCGCAGATAGAATATTCATTCAAGGTAAAATAAGTGAAAAAGACACTGAGTTGAGAGAACCAGAATGTGATAACTAGCCCTTTACTTTAGTAGCATTTATTTTTGTTTTTGTTTGGTACATTACATTAAACTTGATGAGCCCTTGTCCATGTTCCAATGTTTTGTACATTTGGATGAAATATTTGTGTTTTTTTTTTTATGTTAGCTGTTTTTGAGTGAATTTTTATGACTTATAACTTCTTGAATACTTGGAGAAATATAATGGAAAAAAAATCTAGATTTTTTTTTCAAACAGCTTTGTGCCAGACCATCAACTGGACTTTTATTAACCATATGTCATTGGGAAATTAATATAGACACCGTGTTCCACTTCCATATCCCTCCTCAGTAACTGAAGGATTTCTTTTCCCAGCCTTAAAGGACTACCAAATGGCAGGTCTCAGTTGTCAATCCTCTCCAAACACTGCCACTGGCTGTAGAATCACCATTTCTAAAGTCACATTCTTTTATACTCTTTCCTGGAAGCAACTATACCAATTTCCCAAGCCATGTGAGGATATATAACATCAATTCCTTTATCCCAACTTAGAACAATTCTAAAAGACCATTCCCAACTTCAAATGCAGGGATATCTGAGGCCTTGTTGTGTCTGTAGTGTAGCCCAACCATTCCATATGCCCAATGCTGCTTCTTTTACCCTCTCTTCCAAGTATTAATCCTGGCAGCGATCTTGCATACTAATTTCTGCCTCAGAATCTGCTTCCCAGGGAACTTGAAATGAAACATTATACAACTCATATGCCTTGGTGAATGTTGAGATATCCCAATCTGTATTTCCTGTTTGTAAAAATAAAACTTTCCTCCTTCTTTTTCAGAATAGACTCTGTACTAGATGTTTTTCTAGGCAAAGAATTAATGAAGCTATGGTTTCAGCCCTTGAAATGTTGGGTTATTGAAAATATCATTTGCCCACCTAAGAATAAAGATACGATTAATTCTTCTTAGTACCCTTGGATGCTTCTCATTCACTACCAATCTACCTGTGTAGCTATATCTCTTCTCATTGATGGATTCAGTCACTCTTCCTATTTGTTTTAGTTGGCTTTTCACTGCTGGGACTAAAAGACCTGACCAGAACAACTGTAGAAGAGGAAAAGCTTATTTGGGACCCCAGGGTTTCAGAGGTCCCAATCCATAGACAGCAGCCTCCATTCCTTAGGGCTCAAAGTGAGGCTGAACATCATGGCAGAAAAGTGTGTGTGTGTCCGGGGGGCGGGGGGGGGGGACTGCTCACATGATGATCAGACAGCAGAGAGAGTGAGACTCCACTTGCCAGATATAAAATATATACCCCAAAGGCATTCCCCTAATGACCCACCTCCCCAACCACACCCTACCCACTTTCAGTTTCCTTGCAGTTAATCCATCAGGGGAACAATGCATTGATTAGGTTAAGGCTTTTATAACCCAATCATTCCTTCTCTAAACCTTCTTGCATTGTCTCATGCATGAGCTTTTGGGTCACACCTAATGTCTAAAGCATAACACTGCCTATATAATTTTTCTGGTTCCTTGATCTCACATGGCAATTAATTTCTTAATATTGATTGCTAAAGACACATTGAATTTAAAGAATAAATTTAATATTTTAAAATATTTTATTTGTTGGTATATTTATATTGTGGAGATTCACAAAGTCATTAGTTGTGAAGTAAAAGAGAACCCACAAGGTGGAAGTCAGAAATTATAGTATAGAGTTCTTCACTTACTTGTTCTATGGCTCTGAAAAAAAAATCACTTTACTGAAATTATTTAGTCTATGAAATGACAATTATGCACAACACATTCCTGTGGAAAATGAGATGTAAAATCTTTTTCTCTCTTTTTTAAAATAAATTTATTTATTTTAATTAGGTATATATGACAGCAGATTGCATTTTGATTCATTGTACATGATTGCAGCACAACTTTTTCTTTCTCTAGTTCTATACGACGTAGCATTGCACCATATGTGCAGTCATACATAGTTAGGGTAATGATGTCCATCACATTTCACTGTCTTTCCTCCTCCCTGCCCCTACTCTCTGAAATCTTTCTCTTTGGTAGACACATACAGATAGGGAAATCATGAAGGGAAGGGATTTGGTGGTTATATCATTTCTGGATTCCTGTGGTTTGAAGCATGGCAGGGTGGACTCTTGAAAATAATGTTTATAATAGACTCTGCTGAGTAGTAGCAGAGCAAGTAGGGATGGCACCTGTAATAAGAAAATGGATTCATTCAACCTCAGTCATTCTTATAGCCAAAAAGCCCAGTGCCAAAAGAAGCAGCAGGGGCTTGGGTCATATATCTCAGTGGTAGAGTGCTTGCATGAGCAGCATTGGGTTCCATCATCAGCACCACATAAAAATTAATAAAATAAAAATATATTTTTAAAAGCAGCAGCACAATGAGGAGGGGCAGAAATTGTGAGCCAAGAATCAGTTGGAACATTTGCATTGCTCTCAGGATAATCAGAGGAACTGCCCAGGGGGCCCGGTAAGTGAAGCCTGTGTATCTATACCCATGCTCAAGTCTACCATGGAAACTAGATGGCCAGATATAAAAATTTATTAACTATTTAGTAAGTATTTATTGAGATCTGCAGTCAGTGTAAGGGGTTGAGATTACATATAATGACAAAATATGAATCTTGTCTTCATGAGACTTTTTTTTTTTCCAAAGTGGGAAAATGGTATTTTTCTATTATTCTCCTCCTTCTATTAGATGGGACATAATCCTAAATTGTGATGGGGAATCTCTCCACAGATGGTTGGAAGCATACTGACTGGCTTGAAAGAGAAGCAGATTTTTATGCCATAATGTTTTTCTTTCCCATTTCTAAAATGATTCTACTTTCCCAAGCTACTGAATTAGGGGCAAAGTGGTCATAGTAAGAAAAAGCAAAAACACTTATTCAAACTCCTCATCTCACCTGAGATTCCCACTTCTATTACTTTTTTTTTTCTTTTTTATCTCTAAGGTTCAGGTGAACTTACATAGAACTTCAATTTCTGCACATTTTAATCAAATTAATGTTATGAAATACTAATTCCAGTCACCATATTTTTATGATTATGAAATTAATTTTGTCTTTCTCCTAAGACTAAAATGTGTGGGTTGAATATTCCTGAAAAGAGAAATGAGAATCTTTTAATCTCATTCCATCTAAACTATCACTTATTTTTTCAACTGTTACGTTTCTCTCTCATCGTTTAAATTTTCACATTTAAAATTTTCTGTTTTCTGAAAAATGGTAGGATTTCCCATGTATACAATTGATTGTCTAGCCTATTCTTGACCCAAGGGTTATTCTCTAAAACTTCCTCAGTAAACAGTTAGGGAAGAGACTACTATTATTACTATTTTACTAGCCATAGTAGTACTTTTCCTTTCCTTTCCTGTTCTAAGAAAAACAATGCAAACAAATAATAATTTAAAAGAGCCCTTCTACTGCCCCCTGGCTAGTCCAGGAACCCTCAGAAAGAAGAGTCTTGTTCTATATTATGTCACTCTATTAGAGGATTTACACATAGTAAACAGCTCTAGAAAGAAGATACTTAAAAGTGTTCATACATAGTTTCACTCAACCATTTAGTTACGTTATAACTGATATATGTGTATATAAATTATATATATATGTTAGTCAGCTTTTCATCACTGAAGAAAATACCTTAAAAGAGGAAAGATTTATTTTTAATTAAATGTATTAAATTAAATAAATAAAATTTTAGTAAATTTTGTTTATGTCAGTGGGTTCTGTCCCTACTTGCTTGGCTCTATTGCTTTGGCCTAAAGTGTTGCAGAACACCATGTGGAAGGACATGGCAGAGGACAGCTGCTCAGTTCATGGAACCAGAAAGCAGAAAGAAAGGCAAAGAGAACAAGGAACAGGTCAAGGACAAGATGCAGTCCCCAGGAGTACACCACCATGGACTCACTCCTTCAATTAGGCTCCACCTACTTCTTCCCAATAATGATTTCAAATAATCTACTGATGAGGTCAGAGCCCTCAGGATCAGATCAATTCCCAAAAGCCTAACCTCAGAACTTCACTTTGTCGGGGAATAAGTTTTAACACTTCAGCTTTTGGGGAGCTTTCCAGATACAAACCATAACATACATACAAGACGGAATATTCGCGTCTACTCAAAAGGCAGCTGATGAAGTTCTAATCCCAAGCATGCTGCATGTGGAAATGAGCCCTTGATGAGACACAACTAGTTTTCTTATAAAAATAGACATCAGAGAGTGCCCATCCCAGTGTGCATGAAGTCGTTGTGTGAACACAGGCAAGCTGGCAGCTGCTTAAGAGATAAAAGATGCCCTAGAATAAAAAATACCTGGCAAGAACCTTGACGTTGGACTTCCCTGCCTTCAGAAATGTAAAAAAAATATATTTCATTTGTTCAAATCGCCCAGTGTTTGGTGTCTCGTGTCAGCAGCCTGCAACAGACTGAATTTCGTTGTATCCTCAAAAGTCTTAATTGAATCATAAACCCCCAGCTTGATGAAATTTGTGAGATACTTTGGGATTAAATTAATTTATATGGGTATAGTCCTCCTGGATGAAATTATTGCCTTTGTAAGAAAAGACGCCAGAGAGAAGCCCATCCTCTGCTATCACTGGGTAAGGTACAATATGAAGATGGACATCAATCAAAAAATAGATTTCTCCTTATACAACAGAGCTGCTAGTACTTGAATCTTGGACTTCCCTGCTTCCATAACCATTAAAATTATGCTTTGTTGTTTTTGCTACCCAGTCTATGGTATCTGTCAGAGCAACCCGAAATGACTAATGTGTGCCCGCATGTGTGTGTGTGTGCGTGTCTAGGATTCTAAAATACCCCCCAAATATTATATATTAAGGTATATCAGCTAAACTTAAAGCTCTCTTATCCATACCCCTCTACTGTGTTTGCTTATCCAGAGAGTAATTATACACATCCTTTGTATATTCTTGATATCTCAAATGCTTATTTTTTCTTATTTTTGTTTCAACTAAGAAAGTATATGATTTTGATTTGTATTTTCACAGCAATGCCAAATTCCAAGGGAAGAAAATCAATAGAAAAAGTAACAGGGATTAATAAATTAAATAAAGTAAATTAATTTTCGATTTTCATAGTGTAACATAGACTCCAAAAATCTCTGTATTATACTCACAAAGAAATTTTAAATCTATTATTCATTTAGGTTCAATATCATATATATATATATATATATATATATATATATACACACACACACACACACACACACACACACACACACACATACATACATAAATATAAATCTGGTGAAAATAAATCCCAATAAAGCCAATAAGTTCCAAAACTTGGTGTGAATCCCCTGAAGTCCAAAGGCAGATAATTGTCAATACTTGATTATATCTAGGAGACAAGTGAAATGTATATTATACCTTAAAAGAATAGTAAAATTATACACATTTTAGAATAATTAGAAACCAACTCATAATATTCAAGTAGTTATACATAAAACATTCCATCATGATTTGATCCAGATATCTTTTATTTGGAAGCACCAGCTTAGGCTATCATAGTATTTGACAAATAACCTTATATTTTTTGGAATAAATCTAAGTACTGTAGTTCAATTATATATAATTCCCTTTCTTCCACTAGCCAACTTTCTAAAACAAAACAGTAGTCATCCTTGTCTCTCTCCATTCGTGTTTGGTTTGGAGAGGAACAAGAGAGAAGGCCAGGAGAGCAGAAAATGGAGCAGTGAATTTAGATAATTTGGTTTATTTGATGACAAGTATTGTACCAGTTTGTGGAGAAAGCAGACCATGTTCTTCTTGCCAGTAAATTTATCAGAAGAGGGCATTTATGAAAAGAATCCCAACATTGTAATTGTAAAACCATTACAAGCTAAAGTAGAACAGTGGACAGTGGTACATTTTAAATCATAGGAACAGGGTTCTAGGCAAAGTCTCTACAAAAACACACCACTATCTCAGTTCACCTTAAATTAATTAGGCATGAGCAGGGAGACTGACACTCCAAGGCCAGATGTATGGCCAGAGCAACAAGATGGAGATTTGTATATAATAATTATATTTATTTCTATCTAAGTAGATAAAGTGATTTGAGAGCCTAGTCAGTGATCACCTATGAAAACAAAGATAAATATAGTAGAGATCTTGACTTTGTAGATACTTATTAATTTAATAAAAATTCTACATGAATATATGTCAAATTATTTTAGCATGTTATTAAATTAAGTCTTAGCATAATGCAATTAAACAACAGGAAGGTCAATCAAGGGAGAAAACCCCAGAATAAGACCCCATTGATACTGGGTTCCTGCCATGGCTGCACTAATGTGAACAGCTGTGTATCTCTGAACAAGTTTCTTAATCCTTCCGTGTCTGAATTCTTCCATCTGTGAAAATGGCCTACTTACACCTGTCCGTATCTAATTTGGAATGCTGAAGTGGCTCCTACAGTCTGATGGAGTCAATTTCCTCACCATAGAATGTGGCACATAAAGTTGTTTGGTTTTGTTGGACTGTTTGAATATTTTAGCACTTTAATTTCAAGAGTTATAAAATACATCCCACTTCTCTTCATTTTACTATAGAGTATTAAAAATATGTTAATCACTAAATTTATCATTTTGAGGCGTCTCTTCTTCATTTGTATTTAACCCCTCACCTTTTAGGACAGGATCTTTAAACTCATTATGGAGTTTTTCAGATGGATCCGACACTTCAATTCAAGAAGCAAAATCATTCACTACAATAAATAATTATGTTTTCCTAGTATTTAAAAGGCAGTCAGGTTAAGGAATATCTACATTGTTTTTTAAATAGCGTCTCTATAAAATCTATATGTTTATTTACCTACATAAATATTGATAAATATTAACTATTTGCTTGTATCTATGTTTATTCACATATGTAGCTAATATATCCACATTCATTTAAAATATATCTGAATGTTAGCAATATTTGTTGTCTGGCTGCTGGGAAAAACAAAAACAAAAAGCAAATTACCCCAGACCAAGTCTACAAACAGACCTGTCATACTTAGAGAATAAATAGCTGTCTGGTGATTACTGTCAAGGAATAACACAAGAATGATATTTGGGTAATAGTTGTTACACAATCCGAATTTTCTTGTACTCAACATAATTAAATAATATACTGCCACATTTATGGAATTTTTAAGTTTTCAAGAACAATTGACATATGCATGTATGTATGTATGCATATATACATACATGTTCAAAACTAGAATAGAACAATAAATTCAGTCAAGAATTTTGCCAATAAACCATGAAAGTTATGGCATCTTGAAGTATAAAAAAATCATTATTATGTTTGATATGACACTTGAAAATGCTCTCCACTTAGGAAATGTTTATTGTGTGTGTATGTGTGTGTGAATACACACACATATATATATGTATATGTATATATGTATGTATATATGTATATATAGTACATCATTATTTTTTAAATAATTATATATATTAAAAATATTATAAATTGTAAGCTCAAAATCAGACATCAAAATTTTTATTTTTACTTTAAAAATTTTTTTTAGTTGTAAATGGACACAATACCTTTATTTTATTTATTTATGTGATGCTGAGGATCCAACCCAGTGGCCCACACACACATGCATAGCAAGTTCTTTACCATTAAGCCACAACCCCCCAGCCCCCAATTTTTCTTAGTGTAACTACTACATGTCAGATGAAAATTCCTTTGGAGAGTCAGAAAAAATGTTATTTGCCCGAAGGAAAACATGTTAAAGAATGCAAATATTTATAGAAGTGCCAGAGTCATTTATCTTTATTAGTTCTCAAAAAAAAAAAAAACAGAGGAGAAGATAGTGAAGCATTATGTTATGGGCTCCCTTCAATGGTCTTGAAAATTGAAAGCATATGGAAAATGAAAACAAAATCAATACTCTTGTTTTTAGTGATGAGAGGAAAATATTGCTTTTAACAAAAAATTTCAGGATTTTTGTATATACTATTTTTTTTCTTGTAATAAAATTGTTAAACTTCAGAATGAAATGCCAAGGGAAATCCCAGATAATTTCTCCAGGGATGAATTTGTTCAACATATATGCCAGTGCTTGAAGCTTTATATTGATTAAGACAAGACTACCTATTTTGCCCTAGAGTTTTAGAAGTATCTGCCTAATAAGATGACCAAAACCAAATGGAGAAGATAAAATCATCCTATGGACAAACCTATTTAGAATTACTAAAATCCAAACTTTGGCAACACCAAATGTTAGAGAGGATATGGAACATCAAGAACTCTCATTCATTGCTGTGGAGAATGCAAAATTGTACAGCCAGTTAGATAGTTTAGAACATTAATTGTATTGTCTGTTGTATAGCTAAATGAAGTGAAAATGTAAAAAAAAAAAACTGTACATAGATTCTGAAAAGACATTTGAATAAAGGATAAAAATATGAACAGTTAGGAGAGTTCTGTTGAGAGGGAGAGAGGGTGAATAGACGGGGTAGAGTTCATTTTAAGGCAGCAAGACTGTATGAGGCTGTAACAATGGATGTCATGTATTTCTGAAAACCCATCAACTGCACAACATGAAAAGTAAACCCTAATATGAACTATGAACTTTAGTCAATCATAGTTTATCAATATCAGCCCATCAGTTGTAAGGAATGTACGATATGAATGCCAGATGCTAATAAGAGAAATTGTGCTAGGAAGAGCAATTACATGGGAACCTTCTTTTCTTTCTGTTCCCTGTTTTTCATAAACTTAAAACTGTTCAAACAATGAAGTACATCATTTAAAAAGGATTATAGATCTTATAACATCATCTCTTTTTTTTTCAAGTATGGTTGAAAATTTCCACAGTAAGATGTTGGAAACATGAAATGAAATAAAACAATTATACTGCTGCATGACATGAGACGGGTTCTTCTCTGTCTCCCACTGTGGTGGACATTGAAGTGAACAGCTGCCATTGTTGGAGGAATGAAGGCTTTCTCTAGAGTCTTTTTTTTTTCTTGCTGGCACTGAAGAGTAAGTTATGAATCATGCAGCCACAGGACTATGAACTCTGCTGTCACATCTGAAAGATAATCTTGAAGTAGACCTTTCCCAGTTCAAGTCTCCAGATGAGACCAAAGTCCTGGCTGATGTTAATCAAAGACTTGCAAAGTAAATTTTACAAGGATTCTTGACACAAAGAAACTGTGCGCTAATCAATGTGTTCAGTGTTAAGCTGCTAAAACAATGATTATACAGTATAGTAGGAAATCTGCAATTGAGGATTTCATTGAAATTTCTTCATCCTATAAAATTGATACAGTTTTGCAAAACTCAGGAATTTTGACAGGACTAGTTTTGGTAATTCATATGAAGCCCTTTGTTGATCATTTTAATTAAAACTACACAATTTTATTTTTGCTGTAGCTACAGGTCAGTCTTTCATCAGTTTATGAACCTTATAAGTTTTCACAGCCCCCAAAGGAAAACAAATAAATTGCTGACACCTGGATCTCAGATTTCTGATCTCAAGAACTGTAACATGGTGAGTTTCTATTAAGCTACTGAGTTTGTGGGCTTTTACAACTTAATTTAATTTTTTGGTTACATTAGACCTAGGAAACTGAAGCGCTTGGTTGTATGAATGTTTTATTCAACAATAAAAACTAATATGAATCAAATATTTAATATATATCAGATTCTGTTTGGGAGTAGTTTGGGGGAGTATGATTATATTAAACCCTTTTAACAAAAAAGGGAGGTAGATCTTATATTCTTCTTTTTTTATATATCAAAATCAAGCAGGTCAAAAGTTACATGCAGAAGGTTCACAGTTATTACACATTCCCAAGGATTCTAAAATCTTTACTATTATTTTAATTGAGATACAATTCATATACAATGCAATACATCCATTTAAAATGTACAATTTAACATGTATACAGAGTGGGACAGCCATCTGTGTAACAACAAAAGTTTAGAGTATTTTTACCTCCACTGTCCTTGAACAGTCTCTTCCCTTTCCTCCCATACCTCCAACCCCTTTCTGGAAATACCATCTGCTTTTGGTGTTTCTATATTTGACTATTCTGAACACTCCAGATAGAGGGATCATGAGAATATGTGGATGTGTGAGGATATGTGAGCTTTTATGTCTGATTTCATTCACTAAATGCAATTTTTAAATGATTCATCCTTATTAAAACACGTATTGGTGCTTAATCACTTGTTACTGTTGGGCAGTATTCTTTGGTACAATATACACGTTTACTTTTACATCCATCAGTTGAGGAACATGTAGGTTTTTCCCATGTTGGGCTATTTTGAATAATTTATGTATATTTGTGTACAAGTTTGTGCAATGCACATTTTCTTTTCTTCATTTTTATGGGTATGTTCTTGGAGTATAATTTGTGGGTCATATGATAATTTTATTTAACTTTGAGAGAAACTGCTAAACTTTTTATTGAAGCTGTTGCAACATGTTTTCCCAATAGCAATATATGTGGGTTCTAGTTTCACTATGTCCTCTTCATATGTCTTGCTCTTAAAATACTGTTTTATTTCTACATTTTCCTAAAGAATAATAATATTGAGAATATTTTCATGAACTTTTCCCTTTTTGTATTTTCACTGGGTAAATGTCCTACTCTTTTCTCAATTGAAAAAAAAATAAATGAACTTAGGTTTTTTGTTTTTTCATTTTAATGATAAAATTCCTTTCATTTTAATGATAAAATTTCCTTCAGAAATTTGTTGCAGACATAAAAATTCAAAAGTTTTCTCCATTCTATACCTCTGCCTTTTCCATTTCATAATTGTATCATTGTCAGTAAAATATTTTTAATTTTGAAAAATTCTAACATATGTGCTTTTCTCTTCTGTTGTTTGTTATGATGCTTTATCTGGGAAAGCTTTCCTTAAAGACTGAAATGATCTTCTCTTGTCTTCATAGATTTAACTTTGAGATTTAGGGGTGTCATCATTTTTTAATTGGTAAAATGAAGGGATCCAAACTCTTTCTTTTGCATGTATATATCCACTTGCAGAAAAAAAAAAACAACTATTTTTCCCCTTGAATTGTGTTGGCATTTTTGTTGACAATTCTCTGATCATAATTATTTTTATACTCTCATTTCTATTCCATCAATTCAGTTTCTCTCTATGTGTCTATAAAGTCTGTCTCCATCCATCACTGTATCTTCACAAAAAGTCTTCCAATTTTGTTCATCCTTTACAACTTTTTTTTAAAACTCTCTGTTTCCCCTAAGTTTTACATATGGATTTCAGATTAATTTCTCAATGATGTAAAAATGGCATATGAGTTATTGATAAACATTTAATTCAGTCAGAGGCATAATATAGGTGATATTGCCATCTGAACAATTTTAAGCCTTTCAACCATCAAAATGAAGATTTTTTAAAAATCTATTCAGAGCCATAATTTCTGTCAGCAATATTTTATGGTTTTTGTAGTACGGATGTGTACATCTTTTGCTGAAATTGTACCTAAATATCTTATTTGTTTTTATCTTATTCTAAATGGAATAGATTTCTTAATTATATTTTAGATTAGTGTTATATGACCTAAAGAGTTAAATCTTACATATGGATCTTACATAAAATAATATAGAATTTTAAAATCATATTTAAAATTTGTTGGTAAGTGATTGAAATGAAGTTAAATAATGCATATTTTTCTTGTATGCATTAATAAAAAATTAAATTAGTTTTAACATATTTTTAGTAAATTCATTAGATTATTCTACATTTAACATGCAAGCAAGTGTAATTTTGCTCTTCTGTTTAAATATGATTCCTTGTGTTCTTCTTGATTATATGAATTTCCTTGCTTTATTTTCTAACAATATTAAATAAAAATGGGTACAAGAGACATTATGATATTATGGGGATCACATTTATTTTTATTTTTCAATTGATTTTATTTTTTAAATGCATGACAGTGAAATGCATTACAATTCTTATTATGTAAAGAGAGCACAATTTTTCATATCTCTGTTTGTATATAAAATATGTTCAAACCAATTCATGTCATCATATATGAACTTTGGATAATGATGTCCATAACATTCCACCCTCATTGCTAACCCCCTGCCCCCTCTCTTCCCCTCCTACCCCTCTGGCCTATCTAGAGTATGTCTATTCCTCCCATACTCTCCCTCCCTACCCAACTAGGAGTGACTAGAGAATAGAGTGAAATTTGTGGGTCATATAATAATTTTATTTAACTTTGAGAGAAACTGCAATTCTTTGTTCTGCCAGAACTAGGTTAGAACTAGGAGTCAGTTAACTTATATCGGAGAAAACATTCAGCATTTGTCTTTTAGGGATTGGCTAACTTCACTTAGAATTATATTCTACAACTCCATCCAATTTCCTGTGAATGCCATGGTTTTATTCTCTTTTATTGCTAAGTAATATTCCATTGTGTATATATGCCACATTTTTTAATTCATTCATCTACTGAAGGGCATCTAGGTTGGTTCCACAGTTTAGCAATTGTGAATTGTGCTGTTATAAATATTGATGTGGCTGTGTCCCTGTAGTATGCTCTTTTTAAGTCCTTTGGGTATAGACCGAGCAGAGGGATAGCTGGGTCAAATTGTGGTTCCATTCCCAGTTTTCCAGGGAATCTCCACATTGCTTTCCTTGTTGGCTGCAACAATTTGCAGTCACACCAGCAATGTATGAGTGTGCCTGTTCCCCCACATCCTCTCTAACACTTTTTGTTGTTTATCTTCATAATAGCCGTCATTCCGACTGGAGTGAGATGCAATCTTAGAGTAGTTTTGATTTGCATTTGTCTAACTGCTAGTGATGATGAACATTTTTTCTTATATTTGTTGATTGATTGTATATCCTCTTCTGAGAAGTGTCTGTTCAGGTCCTTTGCCCATTTATAGATTGGGTTATTTGTTTTTTGATGCTTACATTTTGAGTTCTTTATATCTGCTAAAGATTAGTGCTCTATCTGTTGTGTGAGGTGAAAAAATTTGCTCCAAAGATGGAGGCTTTCTATTCACCTCACAGATTGTTTCTTTTGCTGAGAAGAAACTTTTTAATTTGAATCCATCCCATTTATTGATTCTTGGTTTTAATTCTTGCACAAATGAGTCTTATTAAGGAAGTTGGGGCCTAATCCCACATGATGGAGATCTGGGCCTACTTTTTCTTCTATTAGATGCAGAGTCTGTGGTTTAATTTCTAGGTCCTCGATCCACTTTGAGTTGAGTTTTGTGCATGGTGAGAGATAGGGGTTTAGTTTCATTTTGTTGCATATGGATTTCCAGTTTTCTCAGCCCCATTTGTTGAAGAGGCTGTCTTTTCTCCAATGCCTGTTTTTGGTGCTTTTGTCTAATATAAGATAATTGTAACTTTGTGGGTTAGTCTCTGTGTCCTCTGTTCTGTACCATTGGTCTTCCATTCTGTTTTGGTGCCAATACTATGCTGATTTTGTTACTATTGCTCCGTAGTATAGTTTAAGGTCTGGTATAGTGATGCTACCTGCTTCACTCTTCCTACTAAGAATTGCTTTAGTTATTCTATAAGAGTATTTTTGCAGATGAATTTGGGGGATCACATTTAGTACAGACTTTTATTTTGAATTATTTACCTATCACTTAAATTCATCTTTATTTCATTAATTTTGGGATTTAGGTGTATAATTTATATTCATACATGTTATATCTGCTGAATGAATTGATCCTTTTAATTTCATTTAAATTGTATTTGGTCTGATATTAGCATACCTCCGCTTACTTTATGGCTACTGTTTGCAATATACCATTTACTCTCTTACCATCCTTTAACTTTGGAGGGATGAAACTTATTTTTTTCCCTGCTATCAAGAATATCTTTTGGCCTTTCTCTTTTGACATTCGATCATGATGTGGGTGGGATTAGATATGTTTGTTTTCATTCTACTTAGAGTTCACTGTGCTACTTTGATGTGTGGATCAATGTATTTCATCCTATTTGAGAAATTTTTGGCATTTATTTCTCAAAACATTTTCTCTGCTCCTTTGTCCTCTCTTCTGCTACTCCCAATGCCTGCATAATGGTGCAGTTGATTGTGTCGTATATTTTTCTGAGGCTTGTTCATTCTTCTTCTTCTTGACATTCTTTAGATTGCATAATACCCATGTATCTTCAAATCGTGAAATTCTTTGTTCTGCCACTTAGAAATCACTGTTCAGTTTCCTTCTTAATTCTTCATTTGGTTTATTATACATTACACTTCCAGAATTTTTTAAAAATAATTTATTTCTCTTCAGTTTATTCTCTATTTGACATGACATTGTTAATAAATTTCTTTCTATTTTTTAAAAAATAATTATTTTAGATAACTAATAATTATAATTTTTTTGCTAACTCTATACATGGCTTTTCTCAAAGGTACTTTTCCTCTGTATGCTGTTTTTCTAGTACATTGTTACTATTCCTTTCTTTATATATTATTAATATTTAAAGCTGGTTTTGATACATTATTTTAACTTCAGATACTGATTTGGGGGCTCTCTCATACTTGCATGTTTTTGTTTGTTTTTCTTGCTTTTCATATAGTGACTTGGCTAGAATTACTTAGTGCAATTTGTATCTACTGCAATGTCCATCCACAGATATCACTTCCCACAAAGCACAGCTAGATATACACACAAAGTCAACCTAACCACATTTACCCACCCTCACCAAGGAATACAAGATATTTTGTGGATCAACTTCTTTAATTCTTTCTTTGATTTCTTTGTTGAGTTTCTGGATGGTCAATTTTCCTTGATATCACACCAAGATGTTAACATACACTCATTGACAGCTGATTGTTCTACTATTTCCAGCAATGGTGGTACTTTTGTGATTTTCTCAGAACACAGGTTTCTTAACTCTTTTTTCTTCCTTCTATTATTTTTTTTTAGTGAGCCAGTTCTTGTTTTTCTAGTGCTACCAGTCTCCTCTGAATTGCTTTAACACCAAAAAATGTCACTGTTTTAGAGATCTCTTGGGCTAGAACATTTTTCCATACTATGTTCCAAAATAAAGTCAACCCTTTTGGGTAGAACTATAGAATTCTTTATTCTTGCAATTGGCTTCCTTCCTTGGCAGAAACTCCATGCCAGTATACTAGAGCTAGTGATCTGGATAGAAACCTGATTTTCCTGGAATTCCACCTCTGCTCTACAAGTAGGGCCATAAGTGGGGATGATAGCCCCAGGTCTTTTTGGCATCCAGCATGAAATATCTACCTTATGAATAATTTGGAGGAAAAAGATTTGTACCTACAATTGTTGTCCTGCCATGGTTGGGCTGGACCTTCCACCTGTAAGTGGGAACTGGTTAGAATATAGGAGTCCCAGATCTCTGCTTTTAATAGAGCTTCTACAACTTGAGGTTAAGGCAATAAGAAGGCAGGAACTTGTCCTTTGCAGTAAGAAAATCATGCAAGGCTGGGAATAGGGAAAATACATTGCTATCTTCTTAGTTCATCACTCTTAGTAGAACTTTTTCACATTGAATTGTGTGGGCTGATGTAGGAAAGAGGTTGTGGTTCAAATGTTCTCATCAGTCCTACATGAGAAGAGTTGAACACGTCTTTTTTAGTCTTAGGAATGCCATACAAGCCTTATTACCTCACTAAATAGAAATCCATCCATTTGTTTGGACAAATTTTGATTGCATTACGCAGACGAGAAGACACAATATCCTGCAAATGAAACTCTATAATTTCTGCCTCAAGTGACACTTCCATTCAAAGTATAGTTGGAACTTAAATGTTCAGAGAACTGGAATTTCATAGGACACATTCTATACTCTATTTTTTGCCAGATTTACTATTTGTAAAACAAATGTTGTTCTTTCAAGATATCATAATATTAAAGTAGTGGGAAATAGGTAGTTATAACTCTTGTATTTCTTTAATGATTAGTTACCAATGAAAACTAAGATCTATCATGATTACTTACACTTAGGTCAGTTTGCACAGTAGAAAATGTAGACAACATTTCATTTATGTCTTCACTAAACAAGTCTTCTGGCCTCTGAATATATCATAACATGAGGCAATTCCCTTTAATTATAAAATAAAATGAATGAATACTTAAGCCTGTATTGCATCTTGTGTAAATAGCAAAGAAACATACTTTAGAAAATTAATGTGTTCATTTTGAATAAATTCATTTATGTTGACTATAGTGTAAAAAATTTTATATTTCTATATGTATAATTGCATATTATATACAATTAACATTTTCTTTACTTTTTTTGAATAGTCTATCTATTCATTCTTTGATGTTATGACATCACTGAGCAAAAACGTACTGAGAATATAATCCTATTCAATAATGAATTAACCAGCTGGTATATCAAATGCCCAATATAGTGGCAATAAAAAATTCTTTAATCTAGTTTTGAATATAAAACTGAAATATGTAGTCATCCTTGGTCGAACATCAGTGACTTATTGAAGGTCAAGTGTACATAAAGTCCTGTAAAGGCATCCTTGCATTGAAGGGATTTGATTTATTGTATAGATGACTCTTAAAAAATCTGTCATTCACAATTTGAGACAGCAAAAATAGAACACATAGCAAATTCTCAAAAACTCATTGATTTGATTTGTATAGCCTCATTCTCCATGAAATACAATGTCTATGACTTTGTTGGATTTCATTGCTTTAGTCCACTTTTTGGAATAGGACCATGGGGCATCATGTATGCTCAATACTTTTTCAATAAAGAAATTAACAGCTATGCATTGTTGTTTACACATACACACACATGAACACTTATTACATGCTCCCATACTCTACTCCTACTTTGTCTTTGAGTGGCTGTATTTGTAATCTCTGTAGTAATTAGCAATTACAGTAAAACTAGAGGAGTACTTATGTGTGCTTGACCAGAAAAAAAAAAAACAAAAAAATATTGATCCCTACTGATCTTTTTAGGCTCATAAGCAATTATAGATTTCACCAATCTTTTACAAGTTGTTACTTGTATTCTTTAGGAATTTTTTACATTAGGTGCTTCAATGTGTGCTTTTTCAAGAAATTCATTGTTACCATCTTTGAAAACAGGGATGCACTGTATCCCAAGTTGAGAGATAATATCAAATTTGATTAAAATTACCTTTTGGTAAGATTTTCAACCTATCTTGCAATCTTTCTTACTCTATCCCCCTATCATAATAAACTTAGCAAAAATTTTAAAACATAATAGCTTAATCTTGTCTTTTTTTTCTTTTTTAATAGGTTGTTGTTTCATATTTTTAAAACTCTGCTGATATTATATGTCAATGATTAAAGCTGAGGTTTCAGTGTCTGAAATTCATCACAGACATAATTCAAGGACCTTGAAGAAGGTTTTGCAATGTGTTCAAAGAACCACATGGTTTGGTACAATTTGAAAAAGTAAGATACATCAACTACAATTAGTTCATATTCTAAGCTATCTTCATTCCAGCTTTTTATGCAACATTAGCATTCTTGAGAGAAGATGAATAGAAAATAAGTGAGGTATACATTTAGTTTGCGCTGAGTTGAATATATATTTTTGAGGCTAAATGTTACATTAAGTATAAAGTTAAATTATTATTACCCATCTGAGCAAATACATGATATCTAGGAATATTCTGAGCTCATTATCTTGGCTCAGTTGATAGCTGCACATGCAGATACAGTACCCAAATTCATACTGCTGTTTGAACTGGGAGTTTGTGGGCAAATAAGTGGATACAAAGTTTACAATGCACTAAGACAAAAGCTCAGTTTTGAAAAACACTTCCAAATTCATAGCATATCTATGCAAATTGAGTTTTATCCCAAATATTCCTAGTAATTAGTGGTTTTTGCAAAGCTGAGAGTTTTCTAAAATAATAAGACAACAAGTTGATAACAGAGGTATGGTCTCTTTCTGAATTTTGGTTTGTGGTCATTTTTAGCTTTTGAAAAAAATTAAAATGTGTTACTTATTTTCTCATCATAATAAGTTATTTGGGTGAATGTAATATTGGGTTATTTTCTTTAAAAGCTTGCTTAATTCTTATGTGATTACATGCAAAGTGTAGATGAAAAGAATGCTACTTATACATTTTTATTGATTTACTCTTAGGAAGATAAATAATATTAAACTCTGTAGAAAATATAGTTATTTACTGAATTCTCAATTTTAGTGATTAGGCATCTCATGCATATGTTAGTATGAAATTGAATTTACTCCCTAGTTTAATATTTGCATTTATTTCATGTATAATAGCAGCCATTTTTAAATTTAATATAATACTTGCTTTAGAAGAGAAATTTGAGTAAATTAAAAATCTGTGGCTATTTTTCCATTTTTTATTAAAAATCACAATATTTCATATTCTGTTAATATATTATTGTGTATATTCTAAAATTATCTAACCAAAGCTTTATTAATAGGTAAAAGGGAGGGCTGGGGGTGTGGCTCAAGCGGTAGCATGCTCGCCTGGCATGCGTGCGGCCCGGGTTCCATTCCATCCTCAGCACCACATACAAAGATGTTGTGTCCACCAAAAACTAAAAAAAATAAATAAATATTAAAATTCTCTCTCTCTCTCTCTCTCTCTCTCTCTCTCTCTCTCTCTTTAAAAAAATAGGTAAAAGGGAAACAATTATTATGGTTAAATTTTACCTTTTGACCCTATAAAGAAAAACCTAACGCTTACTCGATGACACCCTCTCTTTTACAATTCTATTAATCATCAATAACTTTTGTTGTTGTTGTTTTGTTATTTGATACTAGGTATTAAACCCAAAGACACTTTATCACTGAGCTATATCCCCAGCCCCTTTTAATTTTTTTTTTGACAGGATTTTGCTAAAATGCTTAGGCCTTGCTAAGTTCCCAAGGTTGGCCTAGTACTTGCAATTCTCCTGTATCACAGGTATGTGTTACCTCAACTACCTAGCTGCTCACCAATTACTGGAAATAATATTTGCTAAGTGCAAGGTACGTTTCCATGTGATTGCCATGTATTAATTAATTTAATTTCCACAAATACTCTGAGAGGTAAGAATACTCTCACTTCTGACAGTACAGTAATATAATACAGAGGTAGGTTACTTGTGAAAAGTTCTGCAGTTTGTAGATGTCATTCGTGGTCAGGATCTGAACACAGAGGGATTGGTTCGAGTGTCCAAGAACTTAACTGCCCTGTTTTGACTTTTGATTATGTAGCTATTACCCCTAAAAAATATTCTCCCGTTTGATCACCTCTTGTTATTGTTATTATTATGGTCCAGGTTTAGCATGTCTTTTACTTGAAATCTCTTTTCTTATTATAGGCTTCTATTACAAACACAAAAGATTGGGTGACTTAGGTAGCAGATACTTATTTCTCACAGTTCTAGAGACCAAGAAGTCCAAGACCTAGCTGTCAGAAAGTTTTATTGTTGATGAATTTTCTCTTTGTAGCTTTCAGAAGTTCACCTTCTTGGAATGTCCTCAAATTGTGGGGAGAAATTGAGATCTCATCTCTCTTAATTTTCTTATAAGGATACCCATAATGTTATAGAGGTTATTTCCTCAGGACCTCACTTACACTAAATAATCTTCCCAAAGCTCCATGTTATAATAGTGTTGAATTGGACATTACAATTTCGACTTACAAAGTTGGGGAATTGCAAACATTCAGTCCATAATTCATCCTAAATGAGCTCTTTTCATTTATTCTTTCCTTTAATCTATGCCCAATGACTAAGTAATATTTTAAATAGGTTGATTTTTATCACATCACTCCGCTAAAAATTCAGGATAAAGTAGAAAAACAAACAACAAAACAACAAACAAACAAACAAACCTGAACTTTATTTGCAAGACACTATATAACCTGGTCCTTTAGCAAGAGTCTCATCTCTTTCTCTCACTCTGCCTCTCTGTTCTCCACTTTACCCTCAGTGTGCCATAGTTATATAAAATAATCTGTTCATTATTTATACTCAATGGAATTAGCCAATTGCAGAAAGACAAATACCACATGTATACGGGATCTAAAACAATCAAAGTCATAGAAGCAGAGAGTAAAATGGTTTGTATAGAGATTGAAGATGGGGAGTTGATGATCAAATAGAGTTCTTAGAAGGTACCCTTGAGACCTGAAAGAATATATTTTTGAATATTCTCACCAAAAAATGGCAAGTATTCTATGTGATAGATATGTTAAATAGGTTGATTTAGTTACTTCAACATGTGTTCATGAATCATGATATCACTTTTTACATCATAAATATGTACAATTATAAATTGTCAGTCTATAATAAATTTTTTAAGAATAAAGAAACTGCTAAAAGCCTTTTTAAAAACTCAATCAAGGTGTGTATGGGAGCATATTCTTTTAATAAAAGAGGCAGAAGAATAAATAACTGAAATTCATGTAATATGATAAATAGCATACAAGCATATTCAAATACAGGTGTCACAGAGTACAGGTTTTATAAAATATTTGGGTGGGAAAAAAGTATCTTAACTGTAATTTCAACAAACTTGACTTTGTTAGTTTCAGAAATTCTTGTAGTAAAGAACATGGGAAATGGGAGTGGGTTGAGTATCAAAGCTTTTTTAACTTCCTTTATATGGAAAGAGTCTTGATTTAAGTTTATTTTTCTTATTGGAAAAAATGTTATTTTTATGAGATATAAACAACTCTTTGTCCTTGAGGAGACAAAAAATTCAAGAATTCCACTACTTGCCAATAGTAATCAAGTGTTCTATTGTTGAGCTGTTCTTATTTTCATTGTCACCCTTTGTTGTTCTTTTAATAAGCATCGAATGGTATTACATTATCTCTTAGAAAAAATCCAGAATTCCTAAATGAATTGTTCTTTGAAAGCAAATGTGAAGAGTTTTCACAGGTGGTAGAATTTACTCATAACAATGACTGCTAAGTTTTTGTGGAAAAAAAATGTGTACACAGAAATTAGAGGATTTAAATACAGAAAGTTATAGCCCATGTAATTATTTTTTGTAAAAATATAATTTCCCTTTTCTTATTTTTTCCATACTTATTTTTACCTAGTTAGTTATTTAACTTAATTTCTTGCAGTTGCACACAATGGTGAGATTCACTGTGGTGTATACATATATGCACATAGGAAAGTTGTGTTAGATTCATTCTACTGTTTTTCTTTTTCCTAACCTCCCTCCCGTTCATTCCCATGTGTCTAATCCACTGAACTTCTATCCACTTTTCCCCTATCCTTATTGTGAGTTAGCTTCCACAAATCAGAGAAAAATTTTGAGCTTTGTTTTTTTGGTATTGGCTTATTTCACTTAGAATGGTAGTTTCCAGAGCCATATATTTACCAGAAAATATCATGAAATCATTCTTTTGGATGGTGAGTAATGCTCCATTATGTATATATACTACATTTTTTATTCTTTTATCAGTTGAAGGGCACCTAGATGACTCCATAGCTTAGCTATTGTGAATTGTGCTGCCATATACATTAATGTGGCTGTGCCGCTCTAGTATATAGATTTTAAATCCTTTGGATATATAATAAAGAGTGGAGTAACTGGGTCAACTGGTGGTCCTGTTTTTAGATTTTTAAGAAATCGCCATGCTTCTTTTCATACTGGTGGCACCAATTTGTGCAACATCATCATCATCGCCAATATTTATAGGTACTTGTATTCTTACCTTTTTAAATTTATTTTTATTCTAATTAGTTATATATGACAACAGAATACCTTACAATTTATAATACAAATACAGAGCACAATTTTTCATATCTCTTCTTGTATACAAAGTAGATTCACACCATGCGTGTCTTCATACATGTATTTAGGGTAATGATACCCATCTTATTCTACCATCTTTCTACCCCCATGCTCTTTCCCTTCTCCTCCCACCCCTTTTACCTATTTAGAGTTCATCTACTCCTCCCATGTTCCCCCTTCCAACGCCACTTTGAAGCACCCTCCTTATATCAAAGATAACTAACATTCAGCATTTGGTTTTGGGGGATTGGCTAACTTCACTTAGAATTATATCCTACAACTCCATCCATTTACCTGCAAATGCCATGATTTTATTCTCTTTTATTGCTGAGTAATATCCCATTGTGTATATATACCACATTTTCTTTATCCACTCATCTCCTGAAGGGTATCTAATTTGGTTCCACAGTTTAGCTATTGTGAATTGTGCTGCTATAAACATTGATGTGGCTGTGTCCCTGTAGTATGCAGTTTTTAAGTCCTTTGGGTATAGACTGAGAAGTGGGATACCTGGTTCAAATTGTGAGTCCATTCCCAACTTTCCAAGGAATCTACATACTGCTTTCCATACTGACTGCAACAATTTGCAGTCACACCAGGAATGTATGAGTGTGAATTCTTCCCCACATCCTTGCCAACACTTGTTGTTGTTTGTATTCTTAATAGCTGTCAGTCTGATTGGAGTGAGATGAAATCTTACAGTAGTTTTGATTTGCATTGCTCTAATTGCTACAGATGTTGAACATTTTTTTCATATTTTTATTGATTGATTATATATTATCTTCTGAGAATTGTCTGTTCAGTTCCTGAGTTCATTTATTGATTGGGTTATTTGTTATCTTTGTATCAAGATTTTTGAATTCTTTATATATTCTAGAGATTAGTGCTCTATCTGATGTGCATGTGGTAAAAATTTGCTTGCATTCTGTTGGCTCTCTATTCACCTCACTGATTGTGTCTTTTGTTAAGAAGAAGCTTTTGAGTTTGTATGCATCCAATTTATTCATTCTTGATTTTAATTCTTATTCTTTAGGATTCTAATAGGCACTAATAATCTAATAGGTACCTAATAGGCCTATAAGAGTCTAATAGGTTCTAATAGAGTCTAATAGTGTTATAATAGGTGCTATAGGGGCCTAATCTGACATGATGGAGATTTGGGCCTACATTTTCTTCTAATTAGCACATTGTCTCTGATTTAATTCCTAGGTCTTTGATCCACTTTGAGATGAGTTTTGTGCAGGGTGAGAGATAGGGGTTTAATTTCATTTTTTTTGCATATGGATTTTTAATTTTTCCAACACCATTTGTTGAAGAGGCTTTCCTTTCTCCAATGTATGTTTTTGGCACCTTTGTCTAATATAAGATAACTGTAATTATGTGAGTTAGTCTTTGTGTCCTCTATTCTGTACCATTGGTCTGCCATTCTATTTTGGTGCTAATATCATGCTGTTTTTTTTTAACTATTACTCTGTAGTATAGTTTAAGGTCTGGTATGTATAGTGATGCAACTTGCTTTACTCTTCTTGCTAAGGATTTGTTTAACTATTCTGGATCTCTTATTTTTCCAGATGAATTTCATGACTGCTTTTTCTATTTATATGAGGAATGTCATTGGGATTTTGATTGGAATTTCATTAAATCTATATGGGGCTTTTGGTAGTATGGCCATTTTGAATTGGGCGGTCACTCTGTTGAGTTAGCAGCTGCTGGGGATTGGGGGGAACTAGAAAACTATGGGTACCTGGATATCTCGTGTTCCACATTGTTAGTTGCCCATCTTAAGATGGTAATAGAGATGACCCAAGATGAAGGCAGGGGTGGGGGGGGTTGGGGGGGGTAATAGCATTGTGCAATACATGCAGAGACAAGCTCTGTGGTGTGCAGTGCTGTGGCTGTTGGCTTTCTTCAGAACCTGTGATGTCCCCAGGTACAGACTGGCTACTCCAAGTAGGGGACTATGGTAAAAGCTGCCAAGTCCCAAGATAGAGGCAATTGGGGGAACCCCACATTGGTAGATGGGGGTCCACACGGGACTGGCGGCCAGAGTTTCTGTTTGTGGATAGTGACGAGTGTCCTGCATTGGAGCAGTGTCTGGGAATTCTGTGATGGTGATCCCACTAAAGCCCCTGGAGTCTTGCGTGGGCAAGTTGTAACGGGTCCTGTTCTAAAACTGAGTCTTGGAGCTCTGTGCACAGCGTGGCAGTGTGATTCCTGCGCAGAATCAGCTGTGGAGGGGTCCTTTATCATTCTCAGCAAAGCAGTATTTCCACTAGTTGAGACCCAGGTCACAGAGTGACACAGAATACTGGCCCACCATCTTCCATACCCTGTAACTTGTATTCTTAATAATTGCCATTCTGACTGGAGTGAGATGGATTCTCAGTGTAGTTTTAATTTTCATTTCTCTACTTGCTAGAGATTATAAATATTTTTAATATTATTTTACCCTTCATATTTCTTCTTTTGAGAAGTGTCTATTTAGTTCATTTGCCCATTTATTCATTGGGTCATTAATATAATTTTTTTTAGTGTTAAGCTTTTTGAGTTCTTTATATATCCTGGAAATTAATGCCCTATCTCAGGTGTAGGTGGGAAACATTTTCTCCCACTCTGTAGGCTTGTTTCTTTCTTCACACACTTGATGTTTTCCTTTTCTGTGAAGAAGCTTTTTGGTTTTATGGCATTCCATTTATTGGTTTTTTAATTTTACTTTTTGCTTTTTTGGAGTCTTGTTAAGGAATTCATTTCCTGAACTATCATGTTGGAATGTTGGGCCTAGATTTTTTTCTACTAGGTGCAAGGTTTCAGGTTTATTTCCTAGGTCCTTGATCCACTTTGAGTTGAATTTGTGCAGGGTGAGAGAGAGGTGTTAAATTTCATTCTGCTATGTATGAATTTCCGGTTTTCCCTGCATGATTTGTTGAAAATACAATCTTTTCTCCAATGTATGTTTTTGATGCCTTTGTCTAGAATAAGATAACTGGGTTCATGTGGTTTTATCTCTTGTTCATAAACTCAAGTGACTCATGGTCTTCAATGAAACATTTAGTGATTCTTCTCATCCACTCTAATAGAAATGACATGTTCATATCAGGTACAATTTTTAAGTTAAGGAGTTATACAATCCTCTTAGAAAAATCCTCATGATAATTCTATAAGTCATAGTGCTTTTGTTAAATATGCTTTTAGAGTTTTTTAGAGTAAGACCTTTATGGTGTTTGTAAAATCCATTCTTCCTTATGAAAGCCTATTTATGGGGAGTGCCTAGAAACATTTCCTAGATTCATTGATGTTTTCTTGTCTTATTAAAATGTTAAGTTCTTCAAACATCAGCAATAAACTTTTTCTAAATAACTTAATTAGAATGCTTCAAGATGCAAAGTTTTTTTTTTTTTTTTTTAATGTACGTATCATGGAAAGAAGTGCTTTTTCTTATACCAAGGGGCATAGTGGCATGCAGCTTAAATAAAATCATTTTTGCCAGCTTCATCATATATAAGTACCATTTGTAGCATCAGATGAGTCCAAATGTCTTGAGAACTATGAAGCAAAGTATTTCTAAATGACATGATACTCTTTCCTTGAAGTTTTACATTTAGTTTTATAATTTTATTTCAAATAAGCAATAGGATTCAACATAGTCATGCATACAGATTGTTGATTTCTAATTTTGTTTGGTTGATAAGCTTTCTATAACAGGTTGTACAAATGCATTGCTGAGTGCATCTGGCAAATGAACAGATTTATACATTAAAGCCATTGGATTGTCAGAGTTCACCTGTCTTCCTCTTATTGTTGATGGTCCATACCTATGTGTGACTTTTATTATGTCCTCTCCTCCAGGTGAATGCAGAAAAAGTGTTGTTGACTTAAGTAAGCATGAACACATTAACCTAACATCTTTGATTTGAAATATAACACTTCTGGTACAAATAAAATTTTAATACATGATTAACAACTGATTGGAGTTGTAGTATAGTATGTATGGGACCTGAGATATGAAGGTCTTTATCAAAACATTTAAACCATGTGCATAAAGAACACCTTCAGGATAACCTGTGTTCTGAGGCATGTGGAATATACATAGGCAAAACTATTTGTTGTTTTGTACTTACCTTATTAACCAGTTCATCCTCCTGAGTTTAAAAAACCCAAAGATTTTAGGAATCAACAATCTGTATGCATGACCATGTTGAATCCTATTGCTTATTTGAAATAAAATTAGATGTTAGATAAACTTTTTGTGTATGTGTGATGATTGTAATAGGGATTGGACCAGCAATTCACACATGCATGGTAAGCACCCAAGCAGTTAGCTACATCCTTACCTCAAAATGAAATGCTTTAAGATACTTACTTATTATAATCAGAGAGGGAAAAGTAGAGGAGGAATAAATAAGACCCCTTTGGAACAGTTGGCTTGGATTTTAGTCCTGGCTCTATTGCATTCTAGCTTTGTGACTTACCTCCAGACCTAACTCTCAGGAAATAAAAGACTTTTCATGTGTATAGATCAACATCTTTGGAATCCTAAAAGATCTCAAAAATTTTAAAAATGTATATTTTAACTTAATTGGCAACAAAATATGAATGGTAAATAGTATACCTATTCATATATTTTTGTCATAGAAGTATCATTATATTTGACAGTAGGATGGTACTCCCTATCATAAGGTTAGGCCAAGAATAATTATGGTGTGTGTGTGTGTGTGTGCATGCACGTATACAATACAACTCTAATATATATATATATATATATATATATATATATATATATATATATTTTAGAGTAAGACCTTTAATGGTGCTTGTAGAGTCATTCTTCCTTATGAAAGCCTATTTATTGGGAGTGCCTAGAAACATTTCCTAGATTCATTGATGTTTGCTTGTCTTATTAAAATGTTAAGTTTGAAACATATATATATATATATATATATATATATATATATGAGTGTGTGTATGTGTGTACCTAAGCAAAATCACACATATGTGATTTTTACTTTATTTTGTACTTGATTAACAAATATTTATCTCATATATATATATATATAAATTATCATATAAAATATATATATATATGATAAATACTTATCATATATATATTTTTTTCTAAAGTGTCTAAAATCCAAAGTCCCTGTTAGTTTGAAGTAAACACATTCATGATCCCTCAGAATTTGGAATAAATTATTGTGGATTTACCATAATTAAACAATAATTCCGAATTAATTAAACATAAAGTTCAGAGGACACTAATTCTAACTAATTTGACACCAACTATTTACCCTGGGTAAGGATCTTCTATTGACAGACTAGCCTACAGAATCACACTTCCTGTATGTATTTTGAATTGCTATGAAGATAAAGATAGGAATAGTATCACTTTAGATGATATAGAGAGGGAAGAATTGAACAATTGAGCATTTCTTTATTTATAGTTTATTTATATAAAGCCAATATGATTAAAAGAACACATACTCTTACAATTTTGGAAGTAATGATTGGTGAAATAGATATATTCAGGTGTGTGGAATTTATTTTATTTTTCACATTTGATGATTTATTTTTTTGGCTTACCTTCTTCTCACCTTCTTCCACAATGTATTATTTTGTTGGCTTAATGACAATGGTGATAATGGTATAGAATATCTTCTCTTCTCAAAAAAACATTTTTATAAACCATAAATCCAAGGAATGCTAAAAAGAAATCACATTATAAATTTGAAGATATCCATTAAATTTACAGCAAATTAAAGTATTATTGTCTAAGTTGTATATATCTACAACTGTCACTATGTACTTCTATGACTTTTTCTATGGATGCAGACCCATGATGGTTTCTTCAATGGTTTCATGATTGTTTTCAACTATCACTGTTTTAGTACACTTAATCATTTCACTGAATTATATTTCAAGACTATATCTTGATAAAATTAACAAATTGTTTTTAATGAGAGGCAAAGTATATTTTCATATTAGGATCAAACTTGGAGTAAGAAAAGACACAAAATTATTCATAACCAAGATATGATATTTGTTAAGAATTTCAGACTGTGTGACAGAGACAGAAGTTGTAACTAATAGCATATATCTCTGCTGTAGCACTGCTCTTTCTATCTGCAAAAAGTCACCTTTCTGTGATGTGTGAAAGGTTGTTTGTTATATCTAATTGAAGAATACAGATTTCAAGCTGTGTGTAGGTGATACATGAATTTTTCACTCCTGCTGACAAGCACATTGACTACTGTGTAATTCTTTAAATTGATTCAATCAAACCCATGCTGTTTATGCTTTTAATTGATTAAATTAAAAAAGCATTTTAAACTTTTAATCATTCCATTAGACAGGGGTCCACTTGTTTGTTCATGCCCAAGCCAACTCACAGGAACTGTGGCTTTTTAACTTGTAACGTCCCACCAGATGGCACTTCAACTTATTTGGCAGCAAGAGTACTCTGTAGCATCACCACAAATCAAAAGGACACTCCTATTTTGGGGTGCATGCTGTTAACAAGCCAGATGGAGATGAATGAAGGTGTTCACTTTCCCCGCCTCTTCCTGAACGTATAGATCATTTGATGTCACGGTCCTCAGAAGCAGAAAGATTCCTCCTAGAGACACAATATAAATGATTGCTGATCAAAAACTTACGAAAGATATGTCAATCAACTTAGAGAAAGTACAAAAAAAAAAAAAATACTGTGGCCTGGAATTAGAGCTTTAGATTCGGATCCCAAAGCTCTACTATGCCAAAGGCACAGGTAAGCAACACAGAGGTACACTGTAGAGAATTCCGAACTAAATTCCAACTCAGTGACAGTTGCCTGTTTTTTTTTTTCCTTTTTTTTTAAAATCATCACCATGCACCATCTATTCTAAATAATGTCAGTGATAAATACGTTTCCAAAAATACTTTCCTGGCTCAAGTTCTAAATAATTGCTAATTGTGAATTTTGTAAAAATATATGTGATTGCAAAATTAGCCTGTTTTATACTTATTCTTTAATTAACATTGTATGAACAATGGAAGTTAATTCAGATAAACTGCAGAGTTAATTGATCTCTGACACACTTGAGTTCCACTCTACACATTTGCTGAAAGATTAAGTAATTATTTGAAAATTGTCACATTTGTCTTAGGTACACTTCCTGTCTCTAGTCTCATTGCTACTCCATATTCCTGTGCTTAAGAAGCAGCTTCAAAATAAATAGTGTTAGCAAAGCGAGGAAACAGAATGTCACTTTTTCTTCTATCATTCTGTGTGACCACCTGAAGTTTTAATTTCTGTTTAAATTTTAACACAAAGAATGGGCTGGGAGGAACAGAGTATAGGTATTAGCCAGGGTTTTCTACAGGAAGTGAATCAAGAGAAACCATGATTATTAAAAAGGGAATTAATTAGATTGGCTTACCACGACAAGAAGCGGGATAGTCCCCAATGGTCATCGGCAGGCTGGAGAGCTGGAGGAAGGAGTAGCTGCACAGTCCAAGAGTTTGAAGCCTCACAAGAGGAACCAATGATGCTACCACAGTCTGGGACTGAAGACTTCTGGAAAATCCCTGGAGAATCACTGGCAGAGGCTGCTTTGGAAGAGTGTAGGAGTGAGAGTCTAATGTCCTCAGGCAATTGCAGCAGCAATGAAGAACTCCTTCAAGAAGCTGCTGCTTCCTTATTCTTCCAACTTTTATTGTATCCAACACACCATCATATTGGATGGTGCTGGCCATACTTAGGGAGAATGTTCACTTCAGTTTGCTATCCCACATGCCAATCATTCCTAGACACACCCTTATTGACACACACCTGAAGCCTCTTAAACCTTGTCATTCTTAATTCAATCAAGTTGACAATTTAAATCAACCTTTACAGTACAAAATATAGGATATAGTATTTTGGTTTAAGTTAAAAGGTAGTTCATGCATTAAATATTTTGCTAAATTTGAATAAATTTTTTAAATTTGCTAATTTTTTCTATTTAATTGTTTCAAGTAATAAACAAATCAGGAAAATAATTGTTATTCTCAATATCTTAATAGAAATATTTTTATTGTATGAAAGGTGTCTTTTAAAAAAGATCTTCTCTGGGTGTCAAATCTCTAGGTTATAAATTAATTGAAAGAAATCACATAGTACCTCTTTCTAATAGAATCTTACTGCCACTTAAATTAAAAATATACTATTCCTACATAATATGTCACACAATGGCCAAGTACATAGTGAATTAAACACAAAATTGTGAAACAGAGTAATAGTTAATAAAGTATTATAAAATATCTTTATGACCAAGGAATGAATGAAATTATTTTTTAAATTCACAAAAATTATAAAGCAACAAATATTGAGAATTCTTTCTCATATGATGAGACTTTTTTTCTACAAGAACACCAGAGATAAATATAATAGATATAATAGATTACCGAATGGAAAAAGAGATTTACAATGTTTGAAACAAAGAAAGCATTCTTATCTAGAATCAATAATTTATTCTTGAAAATAAAATGAAAAAAAGACATTGACCTCAATCAACAAGTGCACAAAACTATCAATTATGCTGTGATGTTCCAAATCATTAGTAATCAGAGAAAGATAAATTAAAGCAATAATGTTACTTAATTATTAGTGTATTAACAAAATTAAAGGTTCACAGTGCCAAGCATAAAAGTATGAAGGGGTGTGGCCTCTTCATACAGCAGAGCAATTGGACATTTCTTCATTATGCTGTTTTCGTATATAATACAAACACAGACATCTTATAGTAATGCGTAGAAATGAAAGGTGCATGTTAAACACAGAGAAATCATTGCTGCAAGGGAGAGAAGATGAAAATAGAACATTTTGTAGAGTTCATTCAGTTTTATTATATATAGTCTTACATTTTGGGTTCATTTTTCAAGACTGAAACTCAACTCAAGCATCTATTTATATAGTTTGACAGATAATTTAAGTTCATAATCTATTCATATAATTTTCATATAACTATTTCTCAGATGACATCCTAGTTAAAATGATTTAATGTTGAATTTCATTTGTATATAATATCACTATTTCCCCATCACAAAAGCATTAAGTAATTGGTGGGGGATAAGTAGAGTAATTATAGATTGCAAAGATTCCATATCTCTATGCCCTGGACCTGAGATCTTGAGTGTGAATTACTAAGGGACCCAAGAAGAGGAATGACCTGAAATTGTCCATTGTTTATTAGTTTACAGCAATGTGTTTTTAGTGAAAACTGTTGTTTATCTCTAATATTTAAATTTTCCTTCAATGTAAGCATAAAGCAAGTAGAGATTAGTGTAGAAGTGTGGATCTGAACAACAGGATTCTTGGAGAAAATATATTTGAAAAACCATATTAATTGAAAGTCTACTAGAAATGGAAATTTATGCAATCAGAGGTTTTATTTTTCTTTGGTACTGGAACCTAAGCCTTGTTTAACATTGCATTTCTCAATTTTTGGTTCATAGAACACAAATCTCTCTTTTATCTTATTTCATTTTCATACTGAATATCACATCAATATTCTGAGAAAAGAAAAGTTTTGAAGAAAACACTACTCTAGATATTTTTACCTCAATGATAGTATTTCACTGTGAATTGAACTAGATTAATTTAGTTGGAAGAATTCCATTTACCCCTCTAAACAATTTTTTAAACTTCTCTCACCTTAGTAAAAGAATAGAAAAGACATTTTGTATTATTACGTTTGTACATTTTGTGTTCTCATTTCTCTGTCAGTGACCATTATTCCGATCAGATAGAGGGATCTTTGTTACTTCTTTAACACTTCTACCATGGAATCTTGAATGTCTTTATGGACACAGAAATATTGAAAGACAAAACATTTGCTTTGTGGAATTCAGACTTACTTTTTAAAAAGTCACAAAAACAAAAAAGCAAAGCTTCCTATGTAGTGAAGAATGTTCTAATGTCAGAACAAACTGCTGAGTTTATGTAGAGAAAGAACCAGATAACTTTAGTATAGAAAAGCCTAGAGATTGTGACCTTGTCAGGAGGAAAAGGAAGAAAAAGATTTGATAAGATAGATGTTAGAACCCAAAATAAATTTCTTGGTTGAACCTGACATGATTTAGACTTAGAGGACCACACTGGAGAGACTGGAGAGAGCACTGGGCTGTGGACTGTGCCCGCCGCAGTCTATTTTCTACTAGGAAACACTCAGGCAAGAATCTGAGCCAGCACTTCAGACCATCTGTAACCATATGAGTAAGTACCAAATACCACTTGTCCTCCTTTGACACCATCATCCAGGGATTTTATAACAAAATGGTTCTGTGTCTTAGAAATTTGCTGACAGATAGAAAATGCCTAGATGTGCACTTCTCTTTTTAATTATTGAACGATACCTCCCTGCAGAAAAGAGGGAACTATGGAAGAAAGGAGCCTGTGCTTAAGTAGAAATTCACACCTGTTATCCACTCTGCTAGGCTTATAATGCATGTAGAAAGACAAATCTTGTGAAAGAGAATGATGGAAAGAGTCCTTCTCCCTAAGGCCTAGAATATTTACAGTGATTTTCTACTTCATGATTTTTTTTTGTGTGGGGGGGTAACTTTCCCTAAGAGATCCAGTATATTGGGTCAATGAATGCTATCTAAAAAAGCATATAAGATACCAAACACTGAGAGAGACGAGAGAGAGAGAGAGAGAGAGAGAGAGAGAGAGAGAGAGAGAGAGAGAAACATATTTTAACTCTCTGAAGAAAATTTCTACTTTAGAGCACCAAAATTATATCTTTAATTGCAGACCTAGGCAGGGGGATTGAAAGGGATTAAGATCCCCTTGGAGAGTGCAGTATGTAACTAACAGGCAGCTGTTGTTTGACGATTAGGAATAAAAAACTCAGAGACGAAATAAAATATTTTACTGCAGCAAAAAATAAAGGGAAAAAGAGGCAGAAAAATCCTCCTCTCCTCCAAATTTCAGAAAAGCAAGTGACATACTTATTAGAGATAATTTTGGCTTAAAATAACAGAATCTAACTACCAAAAGTCTTGAGTTTCTCAAAGATATCTTCCTATTTCTGTGGTTGTTGCTGATGTTTACAAATCACCTTTTCAGTTTCAGGTAGATATTAAACATAATGGTTGAAAAGTCTGTGAGGAAATAATACAAACAATACCATTCTCATGTTTACTGATATCTATCTCCTGCCAGAAAAATATTGCTGGAGATAGCTTGCCACATCTGAAATTTTTATTTTTATCATATGAGAATAAAACTTGTAGAAAGAGGGCAACAATATTTTACAAATCTTAACTCAGGAGGAAGATAGGAAACATTGGGTACCAATACTTGGTTTTAAAATAGTGGTTGCTATGACTACTTAAATCATTTCTTAAGATGATGTCCTTTCATTTCATGAATGTTTCAGAAGTTTAGTTGCCCTAACAACAGTACATAGACTGAAGCAGGGAGTTTAATGAATTTGTTTTTGTTTACAAGTACTGTCTCTTTCTTACTTTCTATGTATTCTTTTAGATTTGAATAAAATAATACAAAAATATGGATTAAAAGGGATTTGAAATAGTGTCTACAGTCTAGATCAAATAGCAGCCCAAGCAGCACATTTATGATGGGTACACTAAGCTCAGTTTTCTTTATGGAAAACAAATGGACAGACTTTTTTTTAAAAATTTTTAAATTAAAGCAGCAGAAAGACAAATCATAAAATTATTTGATAGAAACCACAAAACAATCTTTTCTGTGAAATGTTATGAGATTTATAATTCACAAACATAAAAATCCTTGTGTAAATAGATATTGAACACATATGTATGTTTGCTTATGTACCCATATTTACATCTATCCTTATTAATCAAAGACAAGAGCAATAATAAACAGAATTTGTAACTATAAATTGGTTTACCTATTTAAGCAAAAAATTTAGTAATATGCATAGTAATGATTTTGAAATTAACTCTATGACTGAGGTTTGCCCTTCAGAAAAGTAAATATTACAATATTATTTATACATAGGAACTCTGAAAAATAAAATAATTGCCTACCCATTGGATTGAGTAATAAACTACTTATATTCAAACAATGGAATATTATATTGTAATATTATGTTTACATATTTATATTATTTTTGGTGGAAAAGTTTTATCTGATAACCAGGTTAAAAAGCGATTTTATTTGTGTTTGGAAACAGACCCAGGTATTTACCTGCTAAAACTTTTGCTCGGCAAATTTATATAAATCACAGTATTTTTACTCCAAGTAAATAATTCAAAAAGGAAAAGAAAAAGCAAAATGACAAATGTACCTTTCATCTATTATCAAGTTATCCAAGTGTATGTCATGAACCATTTACCATAAGTATTAGAACAAACAATAGAAATTGAATATTTTATTTAGTTAGTAAAATTTATTAGATGGGTAATTTTTAAAAGTTAGCTATAAAATTTACTCTATTCAAGCAATAAATAAGCTATCAACAGAATAATAATATTAATACAACTATTCAAAAATAGAGGATCAAAAGGCACTTTAATGTTTTTAATCTGAATTCCTTTGAAACTATTATTTCCTTTCCTCTTGTGTTTATTCATCCTCTACTTTTACACTGAGTATTTGCACCTAGAAAACAAATAATATTAACTCTCTTGGGGGACTATAGATGAGGAACATGTAGCTTAGATATCCTCAAACAAAACAGTCTGTATACCCCTCTTTCTCTCCCAGTGAATTCTTCTTCTATTGAGGTTAAGAATGCTTTCAATTACTGGTTGTGACCTCAGATCTAAGACAGTTCTGTATATACAGAATGTGTTCTCTCTCTGCTCTGAGTAATATGCAAGAGAAAAAAATTCATACAGAATATCAAAAACTGTGGAACTTGAAATACTGTAGCAGAGATGACAGATGGAGATGATGGCATTTGTAGTGTAAAGAAGCCTTTAACTTTTAATAATTGAATCAAATTTGCTTCTTGAAGTTATCCCTTCATTCTCCCCATCAAGGGCATTCTTTTTCATTGTTTAGCATCTAGCCTGGGACACAATCAATAATGATTGCTGGCAAAAACTTGGAAACAAATCAAAACAATGGCATGAAATTAATTAAATACACTTATAATGGGAACCAGAGAAAAGGAGAGACGTACGAAGAATTCGATCCTGAAAAAGAAAAGGCTGTAGGATAGTTAATTAATGGTCTTTACAGGCTCAAACTCTGGAATTAGAAAAATAGTTTTTTTGTGTGCTGAGTAAAAATAGAGTTGTATATTAATTAAAATGGCATTTTGAAAGATATAAAAATGTCACCACTCTATAAATAAAAGATGGGGGTAAACTTGAAGGATTATAAAACAAAGGTATTCGACGACATTATTAATATCTACTTCATGATTCTCCACTCCACCTTGTGTTGCAAAATTTTCACAAATTACTACATGTCTTGATTTCCAAGATAGAAATAAAAATATTAGTCATTACTTGGCATTTTTATATAGCCAGGATTGTGTAATCTGACACAAGAAGTCATAGATGACTTTTTAACATTATAATTTGTGATTAATTCTAAAGAAGATATTATTTTATTGTATCAAAGCAAATATGGGTACTAATCATTGAATTCTGTTATTAAAAGACTTAAGAAACAAAGAAGATTGCATATATTCAAGGTATATATTTCGATGATTTGACATGTGTGTGATGACTGTCATCTTCAAATGAAATAATGCTTCCATCACCACCTACATTTCCCCAACCCTGAGCCTCTGGTGACTATTTTTTATTCTGTTTCTATAGATTCATTTTTTTTCCATGCATATGTGACATCATGTGATATTTATCCTTCCATGTCAGGCTTAATTCATTTAACATAATGTCCTGAACTTTCAACTGTATTGTCACAAATAAAAAAGATTTCCTTATTTTCTTTACAGCTGAATAATATTCCATGGGTGAATATCCCACAGTTTGTTCTTTAACTCATCTTACAGTGGACATTTATGTTGATTCAATATCTTAGCTCTTGTAATGCTGCAAAGAACCAGGGAATGAAGATATCACTTTGAGATGCTCTTATTTTTTCCTTTAAACACAGAAGTGAGATTTCTAGATTAGATAATAATTCTATTTTTAATTTTTGAGGAACATGCATACAATTTTCCATAATTGTTGTACCTATTTGCATTCCTATCAACAGTGTACAAAGTTTTTATTTTGTCCACATCCTCATCAGCAATTATTTTTCATAATAGCCCTCCTAACAGGCTTGATATATTTCACTGGGGATTTTACATGCATTTTCCTGGTTGTTAGTGATGTTGAACTCCTTTTCATATACCTATTGGTCATTTGTATTCTTCTATTTTTTCAATTTCTTAATTTTAAAAAATTGGCTATTGAGTTGTGTAAATTCCTTATATATTTAAAATGTTGACCCCTTGTCAAAAGCATAGTTTGCAAATCATTGTTTCCTATTCTATAGGTTACCTTTTTATTTTGTAAATTGCTGATCTCTGAGTTCTTAGACAATTTAGAATATCCTGGATTTATAATGTTAGACTCATTTATGTTTCTTACTCCCTCATCTGTAAAATGAGAATGACAATCATACCTATTCTAAGGGCAAAATAAATATATGTGTGCAAAGTACTTAGAACATTGCCTGGTACAAGTCAGCAGTCTATACTTGCTAGAGAGTTTTATTACCATGCTTCAGGCTTTATCCTGAAGACATTACATATTTAGTCTCATGTATTTTATTATTATTTTTAAATTTTATAAGTAAGGCAATCAAAACTGAGATGGCTGTTATTTGATAAAAATTAGCTAATAACCATTATGATAATGGTAGGATGTGAATTCAAATTTAAGTCTGGCTTATCTCAAATATGAGTATTTTGTATTTTGTAGATATACTTGTCCCTCCATATATGTGGGTTCTATATCTGTGGGCATACTCTGTAACCATGGATTAAAAATATTTAAAAACTTGGTTTTGTATATAATATGTATACTTTTTTCCTTCTCATTATTTTCTGAAAATGCAGTTCTATAATTATTTACATGTAATTTACAATGTACTGCGAATTATGAGTAATCTAGAGATAAAGTATATGGAAGATGTGCATAGGCTTTACGTAAATGTTACATCATTTTTATGATAGTTAAGCACACATATCTTTTGGTAACCACTGCAAGGAAGAGTTTCAAGACCAATCCTCCAATGGATTTTAGGGATGACAGATAATTTTTTGTATTATCCATCCAATTCATACAATAGCCAAATTATGAAAGTAGCCCAGGTGCTGGTGAACAGCTGAATGTATAATGAAAATGTAATGTATATACCCAATGGAGGTTTACACAGGAACAGGAGAGGGAGGGGTAGAGGGAAAGAGAAGGTCTGGGGCCAGAAATAGAGAAAATTCTATGTTTATTTTGCAATCAACATGTGCATTTAATGTTGTATTCCTTTTTTTCTCATTCTCTTCCCTCGATGTTATTTAAATGTTTTCTAACAGACACATCCTTTTAAAATGTCCATAATTGTACAACATGATGACGAGCCAGCCTTGGGCTGTGTGTGTGAGCTATGAGCAAGACACAGGAGCAGAGTGGACTGCCATGGCCACTCTGTCTGTGCTGTGCACCTATGTGTCTTTTTTGCTCACTCTGCCTTTTGATCCCACACAGCACCTGAGATGGGTGTGGTCTTCCAAGATGTCAGTTAGTCTGTTAACTGCAAGACATCAGGAAGCTGGACTCAATCACCTGAAAACTGACTCCCTCATTGGGGTGGAACTTTCTCCAGTGACCTCCCCTCAATAAAAAGGGGCTTCCGAACTTCCTCCCTCTCTTTATTGTCTGCCTCCCTTGTGGGAGCTGGAGCCGAGGAGCCATGGCTGAAGAATCCCAGGAAAAGGTACTTTCTCTGTCTCTGTGTGGTTATTTCATGGCAACCCAAATTCACCTGATGTGACACTGAATGACTTCGTCGAGTGTCCAGGCACATCATATTGAGGTTCACTTTGACAATGTAATTGCAAAAATTCTTATACATTATTTTGTTCTATCATAGACATTATTCTCTATCAACATATAGAGATACTAATTTTTAAATTCAGTATTTCCTATTTTGACTGTAATAGTTTTCAAGTAGTTCTTTACTGTTGGACATTCCAGTGGCTTTTTTCCCTCATAAATGAAACAACAACAAAATCCTGTGTTTATATCATTAAGAGGACTGCTAGAAATTTTGTTAAAATTTATTTGGGTCATTTTTTGAGCAAAACTTTACTCTCTTAGTGTGTTTGTAATTCAAATGGATTGATTTTAACTTACCTCTGTCTCTCTATGAAAGAGAATTGTGAAGTAAGAACATTAGCCAGAAAAAAATAGAACTGTGGGCACATAGTTTATAGAAATTTGGATGTTGCTGAAGTTATTTTCAAGGAAGAAGACTATCTTATTATTTTACTTAGATCTCTTTAATGTTATTACATTTGTATGCCATATAAGGCAAGAAAAAAAAGTTTTACAATGACATATTCAAATAGCACTCCATGAAAAGAATAAAGAATATAAAATAGATAAACACATAAAGTAAATGAACCATTAAAGTGTATATTTATATCCTGAGTAACAATAATGGTACCAAGTGGCTCCATTATGGCATGGTACAAACCACCTACTTGTGTAATATGAATCAAAACTTGAAATTATCTGAATTTATGTTTTCATATGAAAATAAAATGAGATATCAATGCTCATACTAAGAAGTGTATCTGACACAGATTAGTACTTGAAAAATATGTATCAATTAATGTATAAGGTTAAAGAAGATGATGTTTTGAAATAATTAGGAATTCCAAAAATACTTGGAAAATATTTGTAAACTCTTAGCTATTACTACATACAATGTTTATTTCTATGTATCAATCTGACTGGGCTAGGGATGCTCAGCTAGTAAAATACTCTTTCTGTGTGAGTCTATGAGGATGTTTCTGGATGTTTCTCTTCTACAGAAGAGATTAGCATTTCAGTGCATAGACCATGTAGAGAGAATTATCCTCATCAATGTGGTAGGGGTAGGGCATCATCCAATATGTTGACTGCCCAAGGATAACAAACATGGAGGAAGGATGCATGGGATTTCTCTACTTAGGCTGGAGCTTTCAACTTCTCTGCCAATGAACATGGTACTAGTGTTGTTAGGTCTTCAGACTATGATTTACACAGTCATCTTCCCTGGTTCTTAAGCTTTTGGTCTTAGACTTGAACTATATCACCAGCTTTCCTGAGTTTCAGTTTGTAGATGGTAGACTATAAGTCTTCCCAGACTTCATAATCTTGTGAGCCCATTATCTTACAATGAATCTCTTTCTTTATATCCTGTTAATTCTGTTTCTCTGGGAAAAACTAGGTAATACCCTACAAAACATTATTATGAATTAGCTATTTTGGGGCACTAGTTGCAGAAATAAAAATATTAGTAATTAGTGCTCATCCACTTTTCATCTATAATAAGAATACAGATGTGATTCAAGATGCACAGTAATTAACTTTTTATTTAAATGCATTTCTTAATGATTAGTTGAAATTAAACTTTTTTAAAAAAGAATTTTCTCAATACTTGGAACTATGCCCCAAACAATAGATGTCTAAACAAATAAAACATATGGTGTTTGCCTCAAATTTTTAATCTTATTTCTCTACTGCTACACTTCCACTTCTACAATTATTTGATTTCAAGAGAATCCTGTAGCTCATTTGTCTTCATTTTTTCCTCATGCAGTTTGCATTATTATTTCATTGCTTCATCTAGCACTCTCACTTCACTACCCTCCTGCTTTCTGGAGCATACATACTTAGAACAACAACAACAACAACAACAACAAAAATCTGTTTCTTCATTCCTAAAGGGAAACATCAGAGAACTGATGCAACAAATCAATTGACCGAGGCTCACTGTTCTGCAAATTAGTGAATATCAACAGCAAATGAAATCTTACTCTGCTTAGAATATGTACTATTTCAAGTCTAATCACGTTTTTATTCGCACCAGTCTTACTTGTGATCGATCAATGCCTTCATTTGAGCTTTAAAATCTTGCTAGTACTGAAAGTGTGGTCCAAGAACCTCTAGCAATGATTTCACCTGAGTGTTAATTCTTTTTGGCTTGAAAAGCTGATTCAAGTCAATGTTATATTAACGTCATTAGTGTACTGTGAATTGGTACAAAATGTGTGGGGATTTTTCAGAACAAAGATATGAGGTTGTAGCCCTTGAGGTTGTGAGACTGTCATACTACATAACAAAAACATACTGAACAAAAGAAAGCATTCAACTAGTATTTTATGACTTTATTTTGTTTTATTTCTTCAATTAAATAACTGATCGTTTTTAAGGTCATAGCTTCATCATTTTTCTAATCTGAGGCCCTAGCATTCTGAGAGACTAAGAACATGGCATACAAGGTACTGATTTAAAGTATGAGCTGTAGAAAGATACGTTCTTACTTCTCTGTTTCATTTGTACAGTTGACATCACCTAGAAGGGTGCCTTGTGCATAGTGAACATTATCTAGTTTGAAATGAAACTCTGAGAGGGAAACTCAAATAATCTTTCAGTTGTACCTTTAGATTTAGAAAGAAAAGAATGCTTGGGGGGTGAACCTTTTTCTATGTTACTGATGTGTCCACCTTGGTAAAAGAATGAAAAATTTTCCAATGTTTTGACTCACCTATATTTCGTAGGACTCAAAGGGAGAAATAATGATTAATATTTTTTCCCAAATTATTGGAAAACTGACATATTCTTGGCCATCTTTCTTTACTCAGTTGAGTTCATGAGTGAAAGGTCAACATTCATACATTGACAAGATGTATTGACTTTAGCTCTTCACCACTTTAGCTCTGATTTCTACAGGAACTGCTTGAACCCAAGCAGTTTGTATTCTTATAATTCCCGTTTTCCTATGAAAAGAGCATTAGGCAGAATTTATTTCAGCAGGAAAAAATTGTGCCATTTCACAACGGTAGGTAAAAGAGGCAGACCACTGAGTTCCTGGTTGTATGCAGAGTACAATAGGAGAGAACAGGCTAAACTGTAGACAAACTGTGTTTGTTCATGCAGAAATTTTTAGGGAGTCCTGCATATTGGTTATTAAGTTGATGCTACTAATTAAACAGATATTTTAATTACTTTGAGTATTCAAAATTTTCGACTGTTAGATCGTGGAGGAGAGGACATCCAAGATGTCTAATTAGTTTTATTACGCGCCAAGCCTTATTTCAGAACAACATTCGTGAGACATATACCCTACATGTCTATAGGTTGAGACACAGGAAGAATCCAAGTTTCTATAGTGAATGCTTTAACTCAAGGATGTAGACCTTTCTCCTCTTTTGAATAGAGAATGGATTATTAAAATGGCATTACTTTAAATATATTTTTCTCTTTTAAACATTTTTCTATTGTTTTTCTTTTTCTCTGAAGACAGAGTAAGTAAAGATCTATGATCACTGTTTGAATCAGCATGGATAAGATTAACCAATATATAATCTCAAGCTACATCTCTATATTCTCATTTCATTGACTACACAAAAGATCACATTAAATATGCTTCTCAAATGGGGCAGAAAGAATTAAAGGCTAGGATACAAAAATATGAAAGATAAAAAGACAAAATTCTAGATTTAGTGTATTTTTATGTTGCAGTATGAGTTACAGTGACCTGGATATAATATTTAAGATAAATAATATCAAGAAAATTTCTTTAGGTGAATGTATAATATCCAGGTTCAGATGACATTTGTGAAGAGACACCACAACAAAGAAATCCATTTTGACTGAAATAAGAATTGCTGGCATCCTTTGCAATGAGTATGGTAAGAAACAGTAATACCAAAACCAAAACCAAAAAGCAACAACAAAAAGAAACATAGACATCATTGAATGTTTATGTAACTTTGAATCAATTAGGGAAGTCCACCTGATACATGTATTTTGTCACCAAGTAAGACTGTTTATTAGTGATCAATTTCCAGTAGTAGAAAGAAAATATGCTTCAGTGAAAAATTGGAAGTCACAAAGTAAATAAAAATCATGTTTTCTTAATATTATCAGTATGTTAAGGACAATTGAAAAGCTTAAAAAAAATGTGTACATCTGAAGAGCTCCAACAGAATGAGTAAAACAAATAGCCAGAAATAGGTTCAATGATTAACAACGACCCAGTGCTTTTAATAAACAAACCATCTAATTTTAAGTTTGTGACAATTGGTGAAGGTCTTGTGGTCCAACAGGCATTCAAGCTGTGCAGGATGACAGGATTTAAAGCAGGCAAGGGAATTGCTATAATAAAGCCTCATCATTTGGCATATAGTAAAAGTAAACATGAAGAAACTTCATTAGAAATTCCACACTCCCAATCTGTGCACAGCAGAGAGCTAAAACCTGATCTAGGAATAGACAACTTGTTCCTACTGTGGATCAAAATGGGAAACCTAAACAAAGAATAATAAAAACACCAACAATGGCCACATCAGAAAAAGATAATTAGATGCGTTGCATAGAAAGAAATGTTGGGGAAAACCCCCCACATGTTTTGCACCTTTTGGGTAAGTTAAGAAGAGAAAATTACGTAACTATTAGAAAAATCATATAGTTTTTACTGATGCTGCATAGAGGTTTGTAAACAAAAATAAATCCTGTGCCTGTGTACTATTGTGTATCTTGTATGTGTATCTGTGATCATCTTCCTGAAGATCTTATTAAGGAAAGGTCAGCCAAAAAAAAAAAAAAAGACTAACGCTGGCAGCCACCAAAACAATGAACCATATTATTCCTTGAATCAACTGTGTGGCATGAAAATAGAGACAAGCTTTGTCACATTGGACAGTCTGGATGTTATGGTCTATTTTTTTTTCTCTCAAAGGTAGTTGTAATAAGCATGGACTTTGAGATTTTTGTGTGACTGTTAGCATCTGAAGAGAATGGAGAATTTCAGGGAGAAATAAATCAGTTCACCAAAGCATTACTCAGTTGAAGAAACTCATTTTCCAAATGGAATGGGTATTAGTAATTTGTGAACAGAATCTATTGTTCTATCCCATCTTTATCTCCATCTCTATATATGATTTTCCTTTAACCTGAGTCACAATTCCCAATTTTTGGAAGGAAATACTTTTCTATCAATATACATGTTGTTAGTCTATGAATTAACAGTCTGTGAGTTGTGCTCCACTATTCAAGGTATGGAATCTGATGTAGAATCTTATTCCCCACCTTTGCTGCTGAATAAACACCCACACTTTAACACATCTCTAGGTGATGAATAAGCACATTAGCCTTGACAGGGGCTAGTCTATAGTAGGCCAGTGCATCCTAGCTCCTAAATTTTACAACATTTTGAAGTTGATGCTGAAATAGCTTCAATATCTTTAGAAGCGTGTGGATTAGCTTCCACTTGTCTTTGTCATTCATCTACCAGGCTGCATACCTATCTTTAGCTCTTTTGTGACTACCCTCCAAATGCTTGTGAGAAAGCCATTTGAAATTTAGTCCAGATTTTGAGTCCAATGGTGCCACACACATAAATAAGAGGTTATGAAAAGATTTATCAGTCAACTAATGAATCTTTCAAGGGGGAGAATAGGAAGCTCCAAAGCAGGCTTGGAAACAACTTGAGAGAACAGGAAGAGTTAAACTCCAGCTTGTTATTATAGTCAGAGATTCCAGATGGGTTGAGGGATCCCAGCAAGGGAACTTGCTTCTGTGGTTTAAAGCTAACAGTGGTATAAAGGAGGGTGAGTCAGGGCTTTCTTAACTTTACTAGAGATAGGAAAGAAGGGGAAGATAGCGGTCAGGCATAAAATTTGTCAATAACATATGCCAAAAATTGGAGTCACTCATCATTACAATTCACTGCTGATGTTTAGCAATTGAAGTTTGCTATTTTTCATTTAATTAAATTCAAAGGTGTGCATGTAAACTTTCATGGTGCTGTACATAGGCAGCAGCCTCACACTGGTATATGAGTTAAAAGTTTTGTTCAATACTTTTGGAAAGAGGCCATAACTATGTATTCTGAGAAGTGAGTTTGCAATGGTTAATATCAGGATTCTGAGATTCGATTAGAAATGTCTTGATTAGGCCTTGCATTGTGACTTCAATGGGTATAGAGACATGTTTGACCTTGAGTTATATATTTTGAGTTCCTATGAGGTAAGAAATTTCCAGAGTTCTTTATTCCAAAAGGCAGACTTGGAAAAAATAAATGTTGATACTCTCATGGGCTGAATCAGATGGTCAAACCATTCATATTGATCCAAAAGCTCCAAAGGACATGTAGATGGGAAAGTGTCGGCAGCAGAAAATAAATTATTCCTTTGAACTCCATAGTCTTGGACAGCTTGACTGCGGCTTCCAGGCATCTTTCCCTGGGAAGGTGTAGAAAGACATGCCCATTTGCAGGCGGTTGCTTTAATGGGGCCAATTCCGTGCCTGTCATGGAATCTAAGAGTTCAATAACTTTGAATTTAGATGCTTCCTAGCCTTGGGTGAAAGAGATACCAGTGTGTCCAAACAACCTTGAGACGCCTACTGCCTGGAGGGGGAAGAATTACTGTGTAAGAGATAAGTCCTAGACCAGGCCAATTTCCCACAGCCTCTGCCCTCTTGTTTATATATATATACAAATATACATACACATACACCGGGGGTTGAACCCTGGGGCCCTTAACCACTGAATCACATCCCCAGCCTTTTCAAAATATTTTATTAAACTTAGCGAGTTGCTTAGGGCTTCGCAAAATTGCTGAGGCTGGTTTTGAACTCCCTATCCTCCTGCCTTAGCCTCCTGAGCCACTGGGATTATAGGCATGCTCCAATGAGAGCCTCTTGTTTATCTTAAAGAACCCTTCCTAACAATAAATTCCTTTGTTGTGTTCCCCTATAAAATAAGTTTTTTCAGGCTTTCTCCCTTAGTTAGGGTCAGACCCATCAGGTCTCCCTGGCCCCCACCCACCCTTGTCAAGCCCAAGCTTAAACTATATATCTTTTGTCCTTTATTTTTTAATACTAGTTTTTCAGCCTTTGTTTCCAGCTGGCCCACACTTCCATAGGGTTTACTGATTCTCTGGCCGTGCAGGTAGTGGCAGGAGGGAAGATTGTTGGCCAAGGAACCCAGTGCTAAGATGGCTACCTGGTGTCCAGCCAATTGTGTCAGTCTAGAGTCTAGTCATTTTTTAGATTATCCTGGAAAAGAGATGAAAAGTTCATCCCACTGATGTCCAACACACGTGATGAAGGTGATTTTATAAAATGCAGAATCTCATTACTGATCATGCAATTGAGCATAAGGAACTTCCAAGGAGCCAATAAGTTCAGGAGGATCCTTGGAGACCCTTTTCACTAATGTGGCAAGGTACATAGACTACTCCCTCAACAACAGATGTTTATAAAAGAAAGACCAGGTTTGGTTCTATCCCGTAGGAGGCAGAGATTCTGTTTCCAGGAAAGTACAGTATGTGGCTAGCACGTGCAACTGTGATTACATTAAGTGGGACTGAGAAGAGCAGTTTCATGGGTTAAACACCTGAGAAGAACTCGTGGCCGTCATAAATGTCTCACAAACTCCACTAGGCATGAAAGTAGGTAGTAAAAGTCTCTACAATGAAGAAATCTCTTATAGGTCCTAATGAAGAAGTTTTATGTAATACAATTTAAACAGATTTAGAGAGACTTTTGAATGCAGAATTTTCCCACTCAAGATGAGACAATTTGTAAGTAATAACCATAGGCTTAAGTAAATTTTAAAATTAGGAATATAGTGTGTCTAGAAATAAGAGAATATAAAAAATGTTTTGGGTCATGTCTCATACATGAATTTAAGTGGGACACAATGTAGTCAACAGTACCCTATATCTGGATTCCTCTCCTTCCCTCTTTTCCTTCCCTTCCCTTCCCTCCCTCCCTCCCTCCCTCCCTTCCTTCCCTTCTTCCTTCCTTCCTTCCATAGTTACTAGATACACTTTGGGAGATTACTTTTCCTATTCATATTTTCTTTTTTTTCTTCCAGAGAGCATCAAATAATTGCCATCAGGGTTAAAGGCATCTCCCATGTGATGCTTGAATTAACCTCTTGGCTATCACCCAGGGTGTTGTAATGCTTTCCCTGAAATCATGAGCATCAGGATCTTTTTGATGACAGGCACAGGCAGCAGTAATAGGAAAATATTATCTTGTAGGGTATAAATGACCTCACATCATTCACAATGGCAGCATCTTTCTCTGTCTTATGCCTGCTTGTTCACATTTCAATGACTGATCTTTCATGAATGACCTCCCAGTTGTATCACACCTTGCATGATGTTTGTCTCCCCCAGGCATCCTCCTCTTGAGTCATTCCTTGTAGCTGGCATTGGTCAGCTTATGTTGGAACAGAGATATTCATTCTGAGACACAGGCCCAGGCCAAGACACATGACCCAAGGTCACTTTAAGGAGGGCCCCAATATCATACTCCTATTCCTATATGTCAGTCTTCAAACTTCCAAATTATGTCAGTTAAATCTGTAATGGTGGCTTTATAGAACTCAGTAAAGGCAGCTCAAAGCAGCACCGTTCAAAACATAAGCTGTATGCACACGGCAGAGTAAGTGAGTGAAAGCAAGTGAACGAAGAACTCTGCTAAAGGTGTGGTGATTGTGCTCTAGAGATCCTGCTCACTGTACCTGTTGTGGTGACTTCTTCTCAGAACAGGATGCTCCCCACTCCAAACTTGACTGGATGTCAAGACCAGTGCTAGCACACACAGACAACAGGGTACACAGAGATTTATTGCTTACATAATGAGACTTTCTGAGGAGAGCAGAGAAGCTACCAAGTGCATCTGAATATTGTTTGGCAGAGCAGAAAAAAAAACTTTACTTGGCATTTTTATTGGGTTTAAAGGGTAGAACAGAGATGGAACAGTAAAATATCCAAAAAACAGAGCTAGATTTTATTATTTTATCATCTTTATATCTATCCTTGTTTTTTGTCTAGCTGTCTGCCTATATATCATCTAGTTTATTAATTTGACACGTTCATTTTTGCATTTTAAAGTTTCCTAGGTGTAAGCTGTAGTAAATAATCTCATCAGATGTCTTTGTTTGGGGGAAAATCTGAATGAATCTTCTGGTCATGCACTTATAAGTAATGCACATTTTTTTCAGAAATAATAAGAGCAGTGGATTTATTTTTATTGGTGGCTTAATAAAGAACTCAAGTTCTAATAACACATGGAATATGAGCTTGCTGTCAACAACAGGTATGGGACTTTGAATGTGAACCAAGAAGTTTCCTGGCAGCAAATTCAATTTGAATGAAATACTTACTTCAGTATGAGCTTTCGTGCGATCTGCACTATCCTGACAGATTTAGATGGTTCTAAATAACGACTGACATAAAAGAATGTGTGCTTGGGGATAATTTCAGAACATATTAGTATAAGCTATAGAATACACAGGAAGTGCCTTTAACTGAAATGTAGATAATTCTCAGTCCATATACTATCATCAGTGATTAAATAGTTGTAAGTGAAAGTGACAACAGCTGAGAATGATCCTCGTAAGAAAGATTGTGGCCTCTTTCCACTATATCCAAATAACATATTGCTAAGTCAACAGTAGGTTCACCATTCGAACAAAGAGGAATTATCTACATATATCTCAGAAACCAGGTGAGATTGGCAGGAGAAATTGCAGGAGAATGGAAGCCATCTAGTGAAGTGAACAGAGTTTTCGTTTTTCTTTCTGAGAGCAGATTCTATGTTTCCTTTATTTTTGCTTTTATTAAAAAAAGGAATGATTATCTTGTTGTGAGTGATCCTTGTATATTTTTAGATACCTTATTTTGGGGAGGGGGATACTGAGAATGATTACAGTGGACTTTTGCTATTAAATGTGTGGGAACATATTTGTAAGACATGTAACTGTGTGTCTAGATTTCAAAATCCAGATGCAGGTGATAAGTTACATAAGTGTATGTCTCATCTTCTTTTCTAGACTGTAAATTCTCCTAAAAAAAACTGCTATCTTCCCAGTCCATTTTTCTAAATGTGACTTTATAAATGATAAATTCAAATGCTTTAGGAAATGAGTTCTAAGTTTGCTTTTTAACATTATCATTTGAATTTTAGAAATCTTTTTGTGGTACTACACTTTAAAGTGATCCTAGTCTATCATCTTCTTTGCTAAAATAAAACTAAGATGAATGTGTTAGGAAATAAAATATATTCAGCATCCAACATAAATAATGAGAGTACTCTGCTGCTTTTTGCTGTTCTCTGTGGATGTATTCAAGTTTTTATAAGTATTATCGCCATGAAGGTAGAGAAGGATCACAGAGGAATTTGGTGGCTCACATGTAAACTTTGTTCTTTGTTTGCCATCTACATCTAATTTCCTGCTTCTCTGCTATAACATAATTAGTGTAGCTTAGTTCCCTTATTCAGTTTAGCAAATGGATTGTCTGCTGAATAGAAACGTGTTTGGATGAAGAAATCCTACACTGTATGTGTATGTGTGTGTGTGTGTGTGTGTGTGTATGTGTGTGTGTGTATGTATGTATATATATGTGTGTGTGTGAGTGTGTGTGTGTGTATATATATATCCTTACAGTTTTACCTGTAAAATGAAATACCTGCTGGTATAATAAAACATAAACTATTTCAGGTAAAATTGTTTCTGATAGTATATTTTTGGATTAACCTAGACTGCATCTGCCCCATATCTTTCCATTGACTTTCTACTTCTCTGGGAAAGTTCTAGATCCCTGATGTGATTTTTTTCACCTTTAAAATTATTCTTATCTATCAATATGATTTCATTTTCCTAATATCAAATGAAAGAATGTCCATTTCTTTTTTCAAGGATAAAAATATCACGTGTACACAGGTCTTGTGTTTATGCACCTCAGCACAAGTGCACCAATATACTGTTACTGTTCCTTCCTGGTCATGATTTTTCACTCCTTTAGGTAGTTCTTCTTAGCAAATATATTCAATCACATCTGCCTTACAAGTAAAAGTGAAAATGATATTTACTCTCCCCAGCTTCTTCAAATCTTGCCAATGGTAGCTAATAGGGCAATTTCACCAATACCAAGCTTTCCTGTTTTCCAGGCACACAGTAGAATTGTAGGATTGCCAGTGAATATGAGGTATCTCTCTCTTGAGCTCAAGCTTTTTGGGGCCAGTAAAAGATTCTCCATTTTTTCATGCTCCCACCAGGCAATAGGTATTCCAGTAAACAGATGTTTGACTAAGTCTCTTAGTGATTATAATGTTCAATAAACATTTCTGCTGCCTTGAGATAAAAATCGTGAGATGTGAGTAGGAAATGAGGTTCCTTATTTTTAAGGTCTAAAATTTTGGGGTTGTTTTTTGCCAAAGCATAATCTTCTTCATCCTGGTTAATATAAAAATGGATTCCTAGAACTTGGGCACTACTATAACAAAATTCTAACATGATATACAGACAGTTTCACTGTTCATATGAGTAGCAAAGAGTGAACTGTTATTTAAGGATGAAATGAGAATGATTTCCATTATACATTGGTAAAACTTTTGATAAAATATTGTTGTTTCTGAATTGGAAGGTAGATCATGCATCTAATAAATGCATAGAATTAAAGAAAGTCATCCAAAGCAGAAGGAAATAGAGTATATTGTTACTCTTCACCACATTTACAAAGTGTTACCAGAAAATCCAGACTTCAAAATATATTAGTTAGTTCTCAAGAACAAATGAAAGGGAATAAACTATTTCCACACATTGGAGGTTCATAATGTTAAAAAAACATTTTTCGATTAATCAGTAGGAAAAAAATATTAGGGAAACACTAGAAGATCAAATGAAATGTCCATCAAAAGTAAGCCTTTAAAAATAAAAAAGTGAACCATTTACAACCAAATAAGTTGTCTCAGAACTATAATAAAATTAAGGAACTCACCATGACAGTCATATTTCAAAACATAGACTAGATAAGATATATTAGAGGAAAAACTTCCTAATTAAGATTATGAAATCCAGTAAATTATTTTCAAATTGAAAAAAAAGTTGAAGGAACAGAGACTAAGGATGTTCATATAACAAACCTGATAAGGTCCGGGTATTTAAAGTTCATTAAAGAGACAGAAGGGGAAAGGGCAAAGAAATATTGCATATATGAAATGTGTGTTTTAAAAAGAAATATTTGTCTGACTGTTGACAGATTAAATTGAAACTGACTAGAATCAAACTGATAGGAGTCCAACTAAGTGTTTTTTTTTATGTTTTTTTTTTTTATTTTTTTTTATTTTTTATTTATTTTTTTATTGGTTGTTCACAACATTACAAAGCTCTTGACATAACATACTTCATACATTGGACTGAAGTGGGTTATGAACCCCCAATTTTACCCCAAATGCAGATTGCAGAGTCACATCGGTTACACTTCCACAATTTTACATAATGTCCTATTGGTCATTGTTGTATTCTGCTACCTTTCCTATCCCCTACTATCCCCCCTCCCCTCCCCTCCCAACTTCTCTCTCTACCCCATCTACTGTAGTTCATTTCTCTCCTTGTTTATTTTCCCATTCCCTCACAACCTCTTGTATGTAGCTAGCCAATCCCTAAAAAACAAATACCAAATGTCTTCTTTGATATAATGAGAGCAACTATGAACAGAGCAGGGAGGAAGAGTAGGAAGAAAAGATTAACATTAAACAGAGACATGAGATGGGAGGGAAAGGGTGAGAAAAGGGAAATTGCATGGAAATGAAGGGAGACCCTCATTGCCAACTAAGTGTTTTAAAGAAAATATACTATCAAAAGTATGCTATCAGCTTGGGTGATAAGGAGCTGTTGTTATTTGAGACTTGAAATGCTTCATGACCCCCACTGTCTATGGATGGAAAGTAATCTAAGAAAAATATACAGCATCCTAGGAGAACATGTTCTGTGATGCCCATTTCACTAATGACCATGGAGGAGAGAAGCAGTGAAACTTAGTTCCTGATGTGGGTTGCACTCTTCTGATTTCCAAATGGGCTTATGATTTATAGTTTATTGTGGTTTTACATGTCTTCTTTGCCAATTTTTTATTGGAATATGTTTTGGGTGAAAGATAATGTATCTTTATAAATTCATTTAAACTCCAAATTACAAGTAGCCATAACCATCGTTGACCCAGACATGGTGATTTATCCTTTTAACAGAAGGATTTTTTTTAAACCAGAAACTTTAACACCATAATTGAATGGGACTTATGACTAAGATAAATAAGCCCCAAGGTCAGAAGGAAGAGTAAATAAAATATTTGGTGAGCAGAATAGACCACAGCAGTTTTTATATTTTTCAAAATATTCCCGAATTATATGTCATTCTTAGAAATGCACTTGTAACCCCTTGAATGCAGGCATGAATTGCTTTAGTCATGAAACATTAGCAGAATTGACATGTGTCACCTCTCAGGAGAAGTCCTTAGTACCTAGTGCACAATTTTTATATTTCTTTCCCTTGTCTGCCATGATTAAGATCCATCAGTTTGGATAATAAGCAAGAAAAATGTGGGCTACAATCCTCTGCTGATTTGAAAAGGATATCAAATCCAAATAAGAAAAACAAAACAGAATAAATCAAACAAACAAAAATATGGTGTTTAAGCAGTATAAAATATGGTTGTTTGTTATTGCAGCATAACTTAGCACATTCTGATGGATACATTTTCTATCTTGTGTTTTTCTTTCCTTTCTACATTTTTGGGAAACTTAATTTATGAGTGCTGTTTCCATATTTTTACATTTTCCCTGAACTCTGGCTTCTGTTGCTCACACAGCAGTAACTGTGCTGTCTATTAACTTCACCAAGCACTGATTTCGTTATATTCAGTGGAGGCATTTTAGCCAATACCATATTGATACAGATGCAGCATTATTTTATTAAATTTTATGACCTAAATTTTTTCTTTCCCTGGGATTCTAAGACAACATTTCTGTGTATCTCACACATTCTCTTGGGTTGCTTATAAATCTTCTCTTCTACTTTATACCTTTTAAGTTGTATTCACCTAAAATTCAAAACAATTTATTTCAACACACTTCTAGGGAAAGCACTTAATATCAAAGATGTCAACCATTTGCAATGTATGGGTAGTGCACACATCTCTAATCCAGATTATTTTATTGAGTTCCAGAGAACTATGGCCACTGTCCCCTGAATATCACCACTAACCTCTCACTCTCACTATGTCCAAAGTAAACCTATTTCCATGTAATGTTTTTTCCCTTTAATTTCCCTTATTTTATTTGTTCTTTTTGGTTATACATATCAGTACAGTATATTTTGACATATTCTTCATACAGGGAGTGTAACTTATTCTAATTAGGATCCCATTTTTGTGGTTGTACATGACGTGGAGTGTCATATACAAACATAGGAAAGTTATATCCTATTAATTCTACTGTCTTTCCTACTCCCATTCCCTCTCCCTTTCTTTCATTCCCCTTTGTCTAATCCAATGAACTCCCCTTTCTTGGTGGATGTTACCACTGTGCCCACACCTGGGTTAACTGTCAATTTCAGTACACCCATGGATTTTCCCACTGCACACATCTAAATAATCACAAGATCCTGATTATTGTAACCCTTTCATGTGGATGATCATACTATTTCCCACTGCCACTATTTTACTCTAGGCTTTTGAAATATCTTAGTTGATTTTCTGACCAGTTGCCTTACCACTGTGCTTCTATTTGCATCCAGATTATTTTCTGCGTTCTAGCCTGACTAATTACACTGATATAAATGTTGGCACAAATTACTCTTCTTGAAGCTCTTCAAAGGCTCGCCCTGTTTGCAAAAAGGATTAAATCTGTGCTCTTTACTGCATTTATAAAGACATTTTATGTCATCTTTGATTCCATCTCAAGTTTTGTCTCTTCCATCTCCCCCTGTAACATGTGTTCGGTCCACACTGAAGTGTCTATAATTCCCTAAAACCATACATCCCCATCCTGCCATTGTCACATGTAATTTTTCCTCTACTTGACATTAATTTTTTCATCTGAAACAGCTCTATATTATTCAATTTACAAAATAGTTTTTCCTTCCTGCTGTTCTCTATTATACTCTGCAACCTTATTATTCTCTTATCCTACTGGGTTATCATAAAGCAATTTTCTTTTCTTTTCTTTTTTTTTTTTAAGAGAGAGGAGAGAGAGAGAATTTTTAATATTTATTTTTTAGTTCTCGGCGGACACAACATCTTTGTTTGTATGTGGTACTGAGGATCGAACCCGGGCCGCACGCATGCCAGGCGAGCACGCTACCGCTTGAGCCACATCCCCAGCCCGCAATTTTCTATTTTTCTTTCTCCCCCTTTACTCCAAGGTCTCTGACTCCAGAGCTTGCTGTTTATATTTTTTCTGTCCCTTGTAACTGACCACAAGTAAAAATTAATCATTCATTTTTAGTAAACAAATTAGAATTTTTTTGATAGGAAATTTTCACTGTGCTCAAACTTGGAGCTAAAACTACATATTCTTTGAGTTGGCTAACAAAAACATACTAATCTACTGGTCAATTTATTTGATCAAAAAGATATGAAATTTCAGTTTTGGTAAAATATGAATTCTAGTGATCTGAAATATTAAAGTATTTCTGTATACATTATTTCTATTTTTATTTTATTCCCTTAAATCAAACAAATAGAAACTAGCATCATATGTCATTTTATCCCAGTCTTCTCCAGCAGGATCCCAAATCAGAAGCTTCTTATTATTCTCTGTAATACTATTCTGTCTTATTCGAAATATCTCTGTTCAGTTAAAAAACATAACATTTTAGGCCCATAAATTCGATGAAGTATCTCTATTTAACATAACAAAAAAATCTTAAGTTATTTTCTTCTTACACTTTTGATGAATCTCTTCTTCCTTCTTATCTACACACAGGAGAGCAAAATCTAATTTACTCAAGGATATTTAAGATCATAAGTAAATTTTTTTTCAGAACATTCGATAGATGGATCATGACTAGCTATAAATTATTTAGGTAAAATTTGAGTAATCATCTTGTAGCTATTAGTAAATTTAGTGCTTTGCAAACAGAAATTGTCATTCAAATTTCAAAGTTGTCTATTGGACCAACTACTCATGAGAAATAGAACTTTGAATATGGTGGGTTGTTTAATCAAACTAAATTATAATACATACACTATCTGTAGAGTACAACTATATGTAAGTAAATTCATAAGATTCTATGATACAATCTATTGTAGTTGTAAATATTACCCTCAATTCCTGACATATTATTAAAAGAGTATCTTCAAATGGACTTTGGAAGATATCATTATTTTTCGAGTTTATCATACTATTTGAAAAAAAAATTAAACATGTGATTTCAAAAGTCCTCATAAAATTCCATATGTTGAACATACAAATGATAAAATTAAAAATGTAAGAAAAGCTTTAATATTATTCATTCATTCACTAATGTAACAAATTAATATTTTGTTTTTTATTAAACACTCTTCCTTCAAGCTGAGTAAAATGTAGATTATATTCCTATAGTGCTCCCAACATAGAATTTTTAATAACACATAAGTACATTTAAACAGATGAATCAAATAATATTATAGCTTGAAGTAGAATTCATTCAAAAGAGAAAAACAGTCTTTAATGGGAAAATATTTTGATGAAATGCTTGGAGGTCATATCATTTAGTTTTTAGAATTTTCTTGGGAAATATGTCAAAGTTCATGATAATGAGACAATGAAAACAGTGTAAGCAAAACATTGGGTGGTGATCTGTAAAGGATAAGTTGAGCAGAAAGGAGAGAACAAACCAAAAGATTTGAAAGGTGATAAGGTACATGACAGGAAACCAGTTTCTCCAAAACTCCACTAAAATGCATTGAGCATTTGATTACCTTATTGCTATGGAAAGTAAAGAAGAGTCTTGATTTTATGTTACTGTTGACAAGAATAACCTATGAAAATATTCAGTACATAAGAAGCAAATGGGATCAGAAAAACTTAAGCCTTCCTCATATTGAGCAAAAATATTTACAAGAATTTAGGAATTTCTTAGGGTATGAATATCTGATCTAGATATCTGATCTTTTAACTTCATTGTGTGTATTTTTATTTGTTCTTTATAGAAACTCGCACACGTGCGCACACACACACACATACACATACAGCAGCAGAATGTATTTTGAAATATTCTACATACAGTGAGTGTTATTTATTCTAATTTTGATACCATTCTTGGGATTGTACATGATGTGGAATTTCACTGGTGGTATATTCATATATGAACATAGGAAAGTTACATCAGATTCATTACGTCCCCCTGTCTTAATGACATATCCAACACTAAAAAATATTGGAGTCAGGAGAGCTGGCCCACAACTGTCATCTCAGCAACTGGGAGGCCAAAGCAGGAGGACTGAAAGTTTGGGACCAGCCTCAGCAATTTAGAGAGACCATGTTTCAAAATAGTAATAATAATAATAATAATAACAACAACAACAACAATAATAAATGTTGGGATTCAGCTTAGTAGTAAAGTAGCCCAGGTTTTAAAAAGAGAAATAAATAAATCTATCATAATTCACATAAAATATATCAAGTGATTCTGGATTTGGAAGAATAGAACAATTATTTCTGAAAACAGTAGTCTGGGTACTAGGCACAAAGAATACGCTACTTGATATAGGTACTGAAGATGTAAAATTCACAGACAGCCTTTATATTTCCAACTCCTATAAAATTGCCTGGAACATTCTTGGAACTCAGTAAATATTTGTGAAATAGCAAGTAAATGATCTTAGAAGGATGAGGAGTGATGATATTAATAGTCAAATATGGTTTCATAGATAGCATTAAAATGGTAGGATATGGATCTAGAAAATACAACAATGGAAGGATATATCTCTTTCAAAATAACTATATCTATTATTTGGAAGAAATTATGTTGAAAGAATCAGAAAAGCACAATAATTAACTGCAGATATACAGTCTCAAATTAACAAGAGAAAAAATAATAGGGATATAGATGAATGAGTGTATTTACTATCAAGAACCTTGGCACAGTGGCTAGAGTTTTGATGGTGATAAATGTTGTAGGCATTTAACATGATTTGAAGAATCATTTGGAAGATTCTAGTCTTTCAGATATCTGAAACTTCAATGGAAATCAAAAGGATATTTTGGTTGCACCCTCTTCAAAACTACAGTTTTTACTTAATTAAATTTTAAAGATTTATTGTTTATATATTGTCTTGGTAACGACAAGAGAACTTTCAAGTACTGGGATTGCAGCTCTGAGCAGGTAATGTAAGGACTCTAGATGGAATTGAGAATATAGAGCTCTTTCAATCACTTCTACAAATGGCATTGAAAAAACACCCTTCAAGCTGACACATAAATTAACCTTTACAGTTATGAAGATGGTAAAACCTATGAAAACTATGTTTTCAGAGAAAAGTCTGAAAAATCTAAAATTTGGAAGTAAATATGCATAAATGCTAAAGAGATACTTAAGAGTTTTCCTTAAATACCTGGTGGTCTGTTATAGAAGATATATTAACACATTTGCATTTTTTCTTTTCTTTTCTTTTTAACCTCCTATATGTCAAGGACTATTTTATGTATTTGAAGTACATCAGAAAAAAAGAAAAGAAAAAAAGAAAAAAATCCTATAATTTTGAGCTTATCTTCTAGTTCTCAAAACTCAGAAACTTAGGGCTCCATGTAAAAACTAAATTTCCAATGACTAATGTTTCTGAAGGATTAAATTTATTGCTAAAATAGTAAATTTTCTGTTGAGGGCCACAGCCGAGTCGGGATGACACATGGCATTTTTGCCAGAAGTAGTGATTGAGAGGTGACGCTAGCAAGCCATTAAGATGGTGACTTTTGAGTTCTGGTGGAGTTCCCCTTGAGTTCCACTTGAGCTCTCCTGGGGATTCCCGGAGAGTTCCCATTGGTTGGCTAAGTGCCGGAGGAGAAATATTTACAGTTGCTGGTTCCTGGAGGAGCCGCGAGGCATTTGAGGGAGTTCCTGGGAGCACGTGTGGAGTGTGCTGGTGGAGTTCAGAAATAAAGTTTGTTCCTGCTTCAGTGGCTCGTGATTTGTGCCCAGCCAGACTGCGGCAATTTTCTAGTTAATAGTATATTTAATACAATTTCTTAATGACCAATAAGTAGATCATAGAACAAAATAGATTAAATTATTCCTTTAGTGTCTTTATCTTTTATTCTAAGATGTTTGAAATATTTTCTTTACTACAGATTTCTTTAAGAAACAGAGAAAATTTGTTTTCTTTATCCATCCATCCATCCATCTGAAAAAATTATGAAAAATTCAAGGAGATACATTTTATTTTAAAAAACCCAGGATACTTCATAACCTTATAAAATTATAATAATATTAACAACAACAACAACAACAACAAGAACAGCAGCATCAACAACATCAATAACAATTGATTGGAAATTCAAAATAAACTAGTGTATAAATTCTGAAGGCCAGTTGTCATCATTAATGAAATAAAATAAATAACACAATAAAACTATGAAAATGAAGGGTTAATGCTTTTTTTTCTGTCTTTGTGGCATAAACTGGAAAAAAATAATTTGAACAGATTATTTCTAACTACTAGCACTGATATAATAGAACTTGTATAGTACATGGAAGAAGTTCTTTCGGCAGCATGCTTTATTATTTTTTTCCTAAGCCGCAGATGTTACTTGTTTTCACATCAAAATAATGATGTTAGTCATCAGTTTCTTGGAAAAGCATTTTTAAAAAGCTTTTGAGTAGATAAGATGGGAGATGTGATCTTCAGAGAAAAATGAAAAGAGTCATGTTTTCAGTAGAATATCATGAGCAGAAATTCTTTGGCAATAGCCTTTGAACAGATATTTTAAGTGCTTTCTAAAAAGTTGGCAGAGAGACACTCAAAACTGTAACCGAACCAATGAGAATCGGGTATCATAAGGCCAAAAAAGAATCCTGAAAATGACAAACTTTTTAGAAAGCAAGAATCCAAGAATTATTCAAGAGGATAACATACACTTGCATTCACATATTTTACACTCTGTGTCAAAATATATCCCACATGTAACAAAATGAATATGTTACAAAGCCTAAGGCCCTGAGTTCACCAAATGTGAATACCAGGGTGCACCCACAACTTGTGTCAAATTTAGAACAGTACCATCATTGCAAGATCCCTTGAAACTCCTCTCCAGAGGTGGTTGGGACCCTGAAACCTGCTCAAGAATCATGTTTTACAACTTAAACAAATAAAACCAGATAGAAATGATAAGTGTGTGTGTGTGTGTGTTTACACGTGTGCGCTCTTTCAACATTGTGTCAATGATAGGTTTCATATTTAGAATCAAGTAATATTTTCCTGTTGTGTGAAATTCTGTCTTATGAATATATTAAAGCTAATGCATTCTGTCATTGCTGGACATTTGGGATATTTTTCACTTTTTAGCTAATAGGAATAATACCTCTGCAAACAAATCACTCCTGTATAAAGCTCATGATGCAAATAAGAGACTGTCTCAGTAGCATGATTTATGTTCAGTTTTAGTAGGTGCTGCCAAACACATTTCCAAAATAGTTAAAACAATTGATACTCTCACAGAAATGCACTGGAATTCTAATTGCTTATATCTCACTGTTTAAAGTGATGCAATTTTCTTTTAGCCATTTTGGTGCATATGTATTTGTATCAGATAGGATTCAATTCACATCGCTTTCACATCGCTTTTATCACTCACATGTTTTATATAATTTCAGATGTTTGTTGACCATTTGAACCTCCTTTTACCTGCTGAAAGTGTTTTTTTTTTTTTTTTGCTTTTTTACTGAGTTGTCATTTCTAGTGATGTGTGGGTTTGTTTTTTTTTCAAATCTGGCTCTGAGTCTGTCATTCAGAATCAATATCACAAATGTCTTTCTTCAACCTACAAAATTTATACTTTCTCAGTAATATCTTTTAAAATACAGAAGTCTTAGTTAAGAACTCTAATTTTTTTTTCCAAATAGAAGAAGATATTATCCTCTTTCATTATTTTATCTTTTATACTTTTATTTCTAATAAATATGGAACTGTTTTGTTGTATATGTCATATAGATGGATCAAATATTATTTTTTTATCCATGTGTACATCCGTTGTTTGTCTGCTTTTTGTATTATTTGTCAGACATCATTATAGAATTTATACTGGCCTTATACAAAAAATTGTTGATTTTCCCCATTTCTTTCTATCTGGAAACATTTCATATTGGTAAAAATTTTTGTGCAACATTTGAAGTAATTCACAGAAAAAGTTATTTGAGCCTGGAATTTTCTTTCTGTTTGAGTTTCAGATAGAGATTTAATTTTTAATTAAGATTTTCATATTTGTTCTTATATCAGATTTATGAAGTTGTGTGTTTCAAAATCATTGCCCATCTCATCATACATTTAAATCAGCTTTCAATGTTGTTGATGTTATTCCTTTAATATATTTATACTAGCAATACAATATGGAGAAGGTTTTTTTTTCATTTATATTAGTGATTTATAATTTTTTATTGATCAGTCATAATAATTTTTTTTCTCTAATTAATCTTGTTTTAGACAACCAACTTTGGCTTTGCTAGTTTTCTTTTCCTTTTGGCATTTAATTGATTTTGTTTTTTATTTTATTGATTCTACTTCTGGTTCATTAAGATGGATTCTTAGATATATTATTTTTCATCCTGTAAGATTTGGCTATACATTTAATTCAAAACATTACATCATATGATTTTTGGTTTATTTTTATTATCACGTAATGCAGAAAATTTCCTTTGTGCTATTTTGATTTTGACTATGGACTATTTATAGTCATAATAATATTCTCAGTTTTTAATTTTTTTTTTTTACTGGTATCTAGCCTAAATCTCCTGAATTTAGAGAACAAACAAAAATTTCCTTCATTTGAAATGGGTTAGAACTTGGTTTATGGCTCAAAATAAAGCTATGTTTGGAAAATGATTCAAGAAAATTTATAAATAATGTGAATGAAACTTATTTTTGAATCTTAATTCAACCAAATTTGCTATTCATACTGCTTAGTTTCTAATTCTTTACTGATGTTTTTATCTCCTTGCTCTATCCAGTACTGAGGAAATTTTGTGAAAATTTTAATTTGACTAGAGTTTTACCTCCTTATTTTTTTGTGATACGTCAGTGTTTATTTATGTTGAAGCTATGCACATGTGTAATTTCTGTTGAAATAACCTTTGCATAATTGTGAAATATTCTTCTATATTGATAATAAGATATGTTGCCTTTAACTCTAGATTTCTTGTATAAATCTAACAATGCTAGCTCTCTTACAACTTTTTGCATGTTTTATGTTTTTTGTACCTTTACTCTCAAATTTTATAATTCCTTATACTAAATGCAAGGAGCAAATACTTGTATTTTATTTTTGTACACAATCAGACATTTTACTGGATCTATTCATTCATTTCACTTGCTTTCAATACTTAATTATTTTTCTAACTGATTTTGAAATTTTTACATAACTCATTTTTCTGCTTTCTTATTCCATTTTTCTTTTTACTCATCTATTAGCTTTCTAGTTATACCCATGTTTGTGATTTTTAGTGACAATTATGAATATTACAAAATGTTTTCTTAATAATAATTTCTTTCCTCATACACTCAGTCCATATTTAAATGTTAATTATTAGTCTTCCACCATCTATATTAATATCACAATATATTCAATTTTAAATACTTTTAAAACCACACAAACATTGTAATCATAAATTTAAACAATCAACACTAATATTCATTTACTAACATAGTTGCACATTCACTTTATTGCTTAGTACATTACTTTGCTTCTTTCTTTTACCCGAGAAGATCCCCTAATTTCACATCCCACCCATTTCTTCTTTGTTCAGTACTAAATGAATGATGTTTTCATTTTTACTGAAAATTCATTCATTTCACTTTATTTTGAAAAAAATTTTGGAGGAATATAGAATTCTAGTTATCAGTCATTATTCCTATACATTTTAAAATATCATCCCCAGGAAGGTGCAATGCCACACCTGTAATTCCAATGTCTCTGGAGGCTAAGGCAAGAAGATTTCAAGTTCAAAGTCAGCCTCAGAAAATTAGTGAGGCCCTAGATAGACAACTTAGTGATATCCTGTCTCTAAATAAAATATAGTGAAAACAACAAAAAAGGGGGAAGGAGGATTGGCTCAGTGATTAAGCACTCCTGGGTTCAATCCTTGGTACCAAAATAAATAAATAAATAATAAATAAATAATCACACCCAATGTTATCTGGTTTCCATGATGTCTATTTGTGAAATCATTTGCCAGTATTCTTGCCAATCACTTGAAGGCAATGTGTCAATTTGATTACTGATTTTCTTTTCTTTCTTTCTTGTGATGTTTTTAAATGACTTTTATGTGAGTTTCTAAATTATGGTTCCTTTCTTCCTTTTTTTATTCATTCAGTTGAGAAATTCTGGAAGATGTAAATAATATTTTCTGTTCATCTATGTATGCCTCTCTATAGTTCATAATTGTAGGAGAAATGATGAAATACATACCATGTGACAGGTGCTGAGTTAAGCATATTATTTCAAGGTTTTTCTTCTGATATTCTAGACAAACCTGGGAATTTCTTTGCTTTTGATAATCCCATGTTATAGAAAAGAGAACTTAAAACTCAATTAATTAGGCCAATGTTGAACATATAGGGCACAGAGCAAGAAGTAAAATCAGTTTGTCTGACACCAATTCCCATCTGTACTAATAGTAAGAAAGTCCAAGGTTTATTTGTAACTATTGGTATGGTGATACTTTAAATCAAGTAAAATAATGATAGCTAGAAATATCAGAAATGTGTGGCATATTAGGAAAAGTCTTTATGTTGTCAGAAATGTGGGTTCTAAAGTTGTATCTAACACTAACAAGCTGCCAGTTCTTTTGGGAAAAATAATTTTGGACCCAAGACCTCATTTGTAAATGACAGCATTGTGTAAGTGATCCTTATTACTTCTTTCTGGTTTGAAAATTCTATGAAAATAATTTTCTCTTAGGCAAATTTCCTTTTTTCTTAAAGAATAAATTTGTGCTTACACAGAATCCATGATGAGCATACATCTAATCATGTTCTGGAGATGTGAGAAAAACACTGCTGTGAGCATTATCTTATTAAATATACCCTTTCCAGATCCCTGCCCATTATTGTTGGTCTTCTCAGAAATCTGTCTGGGCTTTTCATATTCTGTTAAAAATGTGGTTTCTAAAATTGAATGCATTTTTTTATGCAGTGCAATACAAGTAAATCAGATAGCGAGGGCCTATTATCTTGCAGCTTCATGGCATACCTCTGGATATATAATGCAAAACACACACACACACAACACTCATAGTATTTTATAAAATTCATATGTAATTATATGAATCTTGATATTAGAATCATTTAGATTTATTTTTGCACATTTTTATTTGTATCTGTTTATTGTAATGAACTTTTTAGAATACATTTAAATACACTTTGTTTTTTGGTGATTACCCTCTTTCCGTTAGAGCTTCTTATGAAAGCAGTTGTATTAATTGTTTTCTCCTTTTCCAACAACAATTGTATTAGTATTATTTAGATTTTACAAATTTTCATTTTACTTTGAAAATAAATTCATAAGCTGTCTTGAAAGGCTGCTGAACCATTTTTATTTCAGAGAAAGGCTGTTTGAGACTAGGAATATGGTATTGTTTTTTGTGTTCTAACATGCAACAGTAATGGATACTTATGCTTCTCAGAGCTCAGCAATGGCTTTAATGTTCTTGTGCATATTTCTAAATAAAACAATAAGCAGATTGAAATTATGTATGCATGATTGTAAGTGAAAGCAAAATAATTCATCTTTTACTAAGAAAAAGTTCAGAAATAGTATATTTATTTATTTTTCTGCTGTAGTTGATGAAATTTAAGAGCTCAAAGACAGTTTGATTACCATCTACATTTCTCTGACAACCTTCCACATTTTGGAAATGAATATATTAAATTTGGGCTTGAAATTCATGCCATTAAAATTCTTTGACAATTTTAGTTTATCTCACAAGGAATAATTTTAATAACTTATATTTTAGAATATGTTACTCTAAAAACATTTGAAATGTCTTAAATGAGATACCAAGTGGATACTTAGTTTCTTAGTCTATTTTTTCCACTGGGAATAGTAAAAAAGTCATATATCTACTTTCAAATATTCTATGCACAGCGAAGTATAATTTGTCAATATTAAAACTGTTTCCTCATCTTGATAAAACAATAAGTAAATATCTAAGGAGATATAATCACACAGGTTTTGAATGCTCAGTTCATTGCTGAAGCAAGTGGATATCCATCCTATTATTATTCTTGTTCTACAAACAACTTGTGCTGTGCAGAGGCTCAATTTGCCCTAAACTTCAAGCATCTTGTATCTCAGAGCTTACCTGCATAATCAGAGTGTATGGGGATTTGACCATTAAAATATAATAATAGGAAAATAGTAAAAATAGATTTAAATACTGGTGGCAGGTCTGGCTCTGGCCTGTCAGTTCCTAAATTAGGATCCTGAGGGAAAGTATGTTTTTCTAAAAATGCTAATTAAACAACAATTTTTTAAAACAGACTCTAAAACAATAGAGCTCTAATTTTGCTAGTTCTGTTGTCCAGCAGTGTCATTGTGTTTTTTTTTTTCCCATAGATTTACAATGATGGTAAAATTTAGCTGTGACCAGCTAGAGTCCCTAGTTTGTGTATTCTGTCATCCAAATATATCCTAATTTATGACAAAAGAACTCCGACTAAAGTTTCATAGCAAGACACTAGTGTCCATCAGTGTAACCTGTATTTTCTAGGTCCTAATTATGTAGGAGAACAAAAATCAATTTTAGGAAAAGTAGCAACAATTATTTGTCTTACATTTAGTTGTATTATGTTAAGTAAAGATCTATGATTTTAGGGCTGGAGATGTGGCTCAAGCGGTAATGCGCTTGCCTGGCATGCATGGGGCGCTGGGTTCGATCCTCAGCACCACATAAAAAATAAATAAATAAAGATGCTGTGTCCACCAAAAACTGAAAAATAAATATTAAAAAATTCTCTCTCTCTCTTAAAAAAAGACCTATGATTTTAATCCTATGTTTGTTTAAGACTAAGATTAATAATTTAAAAAAGTTAATGGATGATATAATAAATTATTATAATGGATGATATAATAAATTATTTTATATATATTAATTTTTTTATTTTTTAATACCTTTATTTTATATATGGTGCTGAGGATCGAAACCAAGGCCTCGCATGAGCTAAGCAAGCATTCTACAGCTGAGCCACAACCCCAGCCCCTGAATTTTATATTTTTATATGCTTTCAAATTCTTTCAATTCTGGCATGAGGTAATTATTCTTATACTTAAGAGATAAAGTATGTCATTGGTAGAATACGTCTGGCAAAATTTCTCATTTTTAATCTTAAAATTACCCTGAGAAATATGGAAGATTAAACAAGTTAAAATATATACTCAAAGTAAGAAAAATTAATTTTGTTTGACCATGTTTTTTACATGACCACACAGAATAGTTGTTTTAATTTCAATAAATTCTCATCTGTTTTATTTTTCAGAAATTGAGCCTGGGAGAATGAGCTCAGCAATTACGAACTTTCTACCAACCTCTAAAGAAGTATTGATTTTGACAACTACTTATGGAGAACAGTAGCTTGATGGATGTCGAGTTGAGAATTTCCAACTCATTGTTGAAGGAAAAATCTGAGAAAAGTTTCACTGATGAGGAAAATAACAGTCTCCTGTTCCCTCATCACCCCTCCCCACCTTGGCCTGCAATTCCTCTCACTCTGGAAACTGACATGTAATGAGTGAGTGAATGGCTCCACCAATGCAGGAAGTTTCCTGAGACCCACTTGCTTTTTGCTCCACCCAGAATACTGAGGCAGTCACCAAGCTGAGTACTTTTATGGACAGATATTTTGTGAAGTGACCAGGGTGAAGCTCAATTGGAGAACATTGATGAGCAAAGGTCAATAAGAGGGAATGATTAGAGGTAATTAGCAAAAAAGCAATTTCAAGAAATATGCTTTTGAGAAGACTAGATTTAAAGGGCATGAAGAAGTGTGAGATGGATCTTTGAAGGGAATTATACAGATGTGATCACCCATGAAGAGATAAATGATGATTTATACATGGCTTTTTCTCCCTATTTAAAACAAACAAAGAAAAAGTTGATTTATCTGTCTCTAGAATGGGTACTAGACTCTAAAGGTCCTAGTTAAAAAAGAAAAGTTACTTGAGTTTTATGAGAGTCCCTTGGAGCAAGCCAATTGGGACTTTTATATTTTTGCATACATCTCATTAAGCACAATGTTGAATAGTCAAATGAAATCATAAATAAACAGTACTGAGAAAATGCTGGCCCATAGGGACCTTTGTACTCCTTGCTGAATTCTAACATTAGAAATTGTGGACTGTATTTAGTTTCTTAGAGCCTAAAGAAGAAAAAGAATAGATTTAGTGATGAAATGAGTTTGGCTAGAAGTTTCTTAAAACTGATTGTAGGAGTACAAGGGAGACAACTATACCTGTGAATTTGTTCCAGGTGGCTCAAAAGAGTAATATTCATCTTTCTTGCTTCTACAACTTTAGCTCATAGGAAAAGAAATAATTTCATGTTTAACAATTGGGAACTGACAGTATCAATGAAATAGCTCAAATGAGCAGAGTTAGAAAAATAGCATACACTTTTTAAAAAGTCAAAAGTTAAAGTTTAGAAATTAGCAAAAAGGAGAGAACATGCCTGGTGACATAGAACTGATAGAAAATAATGTTCTTTTTGGAAAAAAATATTTCTCATTCTTAATAAACATGATTGTCCAAAATAAAAATAAATAACAACAAGTGAGGATGATGATTGCTGGGGAAAACACACTTATTGATTTGAAATATCAGATGGAATATATATCTTAGATTACATGGATAAAATATACCTTGCCTCTCTTAGCTTTGTTGATATTTATTCATATACAGAAATCTGTCAGTTTTCTGGGACTCACTAATATCGGTAAGAATCATCTGAATTTAGATTCAAATTAAAAATTATACATTTGATTCAGTATTTCTGATATCTCTTTGAATAATGTGAATAGTAGTTCCTGTATGTAGAGTGACCATGTGATTTACTATCATAATTGGACACTTTTGATAGTAAAAGGTGAAGGGCATTAAAAAATTTGCTGGAACTGATAGACCCAACCTGATCTTTTATTAAAATTGGGAGCCATCTTGCCACAAAGCCATGAAAAGATAATTTCCGCTTTACTATAAATTACTGCAAATTCTGAACTTGCTTGGAATGCCTGCCCGTGTCTTGAACTCACCCATGTCTGGCTCTCTGACCAGATAGCAGCCCTCTCTGAAACTTTAGTGACACCTCATAAATATTGGCCTTCCCTGGCCATCCTCTCTGAAGCTCTAATGGTCCTCATAAATTCTGATGTTGGGGCCAGCAAAAAAAAATGTGTAAACTACCATTAGTGTGATACTTGTCAGAGTTCTGCTATGTGTAACACCCCTTTTGTATAACTTTCTGGGCTATAAAGCTGGGCTGTAGGAAAGGTGGGGGGCTGTCTTGTTCCCGCCGTTTTGGGAGGGAGAGGCAGCCTGGCCAGTCGAAATAATAAGCTTGCTTTAATTTGATTTTAATTGGAGTCAGTGGTCTTTTCTTGTGTCCTGGTGTAACAGAACCACAAGAATAAAATGGGGGTGTGCTTGGCAAATGGGAATACATAGTTATACTAGTCATAAGAATGGCAAAAGATACAGATAGAAAAGGAGAAGTATTTGATAAAAATATACTAAAAGAAAATTACCTTGATATAAAGAAATATTCAAATCTACAGATTAAGTGACTTCCTGAATGTTAGGAGTGATTGATAAAAATGAAGCATATGAAACAGAGCACATAGTGATAAAAATATTCATTTGAAAGATACAGATTATTTCTAATAAGCTGCTCAAAGGAAATGAGTTAACTATACATGAAAAAGAATCATCCTATACTTAGTGCAAAATGTAAGAACAAGAATCAATGCCCTGTAATGTTTACCGACATCTTAGAAAAAGCTCCTAAAATCCCATCCGGATAGTATTCCTATATCAGAGCAAAACAAAGTAATTCAATGATTTTATTATAGAATTTTATCTTATATGTGTCAGTAGTAGCAATGAGGAGAGAGACATAATTTTTTAAAATAAAATATTATTAAAATACATAGATAATTAAGTATGTATAGAAAGAGAGGGAGCCACTGAAATAAAGGTGAAGGAAAGTAGGACTTCAAAACCAATAAGGGCAAGAACAGGCATACGTAGCACAGTTCTGTGCTTCAATATGCTATCATTTTATTCTCTATAAGAGAATTAAACATCTGCTTCTTTGTCACTCCTTTCAGTGCCTTCTGGGTGGATATTTGTAACCTCCTTCTGCTGATAGTTCTCTCACTAATTTACTAGTACTGGACAATAGAATAGAGTAGATATAATGCAGTCTTCTTTGAACAAAACTGCTAAGTGGAAGGGTGTGTTCACATAATTCCTTTTTTCTCTTTTCCTTATTCCAAATGCAGATGGTGTTTTCCTCTTGGATGATAACACAGGAAGATAGGTTGTGAATGAGAAATAAATATTTTTTTGAGGACACTAATTTTTAAGATTATAGTTGCAGCAAGCTGAATAAAACAGAATTGTTTCTAAAAATTAAAACATATATACATATACATATATATATTGGTATATATACATATATATATATAAACATAAAACATTGGAGGTGGCAATTAACTTATTATGCGAGGCTAGAAAACAATTACTCATCTTATTCACTCCTATGTATTTATAGGCTCTTGCTTATGTAAACATGAAATGGAATACAAATAACCCATTGCTCCTTTGGAAAATCTACTGAATGGATCGATATGGCTCTTATTAAATGCTTTTCTTTTTATTTATTTATTTTTTTTAAAGAGAGAGAGAAAGTAATTTTTTTAATATTTATTTTTTTAGTTTTCAGCGGACACAACATCTTTGTTTGTATGTGGTGTTGAGGATCAAACCCGGGCTGCACGCATGCCAGGCTAGCGAGCTACCGCTTGAGCCACATCCCCAGCCCTTATTAAATGCTTTTCAATGGACAAAAGGATTTAGGGAAGAGAACTAAGAACATGGAATGTGACAAATTTCTAAACTTTTTAAGTTGTTGTTCGGTTGCATGGGGTTTTTAGCTTCTAACTGCCCCCTCCTCCAACCAAAAATAGTTGAATAAAATGCAAATGGGATTAGTGAAAGAAATCTCACAACAGCAGCAAAAATATGGAAAAAGAAAATGAACAATCAACAAAGGAAAAAAAAAGTTAGGTGAGAAGAAATATAATTATATCACAACCCTTAATGTGAACAAAATACATTCTTTCATTAAAAAAAAATAGGTGACTGGATGGGTCAAAAATACTACTGCTTTATATGCTCTTAAGAAGAACACAAAAAATATTTATGTATAAAATAAAAGGAGATTGAAATTATATAGAATGAATAAGGAGACATGGGACAAATATACACAGTAAAAATGTCTACGAAATATACTAGACACGCTAAAGTATTAAGGCGAATAAAATGGATATTTTTGATTCAAAATTACAAGGATGATAAAGTAGTTTAAAATATTTATACAACAAGTAAAAGCTAAATGTACAAAATTTTAGAAATACAAGAAACACCAAAAGAAAATGGTTAGAGCTTTAGGTTTCAATAAACTCTTTAAAGTTTCAATTATGTGCAATGATATGTATCAACACAGAACAAGATGCAATTAATAAAGTCAATATAGTAGGAATATATAAATTTATAGATATATATGATGCATATATTTTTTATGTGGAAAATTTATAAAACAGCTTATGTAGTGAACTTATAAGTAAACTCATAAAATTAATGTTCACAAATTGCATAAATTTGAATGTTTTGGGGTCCCATTTTTGGTTTATCACCTAAAACAGTAGAACTAAATAATTTGATGACTTAAACAACAATAACAAAAGGATTTTGAATCTAGAATCAGTTCTGTAACTTCATTAAAGTCACATTAAATCCAAAAAGAAATTAAAACCTATATAGAAAATTATATATATGAGAAGACATTATATCAAGACACAAGGGATAAATATTATGTACTAAGAGGAAGTTTATAAGTTTAAATACTATCATTATTTTTAAGTGACTGTTTATTTTAAGAGGTTTATGTCTTTTAAGTAATTATAAAATTAACACCAAACCTTAGCAAAATAAACCAAAGGAAATAGGAAGATAAGCTTAAAGGCAGAACGAAAGCTAATACTAAGGAAAAAAAAAAGCTCAAATTTTACCAAGTCTAATAAAATTCATTAAAATGAGAGAAAATAAACTTGTAGACGAATGGGAGTGAGAAAAGAGAAATAACAATACATATGATAAAAAATTGAAAGCATTAAACATCATTCCACATGAAATTTTGTAGTACATATATTTGTAAAACTTCAAGGGTTGAATTGTTTCTAACAAATGCAAATTACTCAAATTGATCCAAGAAGCAGAAAACTTGAAAAGATCAATTGAAATAGAAAGATCTAAACATGTTTATAAGACTTAAACTATATTAGTTTTTGCTGGCCATTGGATGACCTGGTTCCAATTTTATATAAACTATTCCAAGCTATAAAAATGAATAGAAAATATCATAGTTTACTCATAGTGTCTGGCCCCCACAACTAAAGCACAGTTATCTGGAACACAGAGAATAAAAAATAGAAGTGATTGTTAAACAATTCAATGTCAAATGACCAAAATTTGGGGTCTAATAGTCAACTGCATATTAATATAGTATTCTTGACTAATACTTTTCAAGTTTTTATGTTCATAGGCCTAGGCCAGGCCCAGGACCGCCCCTCCACTAACCTGTGTGAGAGCCCAGGCCCATAACCCTCTCCCCACCCAGTGCAGAGTGAAGAACCACAATGTGGCTCCCCATTTACCAACGCATAGCTCCTCCAGCCTGCTTCCATGTTGGGACACTGAAGCCATCACCACAGCCTTCCACACATTAGCCTCCATCTTGGGACAACCAACAGGACCTGGAGACAGCTGCCTGTTGCAGCACAGCTCACCACAGCACCCATCTCCAAACAGGTAGACCAAAGCCATTATAAGGCCCGCCTTCCAGCCCCATCTCTGAAAGTGGTTACTTTCATCATGGAACACCCCCACAGTTATCTTGTGTTACCTCTACTACCGCCACCAATATTTTAGTTGCAGTAACATACATCTGGGGACACTGGTAGGAGACTAGAAGTCCAACACCAAGGTGAGGCACAGGTAATCTGCAGGGACATTACAGATTATAGGGTAGAGACTAGGATACCTCAGATCTGCATTGCAAGAAAGGAAGACAATATGTTAAAAAACAAGAAAAAAAAGTTCTCAAAAAAACCCCAATAAACAACATAATATAATTCATTGACAGCACAGTTGATGAAATGTTAGAGAAGGAGTTCAGAATGTATGTAATATAAATGATCTGTGAATTAAAGAGTGACATACAGGCAAAAATTGATCACTCCAATAAGAGAGAAAATACAAGCAACCATTGGTCAAGAAAGAGATATTGGAGCAAATACAGATAACAAATAACTACTTTAAGAAAGAGATAAAGATTGTGAAAAAATAAGCCAGAAATCCTTGAAATGGAGGAAACAATAAATCAAATTAAAAACCCAATACAAAGCATCACTTAGAGACAAGATCATTTGGAAGTCGGAACCTCAAACAATAAGAAAAAATATATAATCAGTAAAATAGAGGTACCCATGCAGTGAAAATGATAAGAAACCATGAAGAGAACATCCAAGAATTATGGGGTAACATCAAAAGACCAAATATAAGATTTATCCGGATAGAGGAACACACAGAGTTTCAAACCAAAGGAATGCACAATCTCTTCAATGAAATAATATTAGAAGATTTCCCAAACATGAAGAATGAATTGGAAATCAAGTACAAGAGGCTTACAGGATTCCAAATGTATAAAATTACAACAGATCTACACCAAGGCATATTATAATGAAAATGCCAGGAGTACAGAATAAAGATAGAATTTTAAAGGTCACAAGAGAGAGGAATCAGTTTACTTTTAGGGAGAGACCAATTTGAATCTCAGCAGATCTTTCAACACAGACCCTCAAATCCAGGAGATTCTGGAACAACATATACTAAGCTCTAAAAGAAAATGAATGCCAACCAATAATCTTATATCCAGCAAAATTAAGCTTCATATTTAATGATGAAATAAGAACATTTCATGATGAAGAAAAGTTAGAAGAATTTACAGTGAGAAAGCCTGCACTGCAGTGCATTCTCGGCAAAATATTCCATGAGGAGCAAATTAAAAACAACAATGAAAATCAGCAAAAGGAGGAATTACACTAAAGGAAAGGCCAATCAAAGGAGAAAACAAATTAAGTTAAAATCTATAATAAACCAAAATGACCAGGAATACAAATCATATTTCAATAATAACCCTAAATGTGAATGACCTAAACTCATCAATTAAAAGACATAGAGTGACAGATAGGATTTTCAAAAAAGAATCAATAGTATGCTGCCTCCAAGAGACTCATCTCACAGGAAAAAGATATTCACAGACTGAACCTTAAAGGGTCAGAAAAAAACATCACTCACATGGACTGTGTAAACAAGATGGGGTTTCCATCCTATCAGATAAGGTGGGCTTCAAAACAAAATTAGTCAAGAAGGATAAAGAAAGACATTTCTTATTGCTTAAGGGAATCATACATCAGTAAGACATAACAATCATAAATATCTATGTCCCCCCAAATGGGGTATCTATGTATATCAGAAAAAACCTTCTCAAATACTAGAATCAAATAGACCACAACACAATAACAGTGGGTGACTTTAACAAATATCCCTCACCACTGGATAGATTTTCCAAATAAAAACTAAACAAAGAAATTATAGAACTCAATAAAACAATCTATAATTTAGTCTTAACAGGCGTATATAGAATATTACGTCCATTAATGAGCATATATGCTTTATTCTCAGCTTCACATAAATCCTTTTCCAAAATAGGCCATATGTTATGCCACGAAGCAACTCATACAACACACACACACACACACACACACACACAAAAAAAAATAGAGCTACTACCCTACATTCTATCTGATCATAATGGAATGAATTAGAAATCAATGATAAAATAAAAACAGAAGCTACTCTAACACCTGCAGACTAAATAATACACTATTGAATGATGCATGGATAACACAAGATATCATGGAGGAGATAAAAATATTCTTAGAGGTAAATGAGAACTCCAATACAACATATCAAAATCTCTGGGACACTATGAAGGCAGTGCTCAGAAGAAAGTTAATTGCATTAAGATTATTCATTAGAAGAATACAAAGACAACAAATAAACGACCTGACATTACATCTCAAAGCGTTAGAAAAAGAAGAACAAACTAACAACAGAAGTATAGAAGACAGGAAATAATGATAATCAGGGAAGAAATCAATGAAATTGAAACAAAAGAAACAATTCAAAAAATTAACAAAGACAAAAAGCTAGTACTTGGAAAAATAAATAAATAAAATTGACAAACCCTTAGCCAACCTATTGAAAAGAAGGAGAGTAAAAACTCAAATTACTGAAATATGTGATGGAAAAGGAAATATCACAACAGACATTATTGAAATAGAGAAGACAATTAGAAACTATTTTGAAAATTTATATTCCAGTAAAATAGAGAACCTCAAAGACATCGACAAATTTCTAGAGGCATATGATGAACCCAAACTGAGTCAAGGGAACATACACAATTTAAACAGATATAATTTAAGCAAGGAAATAGAAGACACTATCAAAAGCCTAATAACCAAGAAAATCCCAAGACAAGATGGATTCAGCCAAGTTCTACAAGACTTACAAAGAAGAATTAATACCAACAGTCCTCAAATTATTCCATGAAGTACAAAATGAGGGAACCCTTCTAAGCTCATTCTATAAGGTTTATATTATCCTGATATCCAAATCAGGCAGAGACAAATCAAGGAAAGAAAATTTTAGGTCAATATTTTTAATAAATAGATGCAACAATTCTCAATAAAATTTGGGCAAATTATGTACAAAAATATATTTTAAAAACAGTACACAATGATTGAGTGGTGGTCATTCCAGGGATGCAAGGTTGGTTCAACATATGGAAATCAATAAACATAATTCATCATATCAATAGGCTTGAAGATATGAATCATATGATTATATCAATTGATGCAGAGAAAGCATTTGACAAAATACAGCACAATATCATGTTCAAAAGAGTAGAAAAATTAGGGATAGTAGGAACATACCTCAACCTTGTAAAAGCTATCTATGCTAAACTCAGGGCCAAAATCATTCTAAATGGGGAAAAATTGGAAGCATTCCCTCTAAAAACTGGAACAAGACAAGGATGCCTTATTTCACCACTTCTCTTCAACATAGTCCTTGAAGCTCTAGCCAGAGCAATTAGAGAGACAAAATAAATTAAATTGACATGAATAGGAAAAGAAGAACTCAAACTCTTATTATTTGCCACTGACATGATTGTATACCGAGAGAATCTAAAAAACTCTTTCAGAAAACTTCTAGAATTAATAAATTAATTTGGCAAAGTAGCAGTATATAAAATCAATATCCATAAATACAATTTCTATACATTAGTGATAAATACTTCAAAAGAGAAATTAGGAAAACTACCCTATTCACAATAGCCTCAAGAAAAAAAATACTTGGGAATCAACTTAACAAAAAAGGTGAAAGACTTCTAAAATGAAAACTACAGAACCCTAAAGAAAGTAATTGAAGAGGACCTTGAAATATACAAAGATCTCCCATGCTCTTGCATAGGAAAAATTAATATTATTTAAATGGTCATACTACTCAAAGCTCTATATGGATTCAATGCAATTCCAAACAATATCTCAATGGCATTCCTTATAGAAATAGAAAATGTAATCATGAAATTCATTTGAAAAATAAGAGACCCAGAATAGCCAAAGCAATCCTTAGCAAGAAGAATGAAGCAAGAGGCATCACAATAGCAGACCTTAAACTATATTACAAAGCTATATTAACAACAATGGCGTGATATTGGCACCAAAATAGCCATGTAGATTAATGGTACTGAATAGAAGACACAGTGACAAAACCACATAAATACAGTTATCTCATACTAGACAAAGGCACCAAAAACATACATTGGAGAAAAGAGCCTCATCAACAAATGGTGCTGGGAAAACTACAAATCTGCATGCAGAAAATGAAACTAAACCCCTACCTCTCACCATGCACAAAACTCAACCCAAAGTAGATCAAGAACCTAGGAATTAGATCGGGGACCCTGCACCTAATAGAGGAAAAAATAGGCCCAAATCTTCATCATGTTAGATTAGGCCCTGACTTCCTTAACAGGACTCATAAAGCACAAGAAATAAAATTAAGCATCAATGAATGAGATGGATTTAAACTAAAAAGCTTCTTCTCAGCAAAAGAAACAATCAATGAGGTGAAAATAGAGCCTACATTTTGGGAGCAAATTTTTGCTACATGCACATCAGATAACCACTAATCTCCATAATATACAAATAACTCAAAAAAATTAACACCAAAAAAAAACCTATCAATAAATGGGCTAAGGAGCTAAACAGGCACTTCTCATAAGAAGATATACAATCCATCAACAAATATGTAAAAAAACTGTTTAACACCTCTAGTAATTAGAGAAATGCAAATCAAAACTACTCTAAGATTTTTTTGTGGTGTGAACTGATAAATACAATCAATAGGAGTGTAAGTTATAGGTTACAGATTAGTAAACAATATAGATTATAGATGTAAGATTTTGATAAGTGAGATAAGACAATTAGAAAGCAAGAACTGTCATAGATCTAAGACTTCATTTTGCTGCCTTCTATAAAAAATGTTACAAGACATGTTTCTGAGAAATTGAAATGAAAGTGTTTTTTTTATTTTTTTAAAAATTGTATTTTTGTACTTTATACTCCACAATTTGTACCCTACTCAGGATGCAGCAGTGTATCTTGTAGGTTTACATGACTTTGAAGTAGATTCTCACCCCGCCAAACCGCACCCAAATTCAGGATGCCACTGTCTAGCATGTGCTTGAACACAGGACTGTGGTCAACTGAACTACAAAGCTCATGCTTTTTCTGCTTCTGTTTATTGTTTGCTTGCTGACTGGAAAATTCCAGTCCCACCTACAGCCCACAGCATAGGTCCCACTTATTAATGTTTTAATTTCTATGATTGGCTAGCTTACATGATGATTAGCAAGTCACCGAGTTGTGGGTTTTGTGCTTATATTCTCTTTGGATGGACCAGGAAGCTGCTGTCCTCCCACAAAGCTTGAGTCTTTGTGGTGGGTGACAGTCCCTGGCCAGGTAAATAAAACTCTCTTTTGATTTAAAAAGCAGACTTCGAGTGATTTCTGGAGTGACTCCCCATAACAATTTCATCTCATGTCAGTCAGAATAGCAGTTATCAAGAATACAAACATCAATAAATTTGGCAAAGTTGTGGGGGAAAAGGCACATCCATATATTGCTGGTGGGACTGCAAATTGGTAAAACCAATCTGGAAATCAGTGCTGGTAGCAGGCCTTCCCTGGCCTCTGGGGCCCAGCCCCGAATTCCTTGTTCTGCATGTCAAAGTGGCCAGCTCACAGGGTCGTGAGGCAGGCTTGCGGTTTCATGTCTATCTGCCTCAGACATATGTGCCTTTTTGGGAACATCTTGGCCTTCTCGGAGCTTCCTGATAAGGGACGGTCACGGTAACCCAAGAGTAGCAGATGTTATTCCTCCCTTGTTTTGGCTAAATTTCCACTGCAGTTATAGAAAGTATATAAGGACACAAACTTTGATAATAAAGCACACACATGCCTCCTCCTGGATGAAGAACTTTGGTGTCCTGTGATTTTTTTTTATATATATTTTTTTAACCTCGACGTCCCTCGCCGGACTCGGTTCCTGAGGCCGGATGTGGCAAATCAGTATGGAAATTCCTGGAAAGGTTGGAATGGAACAATCTTTCAACCCAGTTTTCCCACTCCTTGTTCTATACCCAAAGGACTTAGTAACAGCATAACACAGAGACACAGCCACATCAATGTTTATAACAGCACAGTTCATAATAGCTAAATTGTGGAATCAAACTAGATGCCCTTCAACAAACGAATGGATAAAGAAACTAATATATATATATATATATATATATATATATATATATATATATACACACACACACACACACACACACACATACACACACACACTCATGCACACACACACAATGGAATATTACTCAGCATTAAAAGAGAATAAAATTATGGCATTTGCAGGTAAATGGATGAAGTTGGAGGATATCATGCTAATTGAAATAAGCCAATCCCCCCAAAACAAATGCTGAATGTTCTCTCTATAAGTGGATGCTGATCCATAATGGGGGTGGGGGAAAAATGGAGGAACTTTGATTGGGCCAAGGGAAGAAGGGAAGGGGATGGAGCATGGGGGTAGGAAAGATGGTGGAATGAGATGAACATCATTACCCTAGGTACATGTATGACTGCATATGTGGTGTGACTCTACATCGTGTACAACCAGAGAAATGAAAAGTTGTGCTCCATTTGTGTACAATAAATGGAAAAGCTTTCTGCTTCCTTGTGTAACTGAATAAAACTAATAAAAAATATATAAAAGTTTTTATGTTCAGGCAAAATAGATCCAAAATCTTTCCATAATAACAGCTACATTTTTTGGTAAATGTTTTAGTTTATTATATATTGAGTAACAACTTAGGCAAAGACATTACAGAGAGTTGAGCAAGATTTATCCTTAAGGAGTTGACTGTATATGTAGTATCAGATAGAAAAAAGGAATACAAATAGCTATTACACAAGTTAGAATCTCCTCATAACCTAATAGATAATAGAATGAGAATTCAATCACTGAGGAAGTTTTTAAGGTGGCATGTGGCTATATTCCCGTTTTTTACACATTGTAAAGGATTCCTCTTAAATGAAAAGGAAAATAAATGATAAGATAGAATTTGTGAAAGTTAAAAGAGACATTTACAGACACAATGTCCCACCTCATAGTGGGCAGAATATATAAGAAGTAGAATCACAACTGTACACACACATACACATATACACACATACACACACATATACGCAAAGGATATATCAAAATTAAAAAGATAAAAAAATCCATAAAAATTAAAAAAAATAAAAAAATTTAAAAAAAGAAACCATAAAAAATTTACAATGAAGATTCAAGTTATCACAATATAAAGAAACTTGAAGAGAGAGGTTTGCCTAAGAATACAATTCTTTTTCTCATTAAAAGGTTAGAATGATTTCATATGTCAACAGAAATTATTATGTAAATTTCCATGTCTTGCCAAACCATCAAGTAATTGTGAGAATAAACTCAACAGTAATAGTAATCATGATAGTGAAATGAATCTGACATTATTACCCTATGTGCACATATGATTACATGACTGGTGCAACTCTACATCATTTACAACCAGAAGAATGAAAAGTTATACTCCATTTATGTATGATGTGTCAAAATGCATTCTACTGTCATGTATCTAATTAGAACAAAATAAAACAATAATATAGAGTTAAGTTTTTAAAAATAGTAATCATTAATGGACTAATAAAAATAATAACCTTTACTAAGGTTCTTTTATTATAAAAGAATATTAAGAGATGTGCTGCTGAAAATTAAAATATTTTTGCATACTCATAATAGGTATCTATTTGTTACATAAGTTATTTTGGCATATATTATAAACTCTATGAGACATTATTGGTTTTGTTGTTTAATCAATGTTCCCTTGCATTTTACCCATGTATTTGTTCTTTTTAGTGCTCTTTATACCCTCCCAGTCACATTTTCAAATGCTTTCCCCTAACTTGAGTATTTGAAAAATTACATTCATTTTATTATGAATAAAACAATTGAGTAGATACAGATAATGCATTAGTTCACCAGAAAGATTTGCCCTTTCCCATATTAGAGTGTGAGTATCATTAGTCCCATCAACAGCTGCGTTAGGTTGGGATGCAGTTTAAAGATGAACCACCTTTGATTCCTCTCTGCCATGTTTGTGGCCTTCCATTGCATTTGTTCAAAATATGGTGGTTTTTAATTTTTTTTTAAATTTTAACCATTTGAGTGCAAGAACTCTTTGAGAAATTCAGTTTTTCCCCTCAAGGCATTTTCAGCATAGCTCTGTATATTTCTTATATTTCACATTTTTAATATTTGGGAAAAGTTCTGATGGCATATTGACCAAATTTTTGAAACAGGCCAATACACTCCATCAAGACTTTATTTTATAACATCATGGAGCGCTTTCATTTTTCAGTTTTCCACTTAGAAATATTTTCTCAAGAGGCCCAGCAACATTTCAGCTCTAGTACTCGGCAAATATCTCACAAGAAAACAGCTAAGTTTGGGGCTTGTCTAATTTTCAACCTATCATTCAAGAATTCACCTCTATTCAACTGCTACTTTTCTGCTGGTTTCAATTTCTCCCTTTGAGTTTCTCTGGATCAGACCAGATATCTAGGATCCCTACAAAATCAGCATCTAAAATTAATAAGGAAATGGATTCAGATGACCATCTTTTACTTATAATAGAAGAGTTTTCTCCGCTTCACAATTTTAGTTTAATGTATTCATATTGCTTCCAAAGGTATTCTTTGCCTTTTAAAATATGTTTTCCAGATGTTGCATTTCTTTACTGTGATGTATTAGAATTACTGTGAAGCAGCAGTCCTCTCTTCAGTATGTATTAATAAAAACATTTGTAGTCCAATTTATGCTAATAAAAATATTATTTTTAATATTAGCATGAGCTCGTTTTACCACTCAGTTTTATCTGTTTGTGTTATCATCAAATCAGTTACTCTATAAATGAGGTGATGATATTATATCATACTCTGGCAATGGGTAACATTTACTTCCTGTGTTGAATGTAGTTTACTGAACACAACTTACTACTTTAAGTGAATAGATACACTTTCTTTCAAAAACACTTAAATCCAAATATTTTTATTTTCAAGGTTAAAAGACAATTAAAAGACAATGGTTCATGTAAAAGTTCTATCAATTCTTCACAAAACATGGGAAACCTCTTTATCCTTTATATAGTTAAATAAAAGTATAAATGTGATTCTATGAAACTTTGATACATAAGACCTATAAAAAATATCCAACTATTTCTGGAAGTCAAATATTTCTTAAGTATTTTGTGTCTAATAATGTACAATGACTGGCTAAGCTCTTTGTAAAACTGTGTCAATAAGTTCTCATTGTTTCAAGATTCCTTATTAAATTGTTTCAGTAAAGATGTATTTAAGATTTATGTTGCTCCTGAGATGGTTTGTTCTGACTGGATTCATTATATCCGCCATTCAAGACCCATGGCAATTTGTTCATATAGCCATGTATTATGGCTAAATTAGGTATCAACTTGACTGGTCTAGGGAATACACAGAAACCTGATAAAGCTTTATTTTTGTGGTGTAGCTCTGAAAGTGTTATTAGAGGAGCTTAGATGGGGAAAGAACTTTCCTCAGTGTGAGCAGGCACCATCCAAATAGCTGGGGGTTTAAAGAGAGAAAAAATAGAAAAAAAATACTATGTGTCTGTCTGTCTTTTTATCTGTCTGTCTGTCATCTGTTGTTTTTGTCTCTTTGAAGAACCTGACAAATCTACAATTTTCACTCCTAAGTGAGGCCAAATGGAATGTGTTAAACTGGATATGGGCATATGAAGTGTCTCTTGACCAGTGTCTTCCTGAAAGACTAGGATTAAATAAAATAGGATTTTTTACAAATGTAATTTCTTTGGGGTAGTTGGAAAATAGACTTCAAAATCTAAGCCTTTACTTGATAGAAATGAACTACTACTGCTAATGTATCACATACACAAAAGCAAGAAATTGACAACAAGAAAAATCATCAAATGGGCTTTCTAAAGAATCCTGGCTTCTAGCGCTATGTGTTATTGTGCAGTCTCTAAGAGTGGGTGCTGGATTTACAGAGCCAATGCATGATCCTAGCTTTGCTATAGAATAAATGTATTACCCAGAAAAAAATATCTGAATATTTCTGGGATTGAATTTATCTCATTTTAAATAGGAATTATGATAAAAGCAGGAATATTATGAGAAGTAAATGAGATCATATCCAAAAAGTGGGCAGTTCAGTGCATATAGCAAACATTCAGTAGCAGTTGAAAGTAACATTATGATTTTTATCATTACTGTCATCATTATTGGCTTGAATTAGAAAAGAAAACAGTCCACATGTAAATGACTTATTATATGATTTTTTTATTGTGTGACATACATTATGTCCATTTTTTATTATCCATAAAAAGAATTTGATATACTTCAGTTTAGTTTTACTTCTTGGAAAATTTCTTCCATGAATTACTTGGCCTTCTTTCTGCCTGCACCATGTAATGTGTGTTTAGGAAACAAAAATTGATTTTAATAGTAAATTGGAGTAAAGTAAAAAAAAATGGAGGTACCTATAATGCAAAATTTACATGATGCATATAAAATCATCATTGCTTGCATTGACTCACATTTTAAAACGTTTTCTTTGTAGGAGTAATAAGGATGATGCTACATTGGCATATTATTTTACAGGATTGTTTTGAACACTAATGAATTAGAAGTGACTTGAAGTTCTGCTATTCAGCCACTTAATGAACCAGAACCACTGCTTCCAGAATGTGGTTCAGACTTCCAATTTTAGGCAACACCAAAAATCATGAATAAACATTGTTATGTCTGGAAAGTATATTTCAATATTAGCATTTAACAAAAAAACTGAGAACATATTCTTGTGATAAAGCATGCCTTGATAATTTCTTTTACTTTTATAAATTCTTGCAATATTACCTCAAAATGTTATTTTTATAAAATATTCTCATGTACCTTTTACCTATAATTGAATCTGTAACAGAATATATGTTTATATGAGTGAGAAGAGATATATCTAGATGTGGGTTTAGACAAGTCATAGTTTTCTGTGCAGTGAGACCACATGCTAATAATCTTCAAGAAATGTCTCATTATGTTTATGCTGTGGACACTAATAAACTGAACCATAGCAACTAATGTTGTTTTTGTTTTTGCTCTGTCTTGTCAGGGTTAAGAATTTTTCCCTTCATTTAAATGATAGCAAAACATTTCTTTCTTAGAAATATGACAATATAGTGAGGTGTTTCATGTTTTGACAGAATAAGCTTGTTCTTTTTGTTTCAAAGAGAACCCACACCATTAAGATTTTTGAGTCATAAATGTAGAAATGAGAAGAGAGAAAAATGTTACCATATTCATAATTAGTAGAGCACAGATGAGAAAGAATTAATGACAAACAATAGTATTGAAGCCATTTGGTCTAATGATTTTGAGGCATTTCTTCTGGAATGGCACGTATTTTATCCATGTTGGCCAGTCTAGACTGTCAGAAGTATTCAAGGAAAAACATAATGTAATATACATCCTTTCAGAGAAAGGATGCTAGAATTACTAGGAAATGGGAATAGTGTCTTCATGTATTTGTCAAATTGGCCATTTAGTCTTGGATCCATATATTCTCTTGAAATATGTTTTATTTATCATTGAAAATATTGATTATTGGAAATATGTTATTAACATTAGCAGGCTAAATTTAATGTGAGTTAGAGTTGAAATAATATTTGTAAATACTGAGGAGAGCCATAACTGGATCATATGGTACTTCCCATCCCTTGTAAAGATGATGATAATGATGATGGCAACACCATGAAAATAACAATAAATTTTGCCCATATTTTCTAACAGATTAGTTAGTTCTATAAAATATATTTTGTCCATGGAAAATTGAAACATTTTAACATACTCACCCAGAGTAGGAGAAATAATTATGCTTTCAGCAAAGTGCTTGCACTGAAAAGTAAGTTGCTGTATTGTTAAAATGCCCAAACTACCAAAAGTGGTACACAGATTCAGTGCAATCCCTATCAAAACACCAGGGACATTATTCATAGAATTAGAAAAAAAAAAACATTTTTAAAAATAATTTAGAAGAATAGTCCAAGCAATATGAAGCATTAAAAATGAAATGGGAATAATAACTGATCAAAAATTATACTACAGAGCTGTAGTAAGTAAACCAGCATGGTCTTGACATTAAAATAGACATGAAAAATACCAATGGAGCAGAACAAAAGACACAGAGACAAATGCACATACCTAGAGTCATCGGATACTTGACAAAGAGGCCAAAAATCTCTTTTGGAGAAAACACACCCTTTTTAACAAATGGTGCTAGGAAAACTGAATAGCTATGTGTAGAAAAATGAAACTAGATCCTGATCTTTCACCCTGCACAAAACTCAAATTTAAATAAATCAGACACTTAAGAATCAGACCAAAAACTTGCAACAGCTAGAAGAAAACAGAGGATTAATGCTTTATTATATAGCTGCTGGCACAGACTTTCTTAATAAGAACCCCAAAGGGCAAAAATTAAAACCAAGAATCAATAATTGGGATGTCATCAAACTGAAAACCTCTGCACAGCAAAGGAAATGATTAAAAGCATGAAGAGCGAGCCTACAGAATGGGAGAAAATCTTGGCCAGCTCTTCCTCCAATAGTAGATTATCATTCTGAATATATAAAGAACTAAAAACAAACAAAGAAAACTAAAGTAACAACCCAATTAATAAATGGGCAAAAGAACCAAAAAGGAAGTTCTCAAAAGGAGAAAGCAAATAGCCAACAAATATATGAAAACGTGTTCAAGATCTCTAGCAATAAGGGAAATTCAAATCAATACTACACTAATATTTCATCTTACTCCAGTCAGAATGGCAATGATGATGAATACAAACAATAATAAATGCTATAGAAGTTTTGTGGGGAAAGGTACACTTATATACTGTTGTTGGAACTGCAGACTAATACATGCACTCTTGAAAGCAGTATGAAGATTCCTCCAACTAGGTATGATAAGCACCATATGATCCAGTTATGGCTTTCCTTTGTATTTTCCCAAAAGATCTAAAATAAGCATACTACAACAATAAGTGTTGTCAAGGATGTGGGGAAAAGGGTACACTCACACACTGCTGGTGACAACTGCAAATTGGTGCAGCCAATATGGAAAGGAGATTTCTTGGAAAATTGGGAATGGAATCATCATTTGACCCAGTTATCCCTCTCCTCAGTCTATAACCAAAGGACTTAAAAATAGCATACTACAGGGACACAGACACATCAATGTTTATGGAATTTAGAAGTGTGGACATTAAGGCTGACTTAACTTAAATAGCTACTTTATATAAATGCCTCAATTTACCATGCCGGGGATTGATTTTGTGAGTAAAGGGCAATTATTTTGATTGGAAAAGACTTTATAATCAACATAAATAAGTGTGTATTCATCATTATTTCTCATTTTCTCAAGAGATTTTTCCAACACAGCACAATTCACAATAGCTAAAATTCTGGGGACAACATAGAGACCCTTCAGTAGATGAATGGATAAAGAAAGTGTGGTATATATACTCAGCCTTAAAGAAGAATGAAATTATGGCATTTACAGGTAAATTGATGGAGTTGGAGATTATCATGCTAAGCATGGATGCTGACCCATAATCGGGGTGGGCACTAGGAAAGAGTGATGGGAATTTGGATTACACAGTGTGGAGTGAGGGGAGGGGGACAGGCATGGGTGGGAAGTACAGTGGAATGAGACCGACATTATTATCCCATGTACGTGTGAGATTGCGCAAATGGTGTGATTCTGCATCATGTAAAGCCTGAGAAATGAGAAGTTGTATTCCATTTGTGTAAAATGAGTTGAAATGCTGTTATATATAACTAATTAGAATATTTTTTAAAAAGTATTTAATATAAAAAATATTGAGTCTGAGAAATTTTAGGTTCCTTATTCATTAAAATATATAAATAAATGCACTTTATTGAATCAAAACAGAAACATGAAAAAAAGGTATATTCAGTTAGTGCTCATGTTACTTTGGTTGGAGGAAGTTTCCATAATTTGAAAATAAAATATTATTTCTCATCTCTTTAACATGTATACGTTTATTGTAACTAGGCTTTTATTATCTTCTGAATCATTTTTCATGAAAACTGTAGTGTACTAATGCCAAAGTAATCTATTTTTAAGGATGAGACTGGATTACTGCTATTTTTGATAGGATTTCTCCCAAACAGCCTCAAATTTATATACAGCAGTTATCTTTTTCTCAACCAATGTGAGATTCATGTTTCCTTACTTTTGATCTTTTTTGGAATAAAAAAGGAATTGGTTTTATATTATTCCATTCATTTTATCTACAAGTTGGTTTGAATCTATTTGTTAGGGTTATACCAAACACTATGTATGTCAAAAGGATGAGTTAGCAGACAGAACTTCATTTTCTAATTCATTTTTTAAAAAAGCTTCATGTAGAAATCATTTTGTTTCAAAGATAAGAATAATAGTATGTTTTGATTTCTTAAGCAATAAAATGGTTAAAAAAATCAGTTTCTACCTTTCTTTTTTTTTCTTAAGAAACACTTTTTCATTCTTCTAAAACTTTTTCAAATCAGAATGGAATTTAGAAGTGTGGACTTAAAGGCCAACTTAACTTAAATAGCTGCTTTATATAAATAACTCGATTTACCATGCCAGGGATTGATTTTGTGAATAAAGGGAAATTATCTTGACTGGAAAAGACTTTATAATCAACATAAATAAGTATGATATTCATCACATTTTCTCATTTTCTCAAGAGATTTTTCCAAGCATTCACATGCATGAATGTGTGTCCAACCATAATTAAATTATAAGCATTAATTAAAAGAAAATTTAATATTAAATATAGACATAGACATTTATAAAATTCTACATAAAATTCTGTGTGGCTTTTTTCAATACAAAAAATGAGTGGAAAATGTTACCTCAATCATTATCAGTACAATTTTTTTGTCATGAATAAATTATGTAGGTTTGAGCAATAGGGAAGTTAATCCTAGGAAAGCAGAATATTCTTAAAATAAATAGTAACATTTACTATTTGTTTACTTTGTTGAAAATGTAACTCATGATTTTTTCTTTCCAAGTATCATCACTATATTACTAACAATATCAAAATTTGAACATTCCTGGGAGTTCTGAATTAATTAGTTTTAATCTGGATGTTTAAAGGTATGAGTACATTTCAGAAATTTTTGAAAATCATAGCTGTCTTTTTTTTCTATTAAAGTATTGATAATATCCCCATATAGTGAACCTAAAATCCATGTAAAATTTTCACATTCTCCAATTTATAAATAGCACAAGGTATAGAGGTATAATCAGGCACTGAAGCCTAAACCAAGTGTCATCTTGGAATTTTCTCTTTCCCTCAGAAGTTCTTGTTCAACATGTCAACTAGCCTATTACTTCAACATCCAAAGCATGTTTGGAATCCCATTATTTTCATCTTCCCTGAAAACAAACATTTGCTGCTGCCTTCACTTGTTCAGCATTTTTCCATTCTTGACTCCCTGTTATTCATTTCTTATTTTGCAGAAAAGCTGAAGTTCTATTAAATTCATAAAATATGGCATGAAAGACAAGAAAGAGAAGTTGTTCAGTAATTAATTAATAGTGGGTCAGTTGTAGGCTATTTTGATATATCAGTGAGGGAGGAGCGAATCATCACTCTTGTAGCTTACACAGAAATGAACTGCAAATTGATTTATTTAAATACAAAATAATGAAATGTCTGAAAATATTTGCAATGATGTTATCTAAAATGCTTATGTCCTGGTGCTGCTATGGCTCAGACATAGAGTGCTCTCCTAGCATGTGCAAGGCACTGGGTTTGATCCTCAGCACCACATAAAAGTAAATAAATAAAATAAAGGTATTTCGTCCAAGTATAATTAAAAAATATTTTTAAAAAATACTTATATCCGGAATTTGTTAACTGAACTCATTCATTGAGAAAAAGATAATCAAATACCCCTGCCCACTTCAAAAATGAACAACAGAATTTGAATTTTACAAAAGAAAACAGCCAAAATAACCAATAACATTCTCTTTAGAAAGTGCAATTCAAATTGCATTGTGATATTGGTATACAACCAGCATGTCAGAATTTTAAAGACTGAAAATATTGAGTGTTGGAGAGGATGTGGAAAAAAGAAAACTCACTCGTAAGTAGGCAAAATGTTGCAAGTATTTGTGAGAGCCATTTTTACTCATCTGCTCTCCTGAACACAAGCTTTCCCTATGACTGAGCAGTTTAACTACAAGGTATATACACAACAAATCTACCTAGGGGGACTAACGTGTACAGGAATGTTCACAGTAGCATTATTAGTAATATCCAAAAACTAACTAACTAACTAACTAAATTAGTCTAAATGTCCTTCAGAAGAATATGTAGATTTTTTTGTGATATATTCTTCCAGTGGTATACTATTCAGTAATGAAAATGTAACTACTATTATAACCACACAATGGGTGAACTTCACAAATTAAGGAACAAAAAGAAGCCAGAATTATTGAGAAAAGTATTTTGGACATAAAATAACTTATATTGTGATACATACACACACTACAGCACTGTTTAAAATATGAAAACTACTCTATAGTGTTGGAAGTAATAGGAAGGGAGGGGAAGACTGGGATGTGGCATGTACAGACTTCTGAAACACACTCAATAATTTCACTGTCTTTTTTAATCCGGGTGATGATTCTTCATGTGTTTCTTTTAATGGTGTTTCATTTAGTCTTCACACAGGATTCTTACAGTCTCTTTTCTATATGTTACACTTCAATTAAAAAATCATAATAAAAGCTAATTAAACTGCTTAAGACCTCCAATGATTTTGGCTCCTGGGTTTATTCTTTCTGTAGATCCATCACCCCATGATTCTCTCTGTTTTTTTTTTTTTTTATTGTTGGTCGTTCAAAAAATTACATAGTTCTTGATATATCATATTTCACAGTTTGATTCAAGTGGGTTATGAACTCCCATTTTTACCCCGTATACAGATTGCTGAATCACATCATTCACACTTCCATTGATTTACACATTGCCATTCTAGTGTTTGTTGTATTCTGCTGCCTTTCCTATCCTCTACTATCCCCCCTCCCCTCCTCTCCCCTCCCCTCTTCTCTCTCTATCCCCTCTACTGTAATTCATTTCTCCCCCTTGTATTATTCTTCCCTTACCCGTTACTTCCTCTTGTATGTAATTTTGTATAACCCTGAGGATCACCTTCCATTTCCATGCAATTTCCCTTCTCTCTCCCTTTCCCTCCCACCTCTCATCCCTGTTTAATGTTAATCTTTTTCTCATGCTCTTCGTCCCTACTCTGTCCTTAGTTACTCTCCTTATATCAAAGAAGACATTTGGCATTTGTTTTTTAGGGATTGGCTAGCTTCACTTAGCATAATCTGCTCTAATGCCATCCATTTCCCAGCAAATTCTATGATTTTGTAATTTTTTAATGCAGAGTAATACTCCATTGTGTATAAATGCCACATTTTTTTATCCATTCATCTATTGAAGGGCATCTAGGTTGGTTCCACAATCTTGCAATCCTGAATTGTGCTGCTATGAACATTGATATAGCAGTGTCCCTGTAGCATGCTCTTATTAGGTCTTTAGGGAATAGACCCAGAAGGGGAATAGCTGGGTCAAATGGTGGTTCCATTCCCAGCTTTCCAAGAAACCTCCATACTGCTTTCCAAATTGGCTGCACCAATTTGCAGTCCCACCAACAATGAACAAGTGTACCCTTTTCCCCACATCCTCGCCAGCACTTGTTGTTGTTTGACTTCGTAATGGCTGCCAATCTTACTGGAGTAGATGGTATCTTAGGGTGGTTTTGATTTGCATTTCTCTGACTGCTAGAGATGGTGAGCATTTTTTCATGTACTTGTTGATTGATTGTATGTCCTCCTCTGAGAAGTGTCTGTTCAGGTCCTTGGCCAATTTGTTGATTGGGTTATTTGTTTTCTTATTGTCTAATTTTTTGAGTTCTTTGTATATTCTGGATATTAGGGCTCTATCTGAAGTGTGAGGAGTAAAGATTTGTTCCCAGGATGTAGGCTCCCTATTTACCTCTCTCATTGTTTCTTTTGCTGAGAAAAAACTTTTTAGTTTGAGTAAGTCCCATTTGTTGACTCTAGTTATTAACTCTTGCGCTATGGGTGTCCTATTGAGGAATTTGGAGCCCGACACCACAGCATGTAGATCATAGCCAACTTTTTCTTCTATCAGATGCCGTGTCTCTGATTTGATATCAAGCTCCTTGATCCATTTTGAGTTAACTTTTGTGCATGGCGAGAGAAAGGGATTCAGTTTCATTTTGATGCAAATGGTTTCCAGTTTTCCCAGCACCATTTGTTGAAGATGCTATCCTTCCTCCATTGCATGCTTTTAGCCCCTTTATCAAATATAAGATAGTTGTAGTTTTGTGGATTGGTTTCTGTGTCCTCTATTCTATACCATTGTTCCACCCGCCTGTTTTGGTACCAGTACCCATGATTCTCAATGAAGCCCACACCACAGAGATCATGTGTGTGGCCCTCAACAGATGTAGATTTTTTGTACTTCAGGATGCTGTTGTAAAATTGTCTTCTACATATTTTTACAGCATTTAAGTTTATTCTGGCTCAATTCCAACGTTACTTTCTTGTACAGGCTGTTAGTCTTAATTCTGAAGGTTTAAAGTGATTTGGAGAAAACAACCAATCTTTGAAACAAAAAAGCATATAAGCAAAGACTGTTTCTTTCTCTGTGACCCACAAGGGTCTATGTAATAAATCTCTCCCCGCTTTCTTTATTTTAGCTCAAGCATGCTCTACTTATACTCATTACTCCTGTTGCCTGACCTGGCCTCTTTGGCTGGCTTTAATATGTCACACTAGTTCTGGACTCAAGTGCTTTTCCTATGCTCTAAGAGCTCTTCTTGCCTGAAATAGTATTAGTCATTTTTCTCCCCACATTCCAGAGGTAGTTAATTTTGTCTAATCAATCTTTTCTATTTGCTTTTCTAAATACCAACTATCACTGTAAGAATGCATACATATAAATAAATATACACACAGTTACAAAATTTTAAATGTAAATTATAATTATATATAAACAAAATACAAATATATACCTCTTTTTCTGATCTCTTTTGTATTCCTGGAATATCAACTCCATAATGTATGAGACTTCCATTTGTTATTTTACATCTAAATAAGCATATAATTAGTACCTGGTTCAGAATGAACAGTGAGTAAATATTTATGGATTTTTAAACTGAAAATTAGAATAAATAGGTTAATAGTTACACAGTTTCATGGGCATGGGTTAAATTCAGAACAATGACATGAGCAAATAAACACTATCCATAAACAAACCAAAAAAACTCCAAATTCATTGGTTATGTTTTTCAGACACCATGAAGCATACACATTGATTGAAGTAGTATTCTTTTAAAACCCCCCTTTTTTTATCTTCAGTAATCTTTGACTCATGAGATTTTATTTTTTTTCCTCCTCAGTCCATCCTGTAACAGTCTTTCCTCTCATTCCTGTTTTGTCCAAGTTTTAAATTACACAAAGAAAAACACAAATCAACGAAAGCAGCAGATACAGGAAATAAACAATGACATCAACAAAACCCCAACACAATTAGTCAGACAAGCAGTATTTTTCTCAGAAATTGGGGAAATGGAAGAAATAAAAGTAAACACCTGGTATTAGTCACATAGTAACAGTGGTGAGTCATGTTGTCCACAACACAGATTCAGTGTGGATGTTGAAGGAATCCTCAAATTAATTTCAACACTTCAGAATGACATAAAGAGAATAAAATGGCGAGAGAAATCATATATGACAAGTTCCTGCTAAGTATAACTGAAATTTAATGTGAATAAGTTTATGTACATTTTATTTGCTGTTATATACACTGGAGTATTTTAATGTTTTTGAAATAAGATGAACATTATAATCTTCTAAGAGTCAGTCCACATCTTATACATATTTGAATAACTACATCTTTTTATGGCTGAGTACAAAGTATATTTTGCCACTGCTGAGCCTATAAATGATAATTCATGGGCTGGGGATGTGGCTCAAGCGGTAGCGTGCTCGCCTGGCATGCGTGTGGCTCCGGTTCGATCCTCAGCACCACATACCAACAAAGATGTTGTGTCCGCCGAGAACTAAAAATAAATAAATAAATAAATAAATATTAAAAATTCTCTCTCTCTCTCTCTCTCTCTCTCTCTCTCACTCTCACTCTCTCACTCTCTCTTTAAAAAAAAATAATAATTCATTCCAAGAAGTTTAGGGTTGTCTATGGAGTCAGAATTTCTTGAAGAGTAGTTAGTGATACCACCTTGTCATGGATATTGACTTAGTTAGCTACAGGTGTCTGAGATGCAGCCATTCCCAATTCTTGTTGACTAATCATAACCAATTGTTGGATACACGGAACTTTCCAAATATTGGGTTGTGGTAAATAACTTCAGGCAAGCACATTACCCTGGGTATAGTATCACATAATGAAGATACGAGGATAAAATAAAATTACTGAAAAATAAAATAAAACAACAACAAAACTGTATTAAAAACTTTATTGCTTGAAACTTTATCAAATTGTACTATGTATTTTTTCTGGAACTTTTCATTAGAGAGGTCTGAAATCCATTTAATTAAAGAAAAGATACCTTATTTTAATCTAAATAAAAATAAACATTTTCATTTACAGTAGATTCAGAGGAGATGAATTTCAAAATTAAGGTTGTCTATAGAAAGAAGGATTTTATTTAAAAATATTCAATTCATTCATTTATCAATTAACTCCTTTATTCAAGACTATTGAAGATTTTTTTAAAAAATTCATCTTCTATCTATTGTAGTAGGTAGCACTTGGGTAGGAAACAAGTAAAACATCTTTCAGTAGAAAACTTGGATCCTAATAAAGGAGATGCCAATTAAACCAGAAGACAAGTAAAATTTATAATGTCAAAGATCAGGATTTGTTAATAATTTGCAAAGGAAAATAGGGACAAAGTGTGCAAGACAAGTATGAATTTAATTTACCAGGAACAAATAATACCTTTCTTAGGGAATAATACGTGGCTGTGTATGATTCTGTGTATGCTTATGAGCTAAACTAATCAGTCCCCCTTTCCCCACAAAGTGAGGTAGAATTGGGAGATTAGAATAAGAGTTGGGGGGTTAAGAATAAGAATAATGGTGCCCCAAGTGGAGAAATATTGCAATTTTGTGTTCTTCAGATGAGTTTTACCAACTCATCTAAAGTTGTCATTTCAGATGAAAACTCCTGATGAGCTAAAATGTGTCCAGTGATAATGAAAATATGAGCTTTCAGTACCATGAGTGAGGAGATAGCACATTCAAATTAACAGAGAGGAGGGGTTTTACTATGATTTTGTCCTGTTCTTCACAGTGGAGGCCTCTGTAACTCTTTGATTAGCAGAGTTCTGTGGACCCAGGGGCCCTGCAAGGAAAACAGTAGTGGAAGGAGACTTTAAGAGAATATTCTCCTCCTAAGAAGTGTTGATGATACAGGGAAATGGAAGTGACTCTATTGCTCTATGTTTCAAACAATTTCTTAGGATTTTTTCTTCCAATCTCTATCTAGCAAGAAGATATTTCATTAAAAATCACAACAGTGTGATTAACAGAACACAAAATTGCAATATTTCTCCACTTGGGGCACCATTATTCTTATTCTTAACCCCCCAATTCTTATTCTAATCTCCCAATTCTACCTCACTTTGTGGGGAAAAGGGGACTGATTAGTTTAGCTCATAAGCATACACAAAATCATACACAGCTCCATATTATACAAAGAACACCAGCTCTCTCTCCCCAGATCAATCTTCTAAAATAACCAATAGCACTCAAAATAGTGCTGGATTGATTTAGCCATTACATTAGTAAAAGTTCTCAAAAAACCCAGAACAATACATGTTGGCCAGATTTTTGTGGCCGTTACCAAAATACCTGACAAGAACAACTTAGAGGAGAAAAAGTTTATTTGATTTCACAGTTTCAGAGGTTTCAGTCCATGGCCTACTGGCTCCATTGCTCTGGGTCAGACAGAACACCATGGGGGCAGCACATGGCCAAGGAAAGCTGTTCAGCTCCTCTTAGACAAGAAGCAGAGAGAGAGAATGAGAGGCCAGGGAAAAAATGTAATGACAGAGAACATGCCCCAGGCCTAATTCCTCTAGATATGCCCCACCCATGTAGAGTTACACACCCAATAGAGTAGTTCTTTCAAATTATTAATTTGCAAAATGGATTAATCCATGAAATATATTAAAGGAAAAAATCCATATAAATAAATAAATAAATCCATATAATGGAGTAATCCACTGATTAGGTTAAAAAGTTCTCATAGTCTACATTTTGCCTGTGAATGAGGCCAAAATTTAGATCATAATTCCTGCTTTGTCACATGAAGTTTTCAGGGGAAATCTCATATCCAAACCATAACAATGATATATTTATAAAAAATCTCTCTTCCTGCCCCTTTCAACTATCTTTCTCTGTCTAAGGAATTTAACATAAGAAATTAGCTCATGTGATTTTGTAGGCTGGGAAGACCCTAATCTGCTGTATGAATCAGCAGCCTTAAGACCCAGGCACTGGGTTCAGTTCCAATCCAGAGGCCAGAAGAAGATAACCCAGGTAGGATGATGGTGCAGGCGAATTCTGTAAGCAGTCTGTGGGAGAATACTCTTGCACTCTGGCAAGCAAGCTTTTTGTGCAATTTAGACCTTGAATTAATTGTATGAGTCCTACTCACACTGTGGAGGGCAATTTACTTTACCCAGAGTTTACCACTTTAAATAATAATCTCATCCAAAACACCCTTCAATTTGACACATAAAATTAATCCTTGTAACTCTTGAGAAATATTGCAGGACTGATGCATTGTAAATATAAAAATGCTACATATTTGACATTGTCATATTTGAATACATTGAGATATATAGAACAGTATACTATTTTATTCTACTGTTTTTAAACTGTTTATATAAATTGCATTTACATTCGTAGGATTTATGTTTACATATTGAAAATTTTATATATAATTGAATATTTTAATTTACTACTGTCACTTGTATTTTTTATAACAATATTCAAATTTTATAAATAACTTGTTTTTTTTTTATGTAAAGAGGGCCCAAAATTCAAATGCTGATCATTTTGATAGAGAACTTGGGGGAGTTACAATTCTTTCATCAAAAAGACATAACATCATTTTCAGAAACTCCTAATATGACCAAATTTTTATTTAAATTGAGAATCTTTATTATTAAAAAACACAATGATGGTGGAGTATGATGATCATTATTATCCAAAGTACAGGTATGACGACACAAATTGGTATGAATATACTATGTATACAACCAGAGATATGAAAAATTGTGCTCTATATATGTAATAAGAATTGTAATGAATTCTGCTGTCATATATAAATAAAAAACACTCAGCAAAATATTTTCAGATTATGCAAATTAAAAAGATTAAGAGAGACATTAAACATCTTCAATAGTTTTCATATCAGGAGATGATTTTTTTTCATAAATGAAATGAATTTCTTTCTAACCTATTTTAAAAATATTTTCCCTTTTTCCTAGGATTTCAGTTTTTATATTTGATCATGTTGAAATTATAATGAGGAGAATGTATTCATTGAAATACTGTCAAATAAATGAAAAAAATTTTGAGAATTTTCCTCTGTTCATTTATTCAAATAAGCTGAAGCAAGGTTTTAATTTCCCCAAAATAGGCATATCAATATCTTTGAATTACAAGAAATAAATCATGTTTAACCACAAAGTATATATTTCTCCCACAACATTATATAATCTTCCTTAAAAAATATTAATTCTGGAATAATGTTAAAATATACAAGGCACTCAATTTGGTTATGTAAATTCTCAGCCTCATAAAATGTATAGGAATTACAATGTAAAATATTTGATATCTCTCTCTCTCTCTCTCTCTCTCTCTCTCTCTCTCTCATACACACACACACACAAATTTTCACAGTATGTGTCTATAGGATTCAGTATAGCACAAAAGAGTGAAAATTCAGATCAGAACCCCAAAGAAGCTGAATTGCTGGTGCTCATAAAAGCTTACAAGAAATCTAAGAAAAGTGGCTGTTCATGAAGAAGAAAAAAGAAAAAAATCACAGTGTGAACTATAAATTTGAAAGGATAGGTTTCTGAGGAAAGTAACAGATGCTGTTTCTTTCAAATTATTTTAAAATGGGATACACATTTTTTAAAAGAAAAAAAAGTGTGTTAAAATTTGTAGCACTACTAAAACAAAGAATATAATAAACCTCAAAGGTCTGCCACTGCTGTCAGTCTATTTCCCAAAGGCACAGAACTGTTTCTTTCAATTTTTCCTACAATATTTTCTTATGATTTGACCAGTCAATTGTTAAGCTTCCCAGAAAAGGATACTCCAATACTTCATATGAGAAATTGATAGCTTTTGCTGTCAAGTGTCTACTAGAACCGAGGAAAATGATGCCTCCATGATCATCTTTTTTCAGATGAGATCAAAGTCCATTAACAACATCACAAGATATGTTCAAGGTGAAGAAAGCCAAGGGCAGAGAAGGTGCAGTAAAGACAGGGAACCAATTTTAGCTTTGTTCACAGCCAGGCCCCTATTCTAACAGCAGTCACTGTTCTACCCTCCCCTTATTCCAAATTGAAGTTAATACTTAAAGTTCGTCCCTCCCTCTTCTTTCCTTCCATCCCTTCCCTCTTTCTTCCTTCTTTCCTCCTCCTTCCTCTATCCCTCCTTCTCTTCTTCCTTTTTTTCCTCTGTTCTCTTTTCTGTCTTCTCTGTACGACTCTCCATCTCTTTCTCTCTCTCTTCTCCCTCCCAAAAGTTAGCTCTTTCTCAAGATTCATCAATGAAAACTATCACCAATATTCTTCTCACTATTATCATTTTTTTATTTCTGTCAATTTTTTTCTTTTTTTTAATTTTTATTGTTGGTTGTCCAAAACATTACATAGTTCTTGACATATAATATTTCACACTTTGATTCAAGTGGGTTATGAACTCCCATTTTCACCCCGTATACAGATTGCAGCATCACATCGGTTACACATCCACTGTTTTACATATTGCTGTACTAGTGTCTGTTGTATTCTGCTGAATTTCCTATCCTCTACTATCCCCCATCCCCTCCCCTCCCATCTTCTCTCTCTACCCTATCTACTGTAATTCATTTCTCCCCCTTGTTTTTTCCCCCTTTCCCCTCACTTCCTCTTATATGTAATTTTGTATAACCATGAGGGTCTCCTTCCATTTCCATGCAATTTCCCTTCTCTTTCCTTTTCCCTCCCACCTCTCACCCCTGTTTAATGTTAATCTTCTTCTCATGCTCTTCCTCCCAATTCTGTTCTTAGTTACTCTCCTTATATCAAAGAAGACATTTGGCATTTGTTTATTAGGGATTGGCTAGCTTCACTTAGCATAATCTGCTCTAATGCCATCCATTTCCCTGCAAATTCTATGATTTTGTCATTTTTAATGCAGAGTAATACTCCATTGTGTATAAATGCCACATTTTTTTATCCATTCGTCTATTGAAGGGCACCTAGTTGATTCCACAGTCTTGCTATCGTGAATTGTGCTGCTATGAACATCGATGTAGCAGTGTCCCTGTAGCATGCTCTTTTTAGGTCTTTAGGGAATAGACCGAGAAGGGCAATAGCTGGGTCAAATGGTGGTTCCATTCCCAGCTTTCCAAGAAATCTCCATACTGCTTTCCAAATTGGCTGCACCAATTTGCAGTCCCACCAACAATGAACAAGTGTACCCTTTTCCCCACATCCTCGCCAGCACTTGTTGTTGTTTGACTTCGTAATGGCTGCCAATCTTACTGGAGTGAGATGGTATCTTAGGGTGGTTTTGATTTGCATTTCTCTGACTGCTAGAGATGGTGAGCATTTTTTCATGTACTTGTTGATTGATTGTATGTCCTCCTCTGAGAAGTGTCTGTTCAGGTCCTTGGCCCATTTGTTGATTGGGTTATTTGTTTTCTTATTGTTTAATTTTTTGAGTTCTTTGTATACTCTGGATATTAGGGCTCTATCTGAAGTGTGAGGAGTAAAGATTTGTTCCCAGGATGTAGGCTCCCTATTTACCTCTCTCATTGTTTCTTTTGCTGAGAAAAAACTTTTTAGTTTGAGTAAGTCCCATTTGTTGACTCTAGTTATTAACTCTTGCGCTATGGGTGTCCTATTGAGGAATTTGGAGCCCAACCCCACAGTATGTAGATCGTAGCCAACATTTTCTTTTATCAGACGCCATGCCTCTGATTTGATATCAAGTTCCATGATCCATTTTGAGTTAACTTTTGTGCATGGCGAGAGAAAGGGATTCAGTTTCATTTTGTTGCATATGGATTTCCAGTTTTCCCAGCACCATTTGTTGAAGATGCTATCCTTCCTCCATTGCATGCTTTTAGCCCCTTTATCAAATATAAGATAGTTGTAGTTTTGCGGATTGGTTACTGTGTCTTCTATTCTGTACCATTGGTCCACTCGCCAGTTTTGGTACCAGTACCATGCTGTTTTTGTTACTATTGCTCTGTAGTATAGTTTGAAGTCTGGTATCGCTATACCGCCTGATTCACACTTCCTGCTTAGCATTGTTTTTGCTATTCTGGGTCTTTTATTATTCCATATGAATTTCCTGATTGTTTTATCTATTTCTACAAGAAATGCCATGGGGATTTTGATTGGGATAGCATTGAACTTATAGAGAACTTTTGGTAATATCGCCATTTTGATGATGTTAGTTCTGCCTATCCATGAACAGGGTATATTTTTCCATCTTCTGAGATCTTCTTCTATTTCTCTCTTTAGGGTTCTGTAGTTTTCATTGTATAAGTCTTTCACCTCTTTTGTTAGGTTGATCCCCAAGTATTTTATTTTTCTTTAGGATATTGTGAATGGAGTGGTTGTCCTCATTTCCATTTCAGAGGATTTGTTGCTGATATACAGGAATGCCTTTGATTTGTGCATGTTGATTTTATATCTTGCCACTTTGCTGAATTCATTTATTAGCTCTAATAGTTTCTTTGTAGACCCTTTTGGGTCTGCTAGGTATAGAATCATGTCATCTGCAAATAGTGATAATTTAAGTTCTTCTTTTCCTATTTTTATGCCTTTAATTTCTTTTGTCTGTCTAATTGCTCTGGCCAGTGTTTCGAGGACTATGTTGAACAGAAGTGGTGAGAGAGGGCATCCCTGTCTTGTTCCATATTTTAGAGGGAATGCCTTCAATTTTTCTCCATTCAGAATGATGCTGGCCTGTGGCTTATCATAGATTGCTTTTACAATGTTGAGGTATGATCCTGTTATCCCTAATTTTTCTAGAGTTTTGAACATAAAGGGATGCTGTACTTTGTCGAATGCTTTTTCTGCATCTATCGAGATGATCATATGGTTCTTATTTTTAAGTCTATTGATGTGGTGAATAACATTTATTGATTTCCGTATATTGAACCGGCCTTGCATCCCAGGGATGAATCCTACTTGATCATGGTGTATAATTTTTTTGATATGTTTTTGAATCCGATTCGCCAGAATTTTATTGAGGATTTTTGCATCTAGGTTCATTAGAGATATTGGTCTGTAGTTTTCTTTCTTTGAAGTGTCTTTGTCTGGTTTAGGCATCAGGGTGATGTTGGCCTCATAGAATGAGTTTGGATGTTCTCCCTCTTTTTCTATTTCCTGAAATAGCTTGAAAAGTATTGGTATTAGTTCCTCTTTAAAGGTTTTGTAAAACTCTGCTGTATACCCATCCGGTCCAGGGCTTTTCTTAGTTGGTAGTCTTTTGATGGTTTCTTGTATTTCTTCAATTGGTATTGGTCTGTTTAGGTTGTCTATATCCTCCTGACTCAATCTGGGCAGATCATATGACTTAAGAAATTTATCGATGCCTTCACTATCTTCTATTTTATTGGAGTATAAGGATTAAAAATAATTTCTGATTATCTTCTGTATTTCTGAAGTGTCTGTTGTGATATTGCCTTTTTCATCCCATATGCTAGTAATTTGAGTTCTCTCTCTTCTTCTCTTCATTAGCATGGCTAAGGGTCTGTCTATTTTATTTATTTTTTCAAAGTACCAACTTTTAGTCTTTTCAATTTTTTCAATTGTTTTTTTTGTTTTGATTTCATTAATTTCAGCTCTGATTTTAATTATTTCTTGCCTTCTACTTCTTTTGCTGTTGTTTTGCTTTTCTTTTTCTAGGATTTTGAGATGAAGTATGAGATCATTTATTTGTTGGTTTTTTCTTTTTTTTAAGGAATGAACTCCAAGCAATGAATTTTCCTCTTAGAACTGCTTTCAATGTGTCCCATAGATTCCGATATGTTGTGTCTGAGTTTTCATTTAACTCTAAGAATTTTTTAATTTCCTCCTTGATGTCTTCTAAAACCCATTGATAATTCAGTAACCGATTGTTCATTCTCCAATTGATGCATGATTTTTCCTTCCTTCTTATATCGTTGATTTTCAGTTTCATTCCATTATGATCAGATAAGATGCATGGTATTATCTCTACTCCTTTATATTGTCTAAGAGTTGCCCTGTGACATAATATATGATCTATTTTTGAGAAGGATCCATGTGCTGCTGAGAAAAAATTGTAACTGCTTGATGTTGGGTGGTATATTCTATATATGTCAATTAAGTCTAGGTCGTTAATTGTGTTATTGAGTTCTATAGTTTCCTTATGCAACTTTTGTTTGGAAGATCTGTCCAGTGGTGAGAGAGGTGTGTTGCAGTCTCCCATGATTATTGTATGGTGGTCTATTAGACTCTTGAACTTGAGAAGAGTTTGCTTGATGAACATAGCTGCTCCATTGTTTGGGGCATATATATTTATGATTGTTATGTCTTATTGGTGTATGGTTCCCTTGAGCAGTATGTAGTGTCCCTCTTTATCCCTTTTGATTAACTTTGGCTTGAAATCTATTTTATTTGATATGAGTATGGACACTCCTGCTTCTTTCCGCAGTCCATATGAGTGATATGATTTTTCCCAACCTTTCACCTTCAGTCTATGTATATCTTTTCCTATCAAATGTGTCTCCTGTAGGCAGCATATTGTTGGGTCTTGTTTTGTGATCCATTCAACTAGCCTGTGTCTCTTAATTGGTGAGTTTAAGCCATTAACATTTAGGATTATTATTGAAATATGGTTTGTTCTTCCAGCCATATTTGTTTATTAATGTTACTAAACCTGATTTGTTTTCTTCTTTGATTATTTTCTCCCCCTTTATTGTCCTACCTCCCACTGTTGGTTTTCATTGTTATTTTCCATTTCTTCTTCCTGTAATGTTTTGCCAAGGATTTTTTGAAGAGATGGTTTTCTAGCTGCAAATTCTTTTAACTTTTGTTTATCGTGGAAGGGTTTAATTTCATCTTCCATCCTGAAGCTTAATTTCACCGGATACATGATTCTTGGCTGGAACCCATTTTCTTTCAGTGTTTGAAATATGTTATTCCAGGATCTTCTAGCTTTCAGAGTCTGTGTTGAAAGATCAGCTGTTATCCTGATTGGTTTACCCCTAAATGTAATCTGCTTCCTTTCTCTTGTAGTTTTTAAAATTCTCTCCTTATTCTGTATGCTGGGCATCTTCATTATAATGTGTCTAGGTGTGGATCTCTTATGATTTTGCACATTTGCATCCTGTAGGCTTCTAGGATTTGGGATTCTGTCTCATTCTTCAAGTCTGGGAAGTTTTCTCATATTATTTCATTGAATAGATTGTTTATTCCTTTGGTATGGACCTCCATGCCTTCCTGTATCCCAATGACTCTTAAGTTTGGTCTCTTTATGTTATCCCATGTCTCTTGGATGTTCTGCTCATGGTTTCTTAACTGTCTTGCTGAGCTGTCTATGTTATTTTCAAGTTGAAATACTTTGTCTTCATTGTCTGATGTTCTATCTTCTAAGTGTTCTACTCTGCTGGTAGTATTCTCAATTGAGTTTTTAAGTTGGTTTATTGCTTCCTGCATTTCTAGGATTTCTATTTGTTTGTTTTTTATTACCTCTATCTCCCTGTATAATTGATCCTTTGCTTCTTGGATTTGTTTATGTAATTCCTTGTCAAAGTGATCTTTCATTGTCTGATTTTGTTGTCTCATGTCTTCCTTGAGACTCCAGATCATCTGAAGCATGTATATCCTAAATTCTTTATCTGACATTTCATCTGTTGCAGCTATTACCTCTTCTAAAGTTGAGTTGACCTGCATTGCTTGTGGTCCTTTCTTGCCTTGTCTTTTCATACTGCTCGCGTTTCTTTCTGCTTGGTAAAACTGTTGTGTTTTTGAAAATTTCCCCCTATTTATTTATATTGCTCTTGTATAGTTGAAGAATCTCCCTTGAAGGGCGGGTAGTGGCTGTGCTCCTCCTCCAATTGGGGTGACTTGTCTACCACGCTGGTGGGCCGCTAGGCCTGCTCTGCTGGTTGGTCGCAGGTCTGCCCACCCTGCGAGCGTGGGTGGCAGCTCTGCTCTGCCTCCACTCCAATTGTGATGACGTGACTACCACGCCCTCGGGTCATTGGACCTGATGCGGATGCGGGCGGCGGCTCTGTTCGGCCTCTACTCCAATTGGTGTGACGTGTCTACCATGCTGGCAGGCCTCTGGGCCTGTTCCGCCAGTGGGTCGCAGGTCTGCCTACCTTGCGGGTTCGGGCGGCAGCTCTGCTCGGCCCCCACTCCAAATGGGGCTACCTGACTGCCACTCCGGCGGGTCGCTGGCCCTTTTCCGGACACAGGCAGCGGCTCCGCTCCGCCCCCACTCCATCCAGTGTGAAGTGTCTGTCTCGCCGGCCGGCCGCTGGGCCCGTTCCGCTGGTGGGCCGCCGGTCTGCCTACCTTGTGAGCTCAGGCGGCGGCTCTGCTAGAACCCACTCCAAATGGGTTGACTTGACTGCCACACCGGTGGGTCGCTGGGCCTTTTCTGGGCACAGGCAGCGGCCCCGCTCAGCCCCCACTCCAATCGGTGCGATGTGTCCACCACACTGGCAGGCAACCGGGCCTGTCCCGCCGGTGGGACACAGGTCTGCCTACCTTGCAGGCTCGGGCGGCGGCTCTGCTCAGCCCCTATTCCAAATGGGGTGACTTGACTACCACGCCATCAGGTCGCTGGACCTGATCCAGGCGTGGGTGGCTGCTCTCTTCAGCCCCAGCTGCAGTTGGGGTGATGTGATACCACGCCGGCGGGTCACTTGGCCTGTTCTGGGCGCAGGCGGCAGTTCCACTCTGCCCCTCTGGCTCCCACAGCACCCAGCAGGACCCGGACCGAGAAGCAGTTTCCGCGGGATCCCCAGCCCAGGGCCAAAGCAGCTCCGGGAGCCAGAACCCAGCCGCCCCGAGCTCGGTGCACGCCTGCTGGGAGCAGGCTCCAAGAAGCAGACTCCACGGGTTCCCCCAGCCCTGGGCCAAAACAGTTCTGGGAGCCAGAACCCAGCTGCTCAGATCTTGGTGCACAGTCCGCTAGGAGCAGGCTCCAAGAAGCAGTCTCCGTGGGTTCCCCAGCCCTGGACCAAAGCAGCTCCGGGAACCAGAACCCGGCTGCTCAGAGTCCGGAGCACGCTCTACTAGGGGCGAGCTCCAAGAAGCCGTCTCCGCGGGTTCTCTAGCCCTGAGCCTGAGCTATCTGTCTGCGAGACGCAGGCAAATAACAGACTGAAATCACCTGTTCCATAGCTGAATGAGCTGAGATCTGTAGAAAACAGGGATGATTATGTCAGCTCTCCAAGATGGTGGCCGCTGGCCTCCTCCGCGGACTGACCGGTGTGTAGAACCGAACTGGACCGCTTCCCTCCTCCATCTTAAACCCAGAACTAAGCACTGAACGCAGCCATTCCACTGCTGGCAGAAGCCCACAGAATCCGCAGCGCTGCACCTCCTGGCCGCCACCTCTCCGCTTCCCAGCGCGCACCGCAGACTCCGGCTGCGGGGCAATCTGCCAAACAAGCCCTGCGACCCTCTGTGCGGAGAACTCGCCCGGGGCCAAGCCCCCGCCGCAGATCCTCACGCGATGAAAATCCCTCCACTAGATTCTGGAGCACCTCAATTTCGCTGGAAATTCCCAACAAGACAGCCTTCAGCTGTTTTAACTCGTCATTCTCCTGCACAGTGAAGCGGCACACGGGGGTGATGCTCTCCCTTCGCCGCCATCTTCCGGAAGCCTGTATATTGTCTTCTTTACTTTTCACTTTATCTTAACGAATAAACTGTATCAAGTGCAATGTATTACCCTATTGTATACAAGAAAATTATTAAGATTAATGTATTATATAACTTCCTATTTAAGAATTTTTATTGATCAAATAAGCTGAGATGCATATGGTGTATAGAATAACACCTCATGTACTCTGAAATTTTAATATTAGTTCTATTTAATTTTCTTAGTGAAAGCTCCATATTTGGAAACATACACAGTCAGAAAAACACTGTAGATAAGATTTTAATGTCTGAAGATGTACAAAATAGTTTTAATGCCTGAATTCCAATTTTAAGACCCTCAAATATGACTAAAGGCCAACAAATAAGACTTGGAAATAATCCTGCATTATGGTAGTCATATATATATATATATATATATATATATATATATATATATGTGTGTGTGTGTGTGTGTGTGTGTGTGTGTGTAATACATATATATATATATGTATTACACCAACAGAATTAAAAGAGAACAGAATGTTATTATATGCATCTGTAGATTTCTTTGCCACATAAAATAATATATATGTGTATATAATTTAATACAAAATATACCAACATTTGTATCATGGTAAGTATGTGTAATACTGCTAATACACAGTTTATAGTACTTAATGATATAATATACCCTATAGAATTATCCATTTTATATACACATATAAGTCTGCTCTATACGTATGCATAGATAGGTATACTTTGCAATAACAAATTAATGAGAGTCAAAGCAGAGAAGCAGGGAGAAAGAAAACAAATAAATGAACGAACAAACAAACAATTTGTATAGATAAATAGAGATCATTTGTGAAGCACATCCATTTTTGGGTATGAGGCTCATTTCTGCTCCTGAGCAAATAATTTTAAAAGGGACTGATTCAGATTAGGTAAGCATTATTTTCACTCATCTTAAATAACATTTTTTACAATATTTGGAGTATTTTATATAATAAAAAGTTGTTTTTTCACGAAATTTCAATTTATTGAATAAAATTTATTTTTTGGCTGAAAAATATTTAAGTCATGTATGGATTTTGCTTATTCAGCTTTCAATATGCTGTATTATTTCACAAATTGGTAACTCTGATCTAATTAGGAAAAATGAGGTAGCACTTATCAATATAAAAGTAATACTCACTTTTGTAATTGTGATTTTAAAATGTATTATTGGGAAGTAGATATAAATATCTACTTTTATGATTCCATGCTTTTAGCTGTTTTTCTCATAGTGCTTAAATCAGTTTTAAGGAGTAAATAAGTAATTTATTGAGACTGTTACTATATTTTAACTCAATTAAGTTTATTGAGTATGGAAAGGTAGATATAGTACACTGGATTCCATTTACATTTTAAAACAAATTTATAAAATTATCATTTTGAATGCATTTATCAATTTATTAAAAGTAAGCTAGGAATTTCAGGAACCTATCTATCTAGCAAATATTCAGTGACCATTGTTGCTTTGTACTACATTTAGTATCTCTGGTATATAAGTTAAGTTGCCTATAGAATTTTTAAAAAGATGGCATTGGGAATTGTGTTTATCACTTGAAAATTCTGCTTTTCAGCAAAACTAATTCACTGGAAACTTTAGAGTTGATTCCACAACCAATTGAAAAATTTGTATGGATAAATATAAATCATTTGTGAAGCACATCCATTTTATAGTGTTTAGTATACAATTCAGTATTTTTTGGTGTATTTACAACATTTTGCAAAAACTCGTTTTCTATAGTTTTGAAACTTTTCATCATCGTTTTTGGGAAAAATATCCAATTTCCATTAAGTAATTACTACCTATTCTCCTCTAGTAATCTCTAGTATTTTTCTGTTTCCATATATTTGTGTTATCATATAAAAGTAATGATACAAATATATTATTTTCTGTGATGAGCTTCTGTCCTTCAACAGGATATTTTTAAGTTTCACCAAAGTTGTACCATGTATTGCACTTTGTTCCTCTTTTATTTTGATGAAGAATATTCTATTGTCTATACTTAACAGACTTTGTTTATCCATTTATTCATAGATGAATGTTTGAGTTATTTCCACCTTTAGTCTTCTATAAATAAGTCACTATTATACATTTTGTGAGCAGTTTCTGTGTGTAAATGTTTTCATATTGCTGAGTGTTCTGATTAGCTTTTATTATTATTATTATTATTATTTTTTGTTATATATGACATCAGAATGCATTATAATTGTAATTCATATTACACATATAGAGTATAATTTTTTGTATCTCTGGTTGCTCACAAAGCAGAGTCACATCATTCATCATACATGTACTTAGGATAATGGTTACCATCTCATTCCACCATCTCTCCCACTCTCATGCCCCTCCCTTCCATTCTCTCCCCTTTTCCCTATCTGGAGTTCCTCTAATCCTCCCATGACCTCCACTCTCAACCACAGTATGAATCAGCATCCTTAAATCAGAGAAAACATTCAGCATTTGGGGTTTTTTTGGGGGAGGGGGATTGGCTTACTTCACGTAGCATTATCTTCTCCAGCTCCATCCATTTACCTGCAAATGCCATAATTTTATTCTCTTCTAATGCTGAACAATATTCCTTTGTGTATGTATACCACATTTTCTTTATCCATTCATCTACTGAAGGGCATCTAGGTTGGTTCCACAGTTTAGTTATTGTGAATTATGCTGCTATAAACATTGATGTGTCTGTGTCCCTGTAGTATGCTATTTTTAAACAACCCTTAATCAATAAATGGGCCAAGGAACTGAACAGACACTTCTCAGAAGATATGCAATCAATAAATACATGAAAAAATTCCCAACATCTAGCAATTAGAGAAATGCAAATCAAAACTACTATGAGATTTTATTCCACTCCAGTCAGAATGGCAGCTATTAAGAATACGAACAAGAGGCTGGGGTTGTGGCTCTGCGGTAGAGCTCTCGCACAGCACTTACAGGGCACACTGGGTTCAATCCTTAGCACCACATAAAAGTAAAATGAAGGTATTGTGTCCAACTACAACTTAAAAAAAAAATATATATATATATATATATATATATATATATATATATATATATATAAAAGAATATAAACACAATAAGTGTTGGCAAGGATGTGGGGAAAAAGGCTCTCTCATTCATTGCTGGTGGGACTGCAAATTGGTGTAGCCAATATGGAAAGCAATATGGAGAATTCTTGGAAAACTGGGAATGAATCACCATTTGACCCAGCTATCCCACTCCTAACTTTTTAAGAGTACATAAAATTTTCCTGTTTTCTAGAAGTTTGAAGTTTCCTTTATCTCCAAATTACAAGCAAGGTCTGTTTTCTCTTCTTTTATTACATTTATATTTATTATATGTAATAGTATCTCATTGTCATTGTGATTTGTTATTTCCTTAATGACCAATTATTTTTTATTTTCATGTGCTTATTGGTTACTTGTATATTTTCTTTGGAGAAGTGTCTACTTAATTCCTTTGCCAAAATTTTAACTGAATTGATCATTTTTGCTGAAATACACATGTTCCATATATACACTGGATAAGCTTTATCAGGAATACACTTTACAGACATTTTCTCCATTTCCACATTCTTGTTAGTATCATTTGATTATTGAAAGATTGTAGTGGTATTCAAGTACAATTTATTACATTATTATCTCTTTGTTCTTAGGCTTTTGGTGTTAAATCTGAGAACAAGTTGCCAAATCTAATACCAAAAAGATCTATCCCTCATTTCTTACAATTGATTTATAGGTTTAGGTTCAATATCTAAATAATTAATGAATTTCAAGTTAATTTTTATCTATTGAATGTGTTGGTTTGAATATTGTTATCCCTGTCCCAAATTTCTCTGATGGAATAATCACCCTGAATGTGATGGAGTTAGGAGAATATAATTTGTGGCTTTTGAGAAATAATTAAATGAAGTCAGAGACCTCATTAGAAAAGCACTTCAGAAAGATTTCTCACTTTTTCCACCATGGGAGCTTGGAGTGAGAGGATACATCTATGAAGAAGTAGGCCCTCACTAGATATTAAATCTACTGGTTTCTTGACATTCTAGGTTTCAACTTCCAGAATTGTGAAAATATATTGCTATATTTTATAAGCCAATTAATTGCTGGTATTTTGATATAGCAACCCAAACAGACTAATACATCAGAAGAGAGAGGGTACAAATGGATTACTCTGCATCTGGAATTCAGTGGTGCTAACACTATTTCCATTTTTTTGAAGTTATTTTGTCTGTCTGTATGATCCTGGCACTCTTTTGAAATCAGTTAACCAAAGATATTTAGGTTGATTTCTCATTCTTACTCTACTAATCTGTATGTCAATTATTATATGAGAACCACACTGTTTTGATTACCAGAGCTATGTGGTAATTTTTGAAATAAGAAAGCATGAGTCCTTCCACTTCATTCTTTCTCAAGATATTTTAGCTACTTAGAACCTCTCATATTTCCATATTAATTTGAAGATACACTTTTTCATTTCTTAAAAAAAGGGTCACATTGAAGGTGTAGATTGCTTTGGGAAGTATTAACATCTACATTGGGGTTCTGCAGTGAAAGAGAATTTAGAGAATATAAAGGTTTTGATATGCTAGATATATAGATAGGATAGATTTATTATGGGAATCGTTCATGCAATTGTGGAAGTTGAGAAATTCCATAATATGCCCTCTACAAACTGGAAAACCAGTAGAATTGGTAGTACAATTCAATCCTAATATGAGGTACTGAAAGTCAGGCAATCTGATTTAACTCCTAGCCTACTTTTTTCTGCTTAAAATATTCCATTTAATATCTTTTTGTGGAACATCTCTACTAGTAGTGAACTCTGATATATTTGTTTATCTTAAAACATTTTTGTTTAATTTTTGATTGACTATTTTAGCAGATAGAGAATCTTTGTCAGGATTGGAGTTTTCTTTCAGCACTTTACATGTAATCGGCTTTTTATGTCCACAGGTTCCACAATCCTGGATTCCATCAAACATATATCAAAAATATTCAGAATAAATGGACTAGTATTGAACATGTACTGACTTTTTGCTTTGCTATCATTCCATTAAAAAAAACAGAAAAATGACTCTTTACATAGCAAGTACAATTTAGTAGAAATTATAAATAATCTAGAGATGATTTAAAGTATAAAAGAGGATATGCAGAAGTTAAATGCAAGAACGTTATCATTTTACATTTTGAAATTTATTATCCACAGATTTCTTCTGTTTCTGTTGAGAAACCCAGAACAAATTTCACACAGAAGCAAAGAGATGCCTGAATATCCCGTGGGTGCTTTCTATTCTTCAAAACTCTGTTGAGAAATCACCATTATTCTCAATGAGGATTTCTTCTATGTGAAGAGTTGCTTCTCTCTTGCTGTTTCCAAGATTCTCTGTGTGTTTTGCATTTTAAGTGTGAATGTGTTTATCATTTATTTTATTTTATTTTATCCTTCATTTCATTTTCATTTTAAGTGAGAATAGGTTTATCTTTCTAGGAATTTTTTAAGCTTCTTGGATATGCAGATTCATTCTTCATCAAGTCTGTGGAGTTTTCATTCATTATTTCTTCAGATATTTTTCTTGGTCATTTCTCTTTCTCATCTCATCCTGAGACTCCCATAGTGAATATTTTGGCACATTTCATAGTGTTCCATATTTCCTTTGAGCTTTTGTTAGTTATCTTTATTATTTATTTCCTCTCTGATTCTGAGACTGGCTATTTCATATGTTTTATCTTCAAGTTCTCTGCTTTTGTTTTGTGCCTGCTTAAGCCTATTTTTGAACAACTTCTGAACATTTTTCCCAAACTATTATAATCTTCAGCTCCAGAACTTCCATTTGATTCCTTTATGTACATATATTACCATTCCCTAATTACCTATTTACTGTGGGGTTTTTTATTTACATCTTTATCCATAGTTTACTTCATAGCTTTGAGCATATTTAAGACAGTTAATTTAAAGTCTTCATTAGGTTCTGTATCTGGGATTCTTCTGTATGGTTTCTAGTGATTTACTTTTTTCTTATGATTTGCCATACTTTCATGTTTCCTTGTATGATTGCTGTTTTTGTTGTTGTTGTTGAAGCCTGGGACATTTTGAACATTCTAATGAAGTTATTCTGGACATCATATTACCCCTGTGTCCTTGGATTGATGTAGTTATTTGATGAATGCCACAGCTGTTTGTATAGGAACTTTTTTTAAAAAAATGGGAAAAGCTTTATTTCCTGTTGAGTGTGGCCACTGAATTCTCTTCTCTTGTATGTCTTTGGTCAGATAATAAGTTGATAGAATTTCTTTATGCACTTAACTAAAAATAAAAAAATTAAAACAATTAAGAGTGTGTTGAACCATGATGCAAAGAAATGATCACCGGCTCCAATTTTAAACCAAATTAAAGCAAACTTATATTGTGTACACAGGAGAGTTGGCCAGTGGCTGCCTCACCCAAAATGAAGGGCCTGAGAACAACACAACAGCTTTTGAGGAAAAAAGTTTTATAGCACAAAAAGTTACAAAGAAAGGTATCTTGGGACTTACAGCTAACAGGGTTCTGGCAAACATGATACAAAGGCAGATAGAAGATTACTGATCTACTAGGCTTAACATTTCAAGGTAGGGAGTAAATTGAGATTCCAACATCAGAATTTATGAGGGGCTGCTAAGGTTTTCGGAAGGGTTGTTATCTCGTCAAGGAGAGCTAGGCTTGGGTGAGTTTAGAGCACAGGCAGGAATTCCAAACAAGAATATGGTCATGGAAAATAGAAATATTAGTAAAACAGAAATGAACTTTTCATAACTTTGTGATGAGATGGTTCCCAATCTTAGTATAGAATTAGGTTGGGTTCATCAAGTGTTGTACCTTTAAACTCTTTTATCACTGACCCCTTCAGCTTACTTGGGTTGATTCATGGTCTGTTTCTGTGCCTGCTCCTTAGTAATCAATACAAGCAATCAAAATGTAGAACCTGAATTTCTGGAGAAGATTCATATTTACCTTTCTAGGACCAGCAATTCATGGCAGGATTTGGCCTTACATTCCCCTAGGCCTCCTTGGAGAACATTAGGGACAATGGGGAACTCAAAACTCAATAATATTTATGAGCATTTCTTCATTAAACACTCCCCTGAATGTTGTAAGAATTCAAGTAGAGTCTAAAATTACAAAGTACTTGCTTCAGACAGTACTTGTCTGTCCAATAGTATCTCAGTGGAGAGACCACATCAAAGGCTTTCTACTATATCTTCTCTGATGTTTAGTTATCACATGATGTTGATAATGAATTACTACATATTTTATTTTTAGGAACACTTTTCAAAGCAATATTTTGCTTTTTGTTTTAATTTTAATTGAAATCAGAAATCTTACAGATTGGACAGGAAACTTTCAGAGGAAATGCTATCCTAGGTGCCTAAAACAAGATTGACAACAGGAACCAAACAAAATGATTATTTCCCTGCAGATATTTTGAGGCAATCCACTTAGTAGGGTCACATCTGCTTTTATTTAAGCCAAGATTGTTGGATCATGGAGAGAGAATCTGGGACAACAAAGACCTAAAGGTATCAGTATCTATTTCTTAATTTACTCTACCAAAGATATTAATCATAAGACCCTTGAGATTTCAGCATTTCTGGGTGGCATTTAAAGTAAGATTTAACAATCTGTGCAGCCAGGGATTTGTATTTCTTTTGTCATTAATAATGTAAAACTTAAAAGAAAATCCCTAATAGTATAAGAGAACTGGGTAATGCAGAACTCCTCTTACATCATGGTTAGGCATGCATTCATCTCTCCTGACAAGAAATCTATAATTAATGTCTTCACTTCTATAATAGAATTCTCATATGTTTCTGTCAACTAAGTTATAAAAGCCTTATACATTTTCTTTTGTAATCTTCATTCGATTTGGGATACTGTGATTTTGCTATTTGCCATTGTAGGAAGGATCTGACTCAACTATTTTGTAAATATTTAATATTTTGACATAGTCTCAAAGAGGAACTAGATTGTTAGGAGAAAAACTCTATTGTCTACATTGTTATCATTCCTCATTAGTTTTATATGTACCTATATGTATATGAACATTTTAGATTATCTGTTTATAGATACATGCACTCTGAATTATTTTATGACTAATGTTAACATTTACAATATCAAGTGCTAAAACGAAAGGGAGACTCTGAGCAGGGCTGTGCTACAGTGATGTGAGAGAGTAAGGTGGGTGAGAATCTTACCTCAGCGACAAAGTTTGAGGGAGAACCTCCAAAAGTTAATAAACAAGATAAATAATATTGAATATAAAATTTTAAAATAAACATAATACCAAATAAGTCATGATGAACAAAATATTGAAATTTTAGATCCAGACAGGATCAACAAAACTGACTTGATTAAACATATTTTCACCTGAAGCAAAAGGAACCTTTAGTTCTGTTGCATTAAAATATTATTTATCTCAGTTACTGAACTGAGGAGAATTTTTGTTTCTTCCTTAAATCTGGTACCTGAGACCAACACCTCACTCTCTTTACATTACCCTTGCTTTATCTGAATGTATATTCTCCTGACAGCCTATAGCTGTCTAGGTTGGAAAGGAGAAAAACTAATCTATTGTTTGCACAGAAAGAATTTTATATTCAAAACTTTGTCCTCCCTAGAAACTCAATTTATTGAATGTTGCCATTTAGTTTCAGGAGAAGGAAATTTGATGGACCAAAAATTTGAGGAATAGAATATTTGCAGCCTCAAAATAATAAGAGGAAAGAGGACAAATTTCTAACTTCACCTTAATCCAATGAATGATGTTGATAAACCTTCAATAACATCTATTGATACCATGTATTAAGTTATGATACATTAAGAACACAGCATCAGTTCCATGGCTTCCATGACACACAATACACAGCCTTAACCTACTGATAAGAAAGGTTCAATTCATCTAAAATTTTAGACAGTCTATGAAACAAAGGACAGGTACTCTTCAAAAAAATGTGAAAATCATGAAAAGACTGAAGATTAAAAATATATGGCATCTTAAATGGACTGTCAGGTCCTAATTTATAGTATTAAAGGATTGAACAGAGTATTGTCTTTTCTCCCTCTGTTTTTTGACAATATAGCCACCACAATGTTTATATAAGCACAATTCTAAATAGCTAAGTTATAGAACCAGCCCAGGTGCCTGTCAATAGTTGAATGAACAAATTGTGGAATGTAAACACAATGGAATTCTATTCAGCCATAAAGAAAAATAAAATCATTGCATTTGCTGGTAAATGGATAGAAATGGAGAATACCATGCTAAGTGAAATTAGTCAAACTCAGAAACTCAACAGTCTTATGTTTTCTTTCCTATACAAACTCTAGAGTAAAGTAAAGGAAAGGAAGAGGAAAAGATAGGATATCATATGGATAAAGGAAAGATCAGTAATGTAGAAGAAGGTGATCAAGAGGCAGAGTAGAGGATATCTCTGGTTGTGTACAAAGTATATTCACACCAATTCGTTTCTTTATACACGTACTTTGGACAATAATGACAATCACATTCTATTATCATTTCTAACCCCACGCCCCTTATCTTCCCCTCCAACAAGTTAGCCAATCCCCCAAAAACAAATGCAGAATGTTTTCTCTGATATAAAGAGGCTGACACAGTGGGATAGGGAGAATGAGCACGGGAGGAATAGACGAACTCTAGATAAGGCAAAGGGGTTGGACAAATGAATTCTTAAAACATCATGTCACGTGCATATATAAATATACTACAGGGATTTTCACCATTTGTGTAAGTAAAAAGACCTAATCTAATATAAATAAATAGATGATTGAAAGGAAGTCTAATAGAGTAGAGGAAGGAGAAAGGGAAGGAGAATAGGAGAGAAAAGGGTGAGAAAGTGGGGTGATCATGAACTGAAATTGAATCCCATATGTATATGTGTTTGTTTGGATGCTTGCCTTTACTAGGCATAACGATAAAGTTCTAATTAAATAAAGGAATGAATGCAAGACAAGTCTGCTATATGACAAGTGTTATATTAAACCAAAGAAATAAAATAGAAATAAAATTATTTTAATTTTAAAATTACATAGGATTAAGGAGATTAAGTGATTTTCTCAACATTTTGTAGCCAGTAAATTCTACAGATATGACTCAAAGTTAGGCCTATACTTAAAATTATGTTGATAATTGTTTTCATAGGCAGGCCTATACTTAAAATTATGTTGATAATTGTTTTCATAGGCAAGTCCTTAGCTAACCAGAGAAACAAAGGCAGTGGATTGTGGTAGTCAATGCATTTTAATCCTTTTCCTCTATTTAATCCTTTTCCTCTATTCATAACATCTATAAGAAACTATTTACTTAGGCAAGAAATCTATTTACTGAAGAGCACAGAGAAGGAATTAATGTCAACAATACTTACAGACCATCAACCTAATCATCACTACTTACCAACTGTGCCCTCCCACTCTGGGCCTCAGGCAGAACTACAAAGTTGTCAAAGCTTTCTCTAAATTGAATATTCTCTTAGTAACTTAAATTAGTAGCTTTTTCTGAAGAAATGATAGAACCCTTGATTTAATTTCTTTATCTATGTATCGTCTGTCTACCTAACTTCCATCTATCTCTCTCTCTGTATATATCATTTATCTGTCTTGTTGCAGAGAAACTAAGAACCAAGTTGCCTCTGAAAGCATATTAATTACAACAAAATTGTGGTCTTACATAATCCTGTAATCTTTTAAATTGTTCTTTCAAGTGATTCAGCTTTAAACAAGATGCTGTACACAAAGTCAACACATCAGAAGTGAATTAGCTCCTCCTATATTGGTGCAGCAAAAATATAGTGAAACTAGTGACTAACATGTTTTTTGTTGTTAGCATTTGTTGCCTAGAATGAAGCTCTTTCTGGTTATGCTATATAAAATCCCATAAATCTTGATCTCCTACTTTATGTACTAAGGCCACCTAAACATGAAATTTACTGTACCATAAATTCATTTTATACACTCTTCTATGAACTTAGGGGAAAAATAAAATTGTTCTAATTTACAATGTTCCAAATGCAAATAATAGTTTCATTATCAAAACATCTGCAGGAAAAGTTTTCTATTTATTTTTAGATATTATGCATGTTCTAATTTTTTAAATACACCTACATATTGCAGTAGAATTTATAAAAGTTTACTTTTAAAAAATAAGATACTTTCCCCAAATGATCACCCACAATTAAAATTTATTTGGCTGAGCTAAATAATAAAGAAACATGTACATATGTGTGTACTGAGATAGTTCAAGTAAACAGAAAGTGTTATTTTATGCTTTCAAAATATCAAAATTTTGGGCTGGGGATGTGGCTCAAGCGGTAGCGTGCCCGCCTCACATGAGTGCGGCCCGGGTTCGATCCTCAGCACCACATACAAACAAAGATGTTGTGTCCGCTGAAAACTAAAAAAATAAAAAGTAAATATTAAAAAATTCTCTCTCTCTCTCTAAAAAAATTCAAAATATCAAAATTTATTAAAAGCTTGAGAAAGGTACAATTTTCCAAATGATTGCATACATTTCATACTTACATAAATCTGTTAAATTTATTACATGCATCACAGGAGAATATTGTTTTTTTTTCTTTTTAAATCATAGGTCATAAAGATATACTAATTTTTATTTAATTTTTAAACAATTTTTTTTATTACTGAGCAGATTACTGTTCTGAGTGTTCTATGAATTTAAGATTTTCCCAAGAGAACAGTAATTAATAAATATCTATATAAGCAAAAATTCTGAACAAATGCTTCATACTCCAGAGTAAGTACAATGTAGTATCTGCTGCCAAACAGGTTAACTTCCAGTTTGAAAAAATAAGACTCTTTGCAAATATGTATCATTTTCCTTCAAAGAGTACCATATCATTTAACTGACAGACACTCATTTTTATAAAATTTAATGAAAAATATTAATTGTTCAAATATGCAAATTTATGCAGACATATGGGATTATTTCATGTGATCATGCAGTGGTCATGCAGCTCAGATCAAAGAGCTCAGATAAAGAGAACTGTGGGGATTGAAATTCAGTGGGTCTTTTGGTGCTAAGCTTGGAGAGTTAGTTTGTGGAACTGAATCTTTAAAAAAAATCACTGCACTGCTATAATTCACACATGAAGGCATATATATAAAGTGATTTCTTTAAAGAAAATAACATGATTTTATGTTTTCTTAATTTTGACTTGTTTTTGCAAAATCTGTTCCTCTTCTAGTCCTTGCCATCTTAGCGAGTGAGTCCATGTTATATATAGTTATTCCAATCAAACTTGGAATCAAGGCTGAAGATGTGGCTTAGTGGCGGAGTGCTTGCTTAGTACACACAAGGTCCTTAGCACCACCACAAAACAAAACAAAAAGCAATAAAGCAAAACCTGGAATCATATTTAAACTCTACACTGTGTGCCTTTCATCCAATCAACAAATACTATTGGTTCTATATTTTTCAAATCTTGAATGTGACCTAGTGTAACTACTGCAGTGCTGCTGTAGGTCATACACCACAGGGATGCAGCATGGTGGGCAGAATATGTGAGTTCAAGAAAGCCCCAAACATTCATACTTACTAATGGTCTCATAAAACATTTAGACTGAAGGTCAAAAGTTCTTCTTCCATTAGACCTTGCACTGTTACTTCTCTAACTCTCTTTTCTCATCCCTAATCCTATCCTTTCAGACTGCACTCTGCCCACTTGGGCATTCTTGCAGCGTTTTGGGGCTTGTGGAGTACTCACTTGCCTTCCTGTAATATATTATTTGCTCTCCGTATCCAGATTGCTGCTTATATGTCATTTTTCTACAAAGATTGTCTCAGTTTGTCCCAGCTAAAATAGCACTCTCAGTATCCTCCCACTAACCTGCTTTATTAGTCCATATCACTTGACAATATAGCATGCATTTTTTCATTTATCTCCAATCACCTTTTCTATGATGTAAGCTCCTTGAAGACAATAGCTTAGTTTTATATATGGTTGTTGTTCCAGAGTAGAATAGATATCTCATAAGATCAATATTTTGTTGCTTGAGTCAATGATTAAACAAAATTTATTAGGAACATTAAAAAAAAAACAGCTGGGAACAAAACCTCAGTCGGTTCATGCTTTCCAGACATGCTTCATTGTTTTCTAGTACTTATTGTTGCAGAAGCCATTCTGACTATTATTGACAGGACCATTCTGTTGATTACTTTGTAGGAGCTGCTCTGAGTGCTGTGCCAGGCAAGGTGTTGGACATGCTCATTAGAATGTTCTTCACCTTCTCTCTCTCTCTCTCTCTCTCTCTCTCTCTCTCTCTCTCTCTCTCTCTCTCTCTGATACTAGGGATTAAACCCGGAGCACTTAACCACTGAACCACATCCCCAGCACTTTTATTTATTTGTTTTTAAATTTTGTTTAAAGACTAGGTCTCACTGAGGTAAGTTGTTGAGGGTGGCATTGAACTTTGAACTTGCCACCCTACTGCATCGACCTCCTGAGCTGCTGGGGTTTCAGATATGTGCCACTGTGCCCAAGTCTTTTTAAAAGTAAATCATACTTCTTCAAAATCCTGTATACCATCACTTTTTTCAGAAAAGTTACCTGTGAGCTCTTGTTAGGTCTATAACACAGGTCACTAACTGCCCATTGCTGCTGTCCTGGCTTTTTCTGCACTATGTTCCCTGACATAAAGAAATATGTCATTTGGCCCATACTCTTTCCAAACCATATAGCTCAAGATTAAGCACATAAGCATCAATTAATAAATATTTATCAACTTCTCAATATCCGAAGGTAACTTCTTTAACTTATGTAGTTCTAGGAATTTATATATACAGGTAATTTTGTGTATAATTTTTTTTAATATGGCAACCCAAAATGGGTAAGTGTGGGTCTTCTTTATTTTACATAAAATATATTTAGCTATTAGGTAATTCAGTATATCATTATTAGTGGTATTAGTAGCACTAGAACTAACAGTAACACTTGCCTTTCTTCCATTATTTTCCACAAGTATTACCTTATCCTTCCACATTTACTTTTATGCTACAATTTATCCCAGGATTGGAATAGTATGTACTTTTTCTAAAGCACATAGCCACTATGAAAAAGCTAGATACCTAAATAGAATTTGGATTCTTTCAGCAGGAAAAAGGAGGAAACCAGATTTAAGATTGAAAGTCAATGCAAAAAAATGAAAACTTTGTGAAAATAGACTGTTGAATCTGTTTTAGTTGCTGATGTATCCCAGGCACCTAGAAAACACTGTGTTACATAATAGGTACTCAAGTGTGATTGGTGATGTTGTGGTTTCTTTACCATGTGGTTCTCTTTGTATTACCTTACAAACTTAGGGTATATGGTAGTCTGAGGGATAAAATTCTTTCTCACATTCTAGTGTTAGGTGCATTTTCATTTCTCCTTAACCCAGTGCTCCCCAAACATACTAGCTAGACTACTTGAAAAAGAACAATTGCTTAAGAAATATTTCTTCCTGTCTCTCTGTATTCCAAGCTACTGTGCTTTATTCATGGTGGGGACTGGCTAGGACACTGCATGGAAATCAAAATATTTCCTGTTCAGTGTTTTTCTAGGATAGAAGACACACAGTAACTAAAAAAAAAATAAATGTACACAGTAGAGCTAGTAAAGATATATATATATATATATATATATATATATATATATACACACACACATATATATATACACACACACACACACACACATACACAATACACACACACACACACACACACACACACATATATATATATTATATGTATGAAAAAATAGTTGGTGCATTCCAAACCTTGGACTTCAACATAAATTGTCCCACAAAGCAGGGAGCTCAAAGATTATAGTGTAAGGTTGGGAGAATGCCATAGAATGTAATTTGAGCAAAGCAGGAGCACAAAAGATTCAGGATCATGGTATAAGAGCAGTTTACTACATTATAAAAGACAAGATGTACATAAATAACCCTGGCTTGGGAAAAGTATTTTAAAAAATTAAAATAAAATAATAGATGTGAGTTTTTATGAAGGAGCAGATTTTATGGCTGATGTGAATGATGGGGAATAGGATGGTTTAAAGAAAAAAATAATCTGAAACTCATTAAAATGATAAAAAACAAACTTTATTAAGACCACTACAATGGACGTCAATTAGGTTTCTATCTTGGTCTGGTCTTGGTTTTGCCCAACCCAGTGAGCAAAGAACCTTTGCAAGTTATCCCTTTTACTTACTCTTGATATCAACTCACTCTAGATATCTGACAAAGTTCTTCATCCTTCAGCTTCTATATCTGAATCTTCAATTAGAGGTGTCATTTATTGAAGAAGGGAGAGACACCAGGCTCCATTGTGAATATTGTAAATATGAAGAGAGATATACAACTGAAGAGCAAAGTGAAACTTCAGTGCTTGGAAAATTGGTGTCTAAGAGGTAGAACCAAGGGTAGGGTGGTTTTTTATAAAATGGATTAACAGGATTCTTGCTAAAAGTGAATCTAAAAATTAAACATCAAATGTAGAGGATAAGGAACTTGACAAGGTATCAAGGTTGGAGAAGGAGAATGTTTTTTTGTTTGCTTTGACATGCATGCCAGGACAATGAGAGAACTAAATTGATGCCTATTGGAGACTCTGAGGAGCCTGACTATAGGTTGGTCAAGAAGACTGTCTGCATCAGTAGCAGGTTTATTAGACAAATTTTATCAGTCTGATTTGTGACAATCTAGGCATAGTTTAAGATAACAAAAGATTATTTCCAAAGCTCCATTTTAAATATATGAAAAATGTATAGAAAAATATATATGTCAGGAATTTCTGAGAATCTCACACATATCTATATGGTAATGGAGTAAATGAAGATTTCCTGTGAGCTGGTGGTCCTAAGTAGTACTGTTTGAAGCAAGGAGACTTCAAAGTTTGTGGCTGACTGTGAGGCTGATGGTCATTTTGGTGGGTCCACAGACAAAAGTCACAATATTTATAGAACCTAATGAGACATCATAAAACAAAAATGTACTATGGCAAGTGTCAGAATATAAGACTCAGCCTAGCAATTGCTTTCCAATTCCAGAATGACACATAAGCACCACTACCGATTACAGACTCAAAAAACCCCTAAGAAGCCAGGAGATTAGAAAATAAATAAAATAGACTTGAATCAAGTTGATATTTGAATTGACCACACTTAAGTTGCTTGCATGAATTTGAATTGGCAATTTGAAGTTTTAAATATTTTTCTCCAAATGAAGTTTCATATAACTCATTTGCATTAACTTAGATGAACATTTTTTTTAATAATACTCAAGCGTTATGTCGTGATTGTAAAATTTACAAATGGTAAACACATGTAAATGACAGAAAAATGTTTCTGGAAATAAGAATTTAGGATTTTATTTTTGTCATGTTTAAATAAAGCATTTAAAAACCTGCAATAATTATTTACCCAGATTTTTACTTAGGAGGACATAAACTTACCCATGGCTAACCTATGACCCAAATAATATGTAGAGGTCAAATTTATTTACATATAAGGCAGATATCTTTCAATGATTGTCCCTTACCTAATACCTTTAACACAATATGTGATACAAGTCTTTGGTTAGTTTTTAAAATTAATGGCAGATTGTATTTGTATAAGTGAACTGTAACAAGTCTTCATTATTTAAGTTATCGACATTTTTATTACTTATCAAAAATCATGATGTCAGTAGCACTTCATGAAATCATGGAATCTACGCCTTAAATTTTTTAGTCTTGAGTTTTTACTATGTATTACTTCCTCTGGCAACATTGCCACCAATTCCTAGACAAGGATATTCTATACAAATATAAGGGTAGTGCAAATCTTCTTATAGGTTAAATCTTATCTGAGAGTCTGTTTTTGTTAAGGGTTTGCCTGTAAAAATGCTTGTGGCCAGGACTTAACTTCAGTTACTAAGGAAAACTCTTATTTGAATAATTTGTAAGCACTGTACTTAACAGCTGAGAATGGGAAAAAGCCTATGTCCTTTGAGAATAGAAAGTGTCTATTTTATGCTTGAAAAATTAATATATTGTGACTGAGTCTTTGGGAACACCACACAATTTTGATCTTAACCATCTCTCTGCTATAGAAGAACAGGTTGGTTAAATTAGGAACAGATTTGCATTTATAGTTGCAAAAGGTATGCTATGTTTTTCTTTTATTCTTCTTGAATGTCCCTCTTTCACATGAGAAAGAAAAATACTGAGAAGACAATCACAGTGTGTACACAGAAGACAGGCTTTTGGAATTTTTCTCAAAATTTAAAAAATAAAAAAGCAAAATACTAACAGACAATATAAAAGATTCTTCGGTTCTCAATCAAAAAGATAGAAGTCAGACCGAACTAAAATAACTTACATTTTTCTGCTAACTTTACTTATGGTATGAAGCTATAAATTTACAGCTGTAAAAGTTATAAATAGAACTCTGCTATTGGCCTGAGTCTAAGAATCTGTGTTCCAGGGATCATGCTATGCCAACAGCTCCTTCTGAACAATAAAATATTTCTTTATCCATGGCATCTAAGTCATGATACTTTGACTATTTCCACTATTTTCATCCGGTTTCTAGCTCTGCCACTTCTTAAGTCTTCTGAAGTCCGCCACTATCTAGAATGTATGTTTCAGATCAATAAAATCAGTCTGGATATCTCCAGGACCTCCTGGAGGCATGATAGGCGCTAGATGACCTTCATACATTTAAAACATCGACTGTATACATTAGAATCCTTTTGTTCCCACTCTGTTTCCTTTTATTACACTGCTAGTCTTTAAGGCCCTAGTGCACCATGTTAAGTCCCGAAATATTCTTCAGCCAATCTTTATTAGACAATATGATACAATCAACACGTTTTATGTTTGTATCTGTACTAAATCCCCACACCTTGACACACAATTTTTGTAAGGACTCTAGCAGAATCATTCTTGCCTGGCAGATTATATGTGATTCAGATATGAAAAATAAAGATAACTTAAGAGTTTGGGAGCATTAATGAGTCTACAGATTTACCTGTGATCTAAGTCAGCAAGGAGAAGCAAGGATAAAGGAGGAGAAGGGAGTGTGCACCAGCCTGAAAAGAATAAATATTGATTTGAAATTGTCATCATTGTTGACAAGTAAAGGGAACTTGTACAAAATAATAAAATATAAGGTCAACAGAGAGAAGGAGAGAAAGGAAAAGGAAGGTAAACATGTATGTTGAGAGAGGGAAGAAGATCAAGTAACCAAGCTGCTCATTGTTTGATTTTTTGCATGCAAGAAATAACAGAAATCACCTCCACTTGTAGACTTCCTGATTGTGAAAATCAAGGAATTCTCCATTCACCTACATTTTGGGAAAGGTGCTTATTTTTTGTTAAAATTAACATTTTGATTATTTGAAAGTGAAATATGTAAGATTTGCAATACTGTATTGTGAAAAAAGAGCAATAAAAATATCTGGGTGTTATTTCTGCCTCTGTTATTTATTATTTATGTGCTCATTGGCAATTCACTAATTCATAATGAATATGAATTTCCTTATCTCGTGTGAGAAAGACACCTTATGTTATACTTCATAGCACATGTTGTGAATTCAAATGAAATTAAATTGGTTGAAATGTGCTGATTACCTCTGTGAGATTCAAATCCCATGTTCTTTCCACTTTGCTACAGAGTGTGTGTGGGCACTTATCTGTGTACAGGCAGCTACCAATAAAGCCATCTAGTGTCACATTCATAATCCTTGTATAGAAAACCCTTTCTGGCTTAGAATCTCTTTCTGCTCGCCAATGTTCAAAAGTACTATTATGTCAATAATCTTTGCCTAAAGAAAATCACTAACGGGGAATCATTAACCTACAAACTACATTAACCTAAAATTCAACATCCCTGGAAATTCTGCAGTTTTCAATAAAGAAAATTAAAGAAAAAGCTGGATTCATCAGTTCTAATTCTCTGGGAGTATTTTTTGGCATTGACAATGCATTCATATATCTGAAACTTCCATGATCATGTTGCCTCCAGCCTGTTTAGTTGTTGAGGGTGCTATTCTCAGAGCAGAGAAGGTCAGTGAGCTCCCAGGGCATGAACAGAAAAATGGAACTAATGAATTATACTGCAGTCAGAGTGCACATATTTCACATTAAACAGATTGCATTATTGGACTAGTTCAGTTACACAGCTGGTCAACTCATTGCATTAATCAGCTGACTAGTATGCTTAGGGAAATGGCCAAACTGATTGTTTAGAATAAACAATGCTTAAAGTTGCTTTCAAGTTGTCTTAATGAAAAATTTGGGTATATCAGCTCAAAGAAAGTGCCTTATATAATCGATTGGCAGCATACTTTACCATGCACTTGAGAGAATCAATTCATGATATTGCATTCATTTAGGTAATTAATTTATAAATTTTATAATGAAATCCGACTTTTCTCATGGACCTCTGTTTATCTTTTCATGTAGGCAATAAACTCAAGGAAAGCACTGATATTTTAGATAGAATCATGATGAATTCTAAAAGGTTGTTGCCTCTGCTATCTCCTCCTAATATCTAAGCAATCTTAGCCCTGAAGATATTAAGAAAGTGAAGCCACAGGACTTAATAAAAGTAAATATCCTGGGGGTAATTTGCTCTTACAACATTATGTCCTTTGAACAACCACAATTTCCTCATCATTGTGCCTCTCTAAAAATCACTTTGAAAATTATGACTTTCTGATATTTTTCAATGTTTTCTTTTAAGGGAGAAAAACAACACATACATGCAACTTTATAGACAAGTATATTTTTAAGGTTTAGGAAGATAAATGCCTGCATTTCCCTCAAGGCAAGGTATTCCAAGATATGGAAGGTAAATAAGCACGATGGAAACAAAAAGCATCTTTCATAGTATTTACTGAAAATTTGTGATATATTAATAAAATATGTATTAAATTATAGATTCTCTTTTGGGAAGGGACTTTTTTCTTCCTTTATTTCTGCCATATTTAATTAATAGGTTTTAATTTAGCATTTTACTGCATCAGCTAATAGGCCATTTTAAATACTCTCTTTAAATATTCCTTCCTGGTACAGATTAAGCAGAAGATAAGCTTGGTATCATAGACCTAAAGAGAATTGTAGAGATCATTTAGGTCACCTCTGACTTTTAATTATATTGGAACCTAAGTCCCAGTGGGATTTAATGAGGTGTCTTCCACTAGCTAATGGCTGGGGAAAAAAAAAAAAACAAACATGAGAACTCAAACATTCTCCCCTTCCAGTTAGGTTTTCATTAGATAAAATAATTTAAAGAGATGTCTTTTAAAGCTTCTTCAGGTAAAACTCTGCTAAAGATTCTTAGGGATATGAAAAGACATGTTTGTACTTCAATCCAGTTTTAGTCTATAAGCTAGACAAGAAATATTTAAATAGAACTTAAGACTGAGGGCATAAAATAACTTATTTTTCACAAACTCTTCCTATTGTTCCTAGAGATGAGAAGGTGAAATTCAATATCTTTTGTGAATATGCATGAATATGTTGTCACTCAACTTTGTAATCAATTGATGATGAAAGCAAGTTTATCCCTTTGGTGACAAAATAGGTTTTCTACTATAAGTTATTATCACCAGTTCAGTATATGTATGCCATCTTGTAAGTGGGCTTTGAGTGATGTAGAATAATAACTGTATTTGTGATTTAAGAAAAGAAATGCCACATGTGAAATTAGAGTCATTTTCATATTTAAGGGGAAGTTAAGTTCATCTACTCATGTTTACAATTGGAGATATCATGGGTTGCAATTGTGAACATTTTCTAATAAATCAAATTCAGTATCTAGATTACACACTGCTTTTTCACAAGCCAATAATATTACTTTCATACGGAAAATTGAATATTTCTTCTTGGTTTCTCTAACAGTCAGAAATAACACTAAATATGAGTATAAGAGGATTTAACCCACAGAATTATTGAAAAGTAGGCTCTTAGCTATACTTCAGTACATCACATATTGAATTGGCCAGCCAAGGGAGATTCAACCTCTGACATATTCAGGAAAGTGGAAAATCAGGAATCTACCACTGGATCACTGGGTTTGACATTCTGTTCTTAATGAATCAGGAGGTAGCTGACAACTTAGAACTACACATGCATAGCTGGAGATTGCACACTGAAACACAGACACAAAATAAATCATGCCATCACAACTTGCTTCCCTTCAAAGCACAGCCCAAATCAGTTAAGATATCTACTTCCTAAATTTTTCCTCAAATCTCTGATATAAATTATTTAGTTAATAGTACTTCATTTGCATCCAATATTTGCAAGGAAATTTATGAAATAAAGTCTTTAGCTTTCTTACCCTGCAGTACAGACAAACACATTAGAAGTTAGTTGGAATGGATCATATCAATTAGCCATGTCCAGCACAGCTTTCTAAAAAGTAACATCAGTGTACCTGTGTGCCATGAAACTCTGTTCTGATTTGTTTGTCTGAACTATTGATATCCAGCAATATTGTTTACTCTCTTCGAAGAGCAGAACTATTTATTATATACAAACAGCCATTTCCTGAAGAGGAGTGAATCCATATTACATTCTATGTGATTATGTTTCTGACATTCTACTTTCAAACCCTGACAGTATATGGGAATCTGTTGTTACCCAGGATTTCCTATACCTAAACCTGCCATGTTTTTAAACAAAGAATTAAAACCGTTGGCTTTCCATTTTTAGCCAGTCATCATTTTGAATTCAAATGTATTACTTTTTTTGGTTTCAGGTATAAAACCATTTTGAACTTTAAGCTAAAATAATAAATTACAGTCATGTGCCATGTAACAACATTTTGTTCAACAGTGTACTACATATATGACAGTATTTCCTTAGGATTGCAATGGAACTGAAAAATTCCTAATTTCAAGTAAGAGAGACATTAGTGTCATAGTACAGCATGTTGTTCATGTGCTTGTGATAAGTAAACCGATGTAATTGACAAGTTTTATTGAAGTTAAGTAAAATTATTCTAATAACACAGATAAAAATAAGTAAAATATCCCATATTTTGATCTTTATCATTACATTTTCCAGTCTAATCCCAACTCAATTAAAACAATAATTTTCTTCTCTTTTTTATATTTATGATATGTTTAGAAGAATCTCAGATACAATCTACCTTTTATAACTACTTGTCTGAGGCAATATTTACTAATTAATTATTAAAAAAATAAAATTTGAGTCAAATATTTTTTTGAATTATTTTACAGAAATCAATTGTTTCCTCTAATTCTCTCCCTCCTGATATCTGCAGGAATGACAATTTTATTTTTTTAAGGCAAGAGTTAAGATCTAATCATATGAAAATATGGATTTCTTTCTTCTAATTTTTCACTGATAAGTATCTTATAGAAATCCAGAAGAATAAATAGAAATGTTTTTCAAATGAAGTACTGACCTAATATTGTGAACTCTTGCTAACAATTCTGTTTGCATTTAATTCTCATCAAAAGTAAGTTGTATATAAAATCATGAATCACACAATGACAGGAATATTTCTCATTCTGAGAATGGTCATTAGGTAATTTTGCCATTATGTGAACATCATAGACTGTACTTACACAAACTAGATAATATAACCTAATATGTACTTAGGCTAAATAATATTATGAGACCACCATTGTATATTCTGTCCACGGTTGACTAAAATGTTCTTATGCAGTATGTGAATGCACATGTCTTTGTCACATCACAGATTGTATTTAGACATGGGAGTTAATTATCATAGAATGTGGTTACTTATACATGCAAAGTAATGTGAGAAAAATTATTGAGGTTTTCTGCTACTGTTCATTGTATTAAAATATGTTGAGTTACCAATTAACAACTAGGTATTTACTTATTCTTCTTTACGACTGAATTCACCTACTTTTGATCTTTCTTCAATTCTTCCCAGCATGCTCACAACACTTCTTTCTAAGGTTTTAACTTTCAAGCTTTTAGTAATGTTATGTAAAGATAAACTTAATTTGCAATTTGAGTATTTTATCCATATGATCCTCAAAGAATGGTTCTTATGGATTTATGTTCAGAAATGTGATATTCATTAAGGACATTCCAAGATCATAATTCCACACAAAAATCTTTTTTTAAAAATTTAACATTACCTTTTCTCAGAGAAAAGTACATTTCCAGACAATTTACATGTAGAATGACTACATTATGAGGAAAGAGAAACAATAATTTCCTGAACATTTGGTTCTGAGAAGTCATTTAAATGAATTCACTGGTGAATTTACTTCTTTATGGGTAGATTTTTTGTGGTACATGTAATTACAATTGTACTTAAAAAAATAGGAAAAAGAGAAAGAACAGGTCATTTAACTTTGGGCTTTCTTTCTTTTTCTTCAATTATTCAAAGCAACAACTGAATAAAGATAGCATAGGATATAGGAAAAGTAATTTTATTAGATTAGTTTGAAGAACTTTATGACTTAAAGGGTCTCACTTTAATTTTTTAATACAAGACTCTGCTATTAGGATGTTAAATAAGGCTATTCCTATAATGGCTGATAATTGTGCACAGCTTTGATATTTGTGTACAATCATATAAAATTATGTTTATGGCTTATCATCCCAGAATATGTGATAGTGTCACTAAATAAATTTAACTAACACTGTCTGCCTTCAATATGATTAGTTGAGATAAAAAAATTTCATTTTCAACTGAAGACTACTTATGCACGATTTTTAATCATTTTTCAGGAGACATAATGCAGGCATATTAATAAAGGAGAAGTTCCTTAAAGAAGTTACTTGAAGAAAATTTCACAGATAATCTTTATCCAGGAAAAAGGAATTCAGACATCTTTGCTAATTAACAGCTGATCCTGAGAGGTAAGAATCAGCTTTCCGAGATATGTTCTAGAAAGTCTTTGTACCCCTTAATCTTACACATCACCATTTGGACAACATTATCCCATGAACCTTTTTTTGAAAGCTGGCTATTGAAAATTTGAAAGGAAAGGAAGTGATCTAGCTGGGGCAGACAGCATTGAAGCAGAGACAGAATTAGTGGGTTACTTGGATGAAAAGGGGACACACAGCACAGAGTCACAGACTCTTCTAATCCAGAGATTTGCATTAAAAAAAGTAAAAACTGTGAGCAAACTTCTGTCCTATACTTTCTCAAATGACATTTTTTTATAATCTGCAGATTATGATTTTAAGATATGTGCACATAAACTATGCACTTAATTACTCCAATTTTATGATAGTATATATTAGCAAGTTTATTTAAAAAAAAAACTTTTCAATGCTATTGGTACTAATATTTCAAAGAATATCAGTGGTTCTGAAATTAAAATTGAAGTAGGAGGTGTAACATATACTATGTTAACTATGTGAAAAATGCAATTTACATACTTGATTTCAGAATTAGAACAACAGGATTATATGATAGAATATTAAATTATTTTTATCCTATTAAATTTTTTCCCTAAAACCTCATGACTTAATAACACTTATGCCCATCTGAAATAACAGGAAATTGATAAAGAAGCCAAGATATTAGGCAATAGTAGTGACTGAAAATTTAAAATGACAGAATAATGAGAAAAACTAAAGTTGAATGTATATGCAAAAATAATCATAAACAACAAGGTGGAAATTAGAAAAGTTTTTGTGAATTTGAATAATACAAAATAAGAAAAATAATTAGATTTTACAAATCTATCTAGACTTATATACCTAGATTTATACTTGTCCCAAAATTAACAAAATGATCCAAGTACACTGCTCCTACAACATTCTCCCAATCTAAAGTTTTCTGTTTGGAAAAAAAAAAAAAAGGTAAATGCCTTGATTCTTAATTCCATCAAAGGAGCACCACAATATGTAAACATGATGTACAATAGCATTCATTAACTTTCCAAATCACAAATAAGATGTTAAAATATGTCTCTTACAATTGTATGATATGCTTCAATACTTGTTCAATTTAAATTGTCCAGAAATAAGACTTGAGAAATTTAAATGTACTTTATTATCCTATTGATAAATAAGATATAGGTTAGCTAGTAAGGGACATAAATGTAGAAAACTAATTTAAAAGCCCAAATTTCCCTAAAAGAATGAACAGAAAAATAAGGTCTAGAACAAAAAAGGTAAATATTTAAAATAACCATATAAAGAAAAAAAAATACTTTTTAGGTATTTTATTTAGGTGTTTTAGGAAAAACACCTACCAGGTATAAATATTCGTAATTCTTAGCAAGAAAATCAAAAGTATTAGACAAAACACATATTTTTATAGATACAGTTCAATACATTTTAAAGTAAAGTTTTGAATTAACCCTTTGAAGGACACTGAAGTATGCCTAAGATACTCTCCTTGAATGGCCAACACCCATTTTTGATCTAGGGAAATTATTAGATAGTAGCTCACTCCATTTATTATTCATCTTTCCCTTCCATAAGGAAATATAGGAAAGTATTTATGTACCTGTTAAAAACAGACTATGTTGAATCAAATGCTATCCTTACTACTTAACAACTTTATTACTTCCCTTAGACAAATACCTATGTTTCCATGCCACTTTACAACTTTATCACCTCTGTAAGGGACATATTTGGAGGACTTATTTCAGTGCACAGTATGCCCTGTAGCTATCAGTAGGGAACATAAAGTTTAGGGGTAACCAGAAACACCCCTGGGAATAACCCAATATACCCATAGGCATAACTAGTGAATGTTGAGTTCAGCACCAATTTAAACCCAGAGCAAAAGCCCACCACGGCTGCATCCCAGGACACCTCCCAGAAACTGACCACCCTGTTGTCGTTCAAAGACACTGACCCACCAACCTGTCATCTGAGTTGGCTGGAAAGAACCACCGGACTACATTCGCCTTTTGGCTAAGAGGTGTCACATGGCCTTGGAGGAATTCTGGGACTTGTGGTTATCCTTAGGATTGAGTTTAATTATTATTTGAAGTGTTCATCATATTTAATATCTGTATAATTGCATTAAAATTATTACTGTGTGATGTTAATATATACATTACATTGAAAGACACTTTGCCTCTTGTGACAACCTCCCTTAGGGAGATACCTATGTTTCCATTCCTCAGTTTACTCCTGTTGAAGTGTGAGTAGTGCAGGTCAAATTGGCGACGGCCTGCAATCCCAGAAACTCCGGAGATACAGGCAGGAGGATCATAAGTTCAAGACCAGCCTCAGCAACTTATTGAGACCCTGTCTTAAAATAAAACTTAAAAGGGCTGAGGCTGTGGTTCAGTGGTTAGATGCCCCTGGGATCCAAAAGGGGAAAAAAAAAGTAAAGACAATGTGGAAAGCAACAATATCTATTCCATGATTTGGATATATAGTATGTGTTTGTTAAATAATTAAAAACAAGTATTGGTAAATTATGTGCTTATAAATATAAAAAGGAGATCATATATCTTAAACAACTTTGAAGATTACACTACACAAATCTAAATTGGAAATACATTTCCTATTAAGGTAAGTAACTAAAACTATTCGATAAACAAGAATCCTCTCTTTTTCATTATATAATATTTTTGTGGAAACAAATGGAAGTAAGAATATTAACTTTGTTTTATAACATCTAAATTTTTCACTTGTAACTAATAGGATCTTAAATAAGCAATTCAGATGTTTTGAGTTTGTATTTTTATCTATAAAATGTCAAAACAAAAAGAATAGTTTAAATTACAATCTTAGATATTAAGAATAGTAAACATACTACGTGTATTTTGGAACACTATGCAGAATTCTAAATTTTGCTATTAATTTGGTAAGGCCTAACTCAAAGTACTTTAGTTATAATCACAGATATTATTCAGGAAGCTAATCATTATTTAAAATGATGTAGAAATGAACATATTAATATTAAAAAAATAAGACTAATTTTTATTTCCTAGATTAAATTAAATTATGATAATTTGAAGCTTTTGTTTTAAACATTTGCATAAACAAAATTATTAATTATTCCATTGACATCTTTTAAGGTGACTCTGAAGAAGAAAAGCATCATGAATATTTTAAATGAAAATTTAGCTAATTCCAAATTTCTACTGCAACTTACTTTCCATGCTGTCTATCACAAACAGACCTATAAATCTTAAACTGATCTGCGTTTATGAAATTCACTAAACCTATCATAGAGCATGAGAAATATGTGATAAATCATGCGATTGAAATGGCATTTTTTATAAGCCATCATATTTCATTTGTCAAAAATGAGTTCATGATAGTAATTTTCTACTTTCATCTGTTTTTTTTTTCAGGGAAAACAGATTAAATAGACTAGATATTGCATAAAATATTTAAAGGCATATCTTTAAAGATCTATCATTTTTAAAAGATGATAACAAATAAATCATCATAATCAGAAATACTTCCATGAAAAAAAGGCCTCTTGATTGGCACCACAGAAGCTATTGAAACTTTAGGATGTGGGGACTTTAGGCTCACAAATTTGTTCTTGTTATGGTTCAAATTGTCCCTTTCCAAAATTCATATGGTGAACTCCTAACTTGTAGGAACTCAGACTAGGACTGTGTTTGAATGTAGAACATTTCAAGGGGTAATTAAGTGAAAATGAGGTCAGTAGTGTGAGCTCTAATTCAATATGACTCAGGTCCTTATAAAATAATGTGATGAAGACATACAGAGAAAGAAGACCATGTGAAGAGACAAGGAGAAGAGGGCTACTGACATTCCAAGGGTTGTACACACAAAAGAAATAAAATGAATCCTATTGAAGTTTTGATTTCAGGTTTCTAGTCTACAGAACTGTAAAAATAAAATACTTCTGTTTAACATATTCAGTATCGTGAAAACTGTAGGAAACTAATGTACTACTTAAAGGGTTAAAATTTCATGTACCAATGGGTACCATCTCCTTTTCTATGACTACTTATTTTCTTTTCTGAACCTCTTTTCTTCTTCCCATGTGCCTCTTTTCCTGATTTAATTAAACCAGAGGATATCCCTTATCTATATCCTATTCCTTTTAGCAATTTTCCACATCATGAATTTGTCTATATAACTGCAATTGAAATAGATTCTCCACTTTTATTTTCAGATAAATGAATCATTTTATCTTTTGGATAACATTGGTCTTATTGATGATAATGTAAGTATTTGTTCTTACTGTTGTTGCTCTTGTTAGTAAAACTGGGATGTCTCTTTTCTAACAGTTTCTTCATTTTCACAAGCATAGCTCTTACTATTCTTGATGGAGTATTGTCTGGCTTGCAAGACTACATTTGAAAGATTTTGTTATATGAAAATTATTTATACTGATAAGTTATTAATAATAATACACTGTGTGGTGCTTCTCACTGAAGCAAGAACAACAAAATTTAACTTCCAAACTTTCCAACCAATGGTCATATAATTCTTTATGTTTGTATAAAACATTTAATTTATTCTTATTCATATAACCTGAAATTCTTCCTCTGACCGAAAATAACTGCTGCAAACTATTTTTTAAATTGTAAGCAGCTAGTAAACAGGAGAAAATATGTTAAGAAATGTTTCTAGAATCCGGTCAACTGGCAGCAAAGAACTGACTTCTTTGAAAATAAATAAAGTAAGCCCCCATAGTTGTCTAGGCTTTTTAGTTAAAAGTTTAGAAGATCCTAGCAACAGGGGGAAATTAAAGCATAGTACAACTTTCTGAACTAATTAGATTTAAACCTAAGAGGGAGAGATTCAGTTCATAAGAATTTATGGAATAGACCTGGAGGGAGAAGGGATCTATTCACAAAAGAAAACTTCAAAAATCTGTTTAAGTGTTCCTTTTGTGTCTTTAGCTGGTACCAGAATGAGCATGTGTATGGGGAGACTTGAGAAAAAGAAAAAATAACTACCAGAGAAATAATTGCTACTGGGGAGTTGGCACAAGGTAAGTTATTTAATTTCTGACAGATAATGGAGTCTTTAGGGATTACATTGAGTAGATACACTAATAAAGCCATGTCTTAAAAGCAGGGTTTAAATAACCCTGGCATGTAGACTAGAAGCTCATTTAAACTCACAAAAAAAGCTTTAAATGATCACTTTGATCTTCCAGCAAATTAACTATCTGGTTTAAAAAGAAATAACCTAACAATCTTTAAACAAAAATCTAAATGTTCTTCAAAACAAAATACTTGCAATATCTAGCATTTTATCAAATATTACTCATATTGACAAGGAAGCAGAAATACATGACCAAGAGAAAAAATTTCAATAAAAGATAGAAGTAACAAAGAAAAAGGAATAATCAGATAAGAATTTTTAAAATGTCAATTATAAAGATTTTAGATCACTCAATAGATATTCCGAGCATAAAAGAGGGGATGAATCTTTAAAGAAAATCAAACATAATTTGTAAAAAGAAAAATAAAATAAAATATCTGCAGTTAAAAAAATACTATGGGGTTGAACAGTGTAGAACACAGCAATACAAACTTTTCAAACTGAAACATGGAGGGGAAATAACTAAAAAAGAAGAAACATATGAGAAAACATCAAGCTTTGCAATATATGAACAATAAAACTTTTAGCAATATAAGGGAGCTGGGGAGGAAAAAACTTTGCAGAAATAATGACCAAACTTCTTCCACATTTTCAGAAAACTATAGAAAGCACATCATAGTCAAATCACCAAAAATTATAATGAAAGGATCCATGCCAGTATCTAGAGGGGAATGTAATCCATTATACACAGGGACAAAAAAAATAAAGATTATGTGAACTCCTCTCCCAGAAATGTCTTTCTGAAGACAATGGAATGACCTATTTTCTTCTGGGAAAAAAAATACCAGTGAGAATTCTTTCTCTATACAAAATGTCCTCCTAAAATGGATAGAAAGTAGATCTGAAATTTTAAAAACATGGCAAGGGTTACTTAAAGATGTCATATAGGCAGAGAGTAAATGATTTCACGTGGAAACTGATCTACCAAAGAAAAAAAGAAGAAAACTTCATCTGTTGAGTTGTGGGAATTCATTTAGAACCGGATTTAAATGATATCTCACTACTTACTTCAAAGTGGTAAAGTAGATGTTGGATTTTATTGGCAATGTATACAACTAAAATAATTGGTAGTAACAACTTATGGGACTAAAGGTATACTGCTTTCTGTTTTGTATACAAAGTAATATAACATTCATACTTCTTTTAAGTCCTTTAAATAACCCTTGGAGTCCCATAAAATTCATCCTAAATTCGATGTTTCCTGCATTTCTTACTCTCTTTATGGAAAAATTGTTCTGTCTGTTTGAAATTTCTTTCAGCTGATTTCTGTGTTTTCAAATGTTCTTCATTCAATTTATTAAATAGCAGAATATTTATTATAACAACATATATATTTTAATATCTATACTTTGTATAGATCTATGTAGCTTTACTGTTATGTTGACTTTGAACAGTAATTGATCTAAATTTTCCTGTTTCCAAATCTTATGAATAAAAAAGAAAAAAAAATACTACTTCTTTGATCTAATAACCTTACATTCCACCTGCCTTGATATTTGTATCTTTTCATATCATCATTCAAAATTATTCAATGTCTCTGGCATTAGGCCTTAAATTGTGCCTATTTGTGGAATTATAACAAAAATAGATTTAATTAGTTTCGAGAAATGGTCATGAGCCTCATTTCTTCTTCTTCTTTATGCCATATGTAGAAAGGAAGAATATATGCTTCTGTGTTTATCAAAGCAGTCTTCACAGATCAAATTAATGAAATAGCATTTGAGCAAGAAAAGTATTTAGGTCTAAATTGTCTTAATTGAACATTTATATAGATCACATTGAATGTCTATTGCCTCTATTTTATAGGTTCAGAGAATAAATTTAATGACTTTATCTCAAAAGAGGATTTTGTTTAATGCAATTAACTAAAAAAGAGAACCACATTCATTTTATTAGAGCTTTCATCATTCCTGTTAATATATTTAATGATATTCAAGCACAGATTGGTGAGTTAATATCTTAAATAATACATAGCACAAGTGCATATGAATACAGATTTTTAAAAGCAAGGAAAAGAAAAGGAAAGTGTCCATATAAGTACTCAGGTATCTAAAAAATCTGTTTAATATCTATAGTAAGTGAGAATAATTTGCTCATTCATGATATGAGTAAGAAGTTCTTTTTCCTCTGATAGTAAAATTTTCCAAATAATTGCTTCTTTAATAATATCTCACATTTTTGCATTTATGCAGGTATAATGTGCTTTAAGTTGTCAGGAACATTTATTGAACCATTTATGTGTGCAAGTAATTTATTTGGTGCATTTCTCTCTCCAAGGGAATTTGTTGACCAATCCACAGTCATTCTTTGAGGTGTATGCCCTGTGAAATTGAAACAGTTACATATTATAAAAAGAAATAGGTGATTACAATAAGCAAAGTCTCTCTGTACAAGTTGTTTTGATCGAGTACTAAATATTCAGTCATTAACTCATAATTCCCATTCTTATTCCAATCTTTAATTTTTATGCTATATGTATGCCTTTTATGAATTCCATTTTGATCCTTCAATGGTCATATACTCCTGTAAAGTCTCTTTTTCATAGCAATATCTTCAAATGTTTATTATAGAACTTGTTATATTACAATACATTTGATAGCCAAAGTGAGTTTATTGTTTGTTATCACTTTTACTTATTCTTTCACTTACTGTATGAGTGTCTTTGTATGAATTACATGTTAAACTTTTGGAGAAAAGAAACATTTGTAGATATTTGCTTTCCTTATACTTTCAAAGTTCTAATAATATTTTTGAATGAATGGCTAGAGAGAGGAATGAATAAAATCAAATTTCTACCACCTCATAGTTTTCTGCATTGATAAAGAGGCTTTTAAATAGTCATTAAGAAGAAAATTATTTCCTTCTTTTAATGTAATGCCAATTACATTAAGGGATGATGACAGGAAAGCTCAAACTTAAAACATGAATCAATTAGCTCATAACCAATTCTTTGGTCCCCATAAAATTCATTGGTAGATATCTTTATAATCTTCTTGGCGTCAACAAATTTTATCTGTTGGGTTGGAATAACCACTATAAACTAGCTGATTTTCATATATCATTTATACTTTTAACGTCTTTTCATTGTATAAACTTCTTATTTTATTTACAATCCTCTATTTTATTTAGAAATTATCTTCTATATACTGACTTCACTCTATTTGTAAATGGAAAATTAAAACAAATAATGATGAAATCAAATAAAATGCAAGTAAAACATGAATTATAATAAAATTCTCATTTACATTAAATATTTGGTAAATTTGTTGACATGTAGATAATAATGAAAACTGAAAGTAGATAGGTCAGGAAGTGCTGTGGGGAGTCAAAAGGGAATTGGAGTGGGATAGGTATAGAGTTTAAAGTGTAAGGAGATGCAACAATTCTCGAGATTGTTGTATGATAATGTAATTATAATCAACTATTCTTTGTACCCTTAAAAAGGGTTAGGGATAAAAATTTTCAAGATGGTTACTAATAATCCCCTAGATTTCTAAAGTGTCTGTGATGATATCTCCTTTTCCATTTTCAATTCCATTGATTGGGTCTTCTTGCTTTTCCTTAGTTTGGCTAAGGGTTTATCAATCTTATTAAGCTTGTCAAAGAATCAACACTTTGTTTCGTCTATCCTTTGTATTTTTTTCCCAATTTCATTCATTTCAGCTGTATTTTTTCCCATTTTTTGCAGACTTTGGAGTTAGTTTGTCCTAGCTTTTCTTGGGTCTAGAGATGTAACATTATATATATATATATTTTATTTGTTTGTTTTATGTAGGCACTCAATACTTTCCTATAAGAAATATCTTGTCTGGCCCAGAGATTTTCACATGTTGTATCACTGTTCTTATTTGTTTCTAAGATAAATTTAATGCCATGTAAGTTTTATAATAACAAATAATAAAAATTGTTGATATATTTCTGGAATTCATAAAAGAATTTTATTTCTTCAAAATATCATGAGTATGCTGTCACAAAGTTAATGAAACAAGAAAACGAATAAAACATTTAAAATATGAAACTAGGCTGGGAACCTTGCTACATGCTTATAATCCCAGCAGCTGGGGAGGCTAAGGCAAGAGGATTGTGAGTTAAAAGCCAATCTCTGCAACTTAGCAAGACCCTAATCAATGTAGGAAAACCCTGTCTCAAAATAGAATTATAAAAAAATAAAACCAGTTCTTATGGGAACTAAATTTGACTTTTAAATTACACTTAGTCTATAAAGTTACACTAATATCTTTATCCCTCCATGTTGATATTAGTTGGGTGTCTATATTCAGCCTTTCTAGAATAACATCTCTGCCCAATGGTTAAAAATATTAAATTATTTTGTAAATTACTTCTAAATGTTTCTTTTTTCAGATGTGTCTGCTGGGCCATATGCCAATTCACTTTTTAACTGCCTGTATTCAGTAGATCTTCAAGTATTCCATCATCTTCTAGATAAATTTATCTTTTCTGTGATATTATCGATCTTGACAGTCTTACTTCCTATAGTAATACCCAAATCAAAAACTAGTGATTTACTGATTCTCCTTTCCTCAAGTCTTTAATATATAAGAAAACTAGCATGTAACAATATAATGGATAGGAATTATAAATAGAATTAGAAACAAAATCCATTTCTTTTATACCTATCTCAGCTTTTTTCCACTAAGTAATTAGGCAGACATCTGTCCTATCTCTCCCCTTTAGGCACTCAACAATTTGATAAAATGTCTGGGAGAATGGTAATGGTGCATTTCATGTGTTGCCTCCTCACCATTCTTGGTAGACAATCTGACTTGATTTTAGTCACTAGATAAGCCTCTGCTTTAGAGAATTCTTGCCCTTCCTTTGCCCCAAGAAGTGAATGAAGTTAGAGACAGCAGGATTCTTCCATTATCCATCCCAGAAATTTTGTATATAGTACAATTTAGTTAAATTTTGAATCTTTTGAATCCTGAAAGGAGGTTTTTAGGAAAAAAAATTGCACCTAAAAAGAATAACAAAAATTAACAATCTGGCTTTTGACTTTAGGCCAAGTGTATGATGTTTGGAGCTGGAGACTACTCTTATAAGAAGAAAGATTGATGAACAAATCAGAATCATCATAATTACAGATCTTCAAAATGGGAAGAGAGTTGATTCTTTATTATTTTAAACTTAAAAGTGAGTTTAAGCCTTAAACTCACATACTTTTAGGTTTTAAAGTATTCCATAAGCCTATGCATTCCTTTATTGTTTAAGTCATTTCGAGTTCCGTTACTGACATTTTAGGGTCGGTAACTGAAACGTGGCACAATAAGGTGAAACATGGGAGAAGAAAAATATACCTTGGTTATTCTGATATTACTTTCTTTTTTATTTTTATGTTTAATTCTTAACACATATGTCTCAAACAAATTGTTTTTGTTTAGCTGGTGATCTGTGGGCTGGTCACATTTCTCCCAAGCTGAAATAAACTTATGAAAGGGGAGCAATTAGTAGGGAAGGAGCAAAATAGACCTATAAAAGTGCTAGATGGACCATAACAAAGTCATGCCCTTTCATAAATGTCTCTGAATATCTCTAATTTCAAGCCTCCCATTTCCAATTCCTTTGCACCTGAACTTGCTGGCCAGAGAACCAAAGGTAGGAACTCGACCCTCTATGAGACAAATCCCTGATTACTTTCTCTGCCTTGAGTTGCACAATGGTTAATTCAGAAAACCTGGAGAGGGGAAATGGGGAGTTTAGAAAAGGCAAACAGATATACACAGGAAGCTGAGGCCAGGTGGGACATTAGGCCCTGATTGCAATGTAATGACCCAGAGGTAGCTCAGTACGTTTATTACATAGGTTTTGATATAAAAAGGGTTTTCTGTGAGAAAGTTTATTAAAAGCAAGCAGAACCAAGGTCGTCGTAGTTACAGGCAGCCAAATATAATTATCAACTTTATGCTCAAAATTCTTTACCCCTGGATGCTGGTGTCTGAACGTAAGGTCAAGACTGATAGTCCTGTGGAAAGCAAGGAACCTCCTTTAGAGGAGGTGTCCCCATAGCAACTGGGCAGTCTCACTCCTGCCTTTGCACCAAGAGTTCCCAGCTCAGGCGTGCTCCTGTTGCTGGAAAGTTCAAGGACCTTAATTCAAATCACAGCTCCTGACATCTCTCAAAATAAGTAGAGGCAATAAATAGCTCTTACTTTATTGATATGCTGAACTTTCTTCCAAAATTACACAGTTAATTTTGAACTATTATCCTAACAATTCATAATTATTAATGAGCATACATTGTATGTGTAACATTTTGGCTCCTAATTATTAAAAGTTCAATGTAGCCAGGCACAGTGGAACACTCCTATAATCCCATGGGTTCTGGAGGCTGAGGCAGGAGGACCATAGGTTCAAAGCCAGACTCAGCAACTTAGTGGGGCCCTAACTAATTTAGTGAGAGATCCCTTCTCAGAATTATATATATATATATATATAAATTTTAAATAATTATTTTAACCCTTAGGTTTTGTATAGTTAATTGGTTATCAGTTTTCATATATATATATATATATATATATATATATATATATTTTATATATATAAAATATATATATATATATATATAAAATTTTATATATATAAAATATATATATATATATATATATATATATATATATATATATATATATATAAAATATTGGCTGGGGACGTGGTTCAGTGGTTGAGTTTTAGAGCCTGGGTTCAATCCCTGGCTCTAAAAACAAAACAACAAAAAGACACTATATTATCTGTTCTTAAAGACTCATATTGACTCACGTAAACCAATTAAAAGGCAAAATTTATTAGACTTCTAAGTCTAATAAAATAAAATTATGCTTGCCATTTGACTTTAAATGAGGAAGAGAAATATGGTGTGAATATTTGTAGAAGACTGAAGGAAGACCAAAAATAATGTTGGACCTTGAAGTTTAAGGAATGTTTTAACTTTGGAAATAGAATAAAGACTTATAGAGAAGAAGTTTTGTAGTGAGATAACATAGTTATTAGATAAAAACACACAAAGATTGAACAGAGGTGAAGAAGAGAAGCTGTGAAAGAGCAGACAGCAGGAAATGAGCATATAATGAAAGTGATGAATTCAGCCTAGACATTTAAAAGGAACAACTTTGTAAATGTTTATGGTAAGAAGGGAAGACACAGTGACATTGTGGTACTATCTCCATCTTTTCAGGGTGATGACAATGAAATCTAGTGTCTATATGTGCCAATGGCAAGGACATGAAAATAGTAAGTGATCGGAATGAAACTTGAAAACAAATTTCCATGTCGATGTTCATTAGTTTTTGCAAAGACCTACAATTAATAAATTGAGAAATGAAGGAGAGTATGTAAATTTGAAAACTCAGCAACTCATACTTTAAGTTCAAATAAGTTAAGGTCTTGATTGCAATTGTGGTGATAGGAATAGAAAGCAATGGGTGAGTTTTTGAGGTGTGCTAATGGTGAAAAGGCAAGGGTTATTTAGAGAGTCAATGCATGATTTAGTTGGAAGAATATGAGGTACAAAGAGAAGATGCCACCAACAACAATGGCTCAAAGTCAAAGATGATAGTGTTTAATTCAGTCTTAAAAATATTTAAATACTTTTGTTATAAATTTAAGAGAACTTTGTTTAAATAATACAGATGTATATAAATAAAAAATTTTGAAAAATCTTCACTTTAGACCACTCAGAATTAGGCACCCACAGAATAGTGCCAGGTCAGTGTTCTCTTTCAGTAAATGCTGAATAAGGAGATTGCACCATTACTGGTATAACTATAATAAGTGACAGACTGGTGAGAAAGACTGTCTCCCTGACCAAACTCTACTCAGGCTTCCCCGAAATATTTTTTCTATTAGCCCCTGACTTTGGGACATCCCTGTTTACCTCCAAATTGTCCAAATTTTCAAAGAGTCAAACTAAGTCAGTTTAGCCATCCTTGATGATACCACATCATCTTCAATATCTGGTTGGGTTGCTTATCTTACACCATTCCCCCAGGTAATTCCAGATCATCCTGTCTAGCCTTCAGCAAGAGCTTATTACATTGTTTGAACCAGAATCCTCCTATTACTTATAATGTTATTTTCCTTTGAATCTCACTCTGTTCCTTAGCTCTAAATTCCCACTTTCTCTTGCTGCATTTGGAGTTGAGCCCTATCTCTCTCATGTTGCAAGACCCCCTGTATCTACATCTGGTGTGAATAATGTGTTCCCTATCTTCTTCAACAAGTGTCTGAATTAATCAATTTAAAACTGTCAGAGAAAGGAATTAAGACTTCTGAATTTGCAGAGGACATGATCTGGGTAAATATGATCTATGACAGTCCATGGAGGAATAAGTAGTATTTTTTTTCAGGGGATAATATATATTGTATCTGAAAAAATTTGCATGTGGGCTGCTTTTTTATTCTGCATATTTCTAGAATCTCTTGTGAAACATCCATCCTTTATAAAGCAATGTGTAATTTTAATTATATTTGTAGGGAAATTTTAAATAGTAATCTTAATCCTTAGGTTTTGTATAGTTAATTGGTTATCAGTTTTCATACAGGGTGAACTGAGGAATTATTCTGAAATCTGAAAATGAGAAAGTGAGAAGGTGAATGACTAGTTAGAAAAACAGTGTGTAGCTTCCTGCTCCTCTTGGAAACTTTTCCTAGTGACTAGGCATAGCATGAGATTTTGGCCCATCTTAGACTGCTGAAATGGTCTAGCCCTGCCAGATGCTGTCCTCTGGTGCCTCATTTTCAGAAAGGGCTGGGAGAAAGCACTTTCATTAGAGCTCAGTCTAAAGTAACTCCGGAAATTAGGAATAGAAATTCACCAGAGGAAGAATGCAAATGCTCTGAATTCAGATGCAAAAAGACTTTGCATTCAACATTTCTTAAAGCTCTTTACAAACATTGGCTTCTGTAATTAATCCTCTCAATTTCCCCATAAGTCATAATTCATTATCCTTGATTTACAAGCATAGAACTAAAATACCAAAGAAATGCACAGCCTGCATTGTTAGACAAATCTTTTTCAACACCACTTTCATCATGTTATTCCCCTCCTCCGGGGCCTTACTGTTTTCTCCCATATTACTTCTAAATCCTACTTCTACTCTGAAATCTATCCTCTAAATAACTATCCAATAAATTGGTCCACATATTCCCTAAACTATGACTCTTGGTCTAAAAAGTCAAGTCCCTTGATTGCTCTCTGGACACAATAGTACTAATATCTATCCCCTTTATAAATGCTTTTGTTGTAAATATCATCTTTATCATACATTCATATCCAGGTAATCACCTTCCTTTAGCTCATCTTATATGATGTTGTACAATCAGTTTCCTAAATAAGAAAATCTGATCATAACATTTCTTTCTTCATAGTTTTTCTTTATTGGTTATGTAGATTTGAATATAAAGTAAGAAGATCTCTTTTTCAACTCAACTCAGTATAATATCGATTACAAGTATATGAGATGTAATATTTTGGGTTTTGTTTATCATATACCTTGTTTCTTTCTGATAATAATCCCATGAAGTTGGTATCATTGTTATTATTTTACAAAGGCAATATACTTTTTTGTTGTTTTTTTTTTATTGCATCATATAAGGAAATCATAAATTTTCTGGTCACTTAATATCAAGTATTACACTTTGCATTCACTGAATAAATAGTATTGTAGCTTTCATATAATTAATATATCTTCTTTGACTTGATACAGTCCTTAGCCTATTTGTATATGAACTACACTTATTGGTATACTGATTGCATACACACTGGAAACGTTGCTATTTAGAAATACATATAATTAGACAAATTGAGCTGAAAACAGTTGTAAAACTCAAAAAATTGTCTTTATCACAGGTTTATTAGTTTCCTAGGGCTTCTACTAAAAGTAAAACAGAGTCCTTACAGAGTCCTGGAGGCTAGAACTCTAAGATCAAGATGTCAGCAGGGTTGGGTTCTTTTGTCACTTCTCTTTGCTTTTGGATGGTCAGCTCTTCCTTATATTCTCATGTGGTCTTCCCTGAGTATGTAGGGCCTCATCTCCTCCTCAAAGAACACCAATCACATTGGATTAAGGCCCATGCAAAAGACCCCATTTTAGTTTAATTGCCTCTTTACAAACTCTGTCTCTAGTTACAGTCATGTTCTGAAGTACAGATGGTTTAGGGCTTCAGCATATGAATTTGAGAAGGACACAATTCCAGCCCATAACAAGAGATAATTCAGTATTTAAATGTAGATGTAACTTTCTTCCAAGGACTAATGTATACGCTGAGGAAACTTGGTTAAATGGCTGCTCTGAACAAATTCCTAATTTAATCATTCCATGAAATGGAGATACGCCAGAGAAGATAAAATTCAGAGACAAAAGTGACATAGGAAGAGTTAAATTTATGCCAGCATAATTTTTTTTTTCAGTTTTCTGCAGAAATATAGTCCCATTTGGCAGAAGACCAAGAAAGAAGAAGAAAACTTAGGATGTTATTTTGCTTTTGTTCATTTATCCATCTGTCTAAATGAACCCCATGACATTGTTTTCCAAACGGAGGGCTACTAATGCCAGAAACTTGGTACTTGGCCTGAAATTATCAATGCTTAGCCAGTTTCAGTTTAAGAGAATATAATACCATTGGCAAAATTCATTTCTTAAATATAATTATTTAACTTGCCAAAAACTAAAATTTTCAATAACATTGCTTACTATGTACTTTTTAGCTTTTGAATTTGCAGACTATTGTACTTCATATGACAGATAGTCCTTTGCTTCATTCATATATCCCATGTTTCTGAATTTATTAAATAGCACCTTTTCATATTAGTTTACTGAAGGACCAAATGGAAAGATTTGTTACTCTGTAGTTTTCCTACATTTTCTTTAAAATTATTTCATCTAAAAAGAAGTAGCAAACATACTTTGCTTGACGAATAGTAAACTTTTGGGGGGTGTGGTGGTAACTGGGGATTGAACTCAGGGTCACTTGACCACTGAGCCACATACCCAGCCCATTTTTGAATTTTATTTAGACATAGAGTTTCACTGAGTCACTTTAGACCTTGCTTTTGCTGAGTTGGCTTTGAACTTGAAATCCTCCTGCCTCAGACTCCCAAGTGGCTAGAATTACATACATATGGTGTCGGGCAGTAACCACTTTTAAAATTTACTTTTTTTTGAAATTTTTCCAGTTTTATTGAGCTATAATTGTGGTAAAAATTGTCTATGTACATAAGCTGTACTGCTTGATGTTTTGATGTGTGTGTGTGTGTGTGTGTGTGTGTGTGTGTCTGTTATGGTTTAGAAAAGAGGTATCTCCCCAAATTTCTTGTTAATTGAGAAATGTTTTTAGGTGAGGTGATTAAATTGTGAGAGCTGTAACCCTTTCAGTCTGTCCTAGTTTGATGGACTTGGTGGTAATTGTAGGCAGGTGGGGAAATGTTGGAAGTAGTTGGTTGGGTCACTAGGGGTGTGTCCTGGAAGGGTGCATCTTTCCTGAGGTCCTTTACCCTCCCTCTCTCTCTGCTTCTTTGTTGTCCTGAAGCTGAAAGGGTCCGGCGAACGTCGGAGGAAGAGACCACCAAGAGACCGACTCATGCAACAGCAAACGGGGGTTTATTGAGGATCCAATCCAGCGCGCTGGGGCTCCGTGCACACTCAAGAGGGGAGAGCGGCCAAGAGCCCCGAGCAGGGGTTGAGCAGTGCTTAAGTACACTTTTTTAGGGAGGGCAGGGACTTTACATACATCACAGTCTCCTTTAACAAATCACCATACACCGCGGGAAAATCAAACAACAATTCTTAAACATGATTAGTACCTTCATTGGCGGGAACAGGTCGGGCAGGGGTGATAGGTCACTCCTAAGGAGGGGATACATTTAAACTGATTGGTTTGGGCCCTGAATGCCTACGTGCCAAACTGCACAGGGTCCAGGTTATTTGTCAACTAAATGGTCAGTACCGGGCATTGTCTTAACTGCCTCAGGAATTTCAGGTTCTGTGTGCAGTTCAGAAACTTTACAATACATAGTCCTTTACATTTTAACTCAGGCTTTGCAGCTTAGAAACTTTACCCTTTCAAAGGGAGCAGCTTCTATTAACTATGCCCTTCCTAAATGATGTTCTGCCTCACTTTGGGCCCCAAGCAATGAAATCAGCCATTTGTGGATTGAAATCACTAAAACCATGAGACCCAAATAAATTTTTCCTCTTTTAAGTCATCAGGTATTTTAGTCAGAGCAATGTGTTGTGACCAGAAGAACGTTTACTCAGTTTCCCCCAACTGGGCTGATGAGGGGATTGGAAAAATGATAAACAAACACAAAACAGAGAAAAGCAGGACCTAGCAGTTCAATCTGCTTCCTGGTAGGAGAGACACAATTTTATTTGTTTTCTCCTCAAAGGGATTCATTGTGAGAAAGTTACTTTAAAACAGAATCAAGACCAGATGACTGAACACCCAATTACAGCCATCACACCCGGGTGGCTGGCATTTGAATCTTGCATTATCCTGAACTGATAAAATCATGGCAACCTTGGAATTTCCTTTGGAGCCACATGTCACTATACAATTGGGAGGTTTTCTTGGTGCCTTTACACCACAAGGTTTCCAAGGCAGGTGTTAGCCTCTGTCTCTGGGCAGTTCAAAGACTCAATGCAAAAACTGACAAAAACTCTCTGTGTGTGTGTGTGTGTGTGTGTGTGTGTGTGTGTGTGTGTGTTTATCACAGATTCATTATCTAGTCCTCGTCCTCTACTGATGGATTCTTAGACTTAGGTTTGTCCCAAACCTTAATTGTGTTTTAGAATGTTGCAATCACCGTGAGTATGTGCTTTTTTCAGATACTGATTTCATTTTCTTTGGATATATATTTATCCCTTGTAGATATGATTATTATATTTTTAATTCTTTTGGAAATCTCCATATTATTTTTCATATGGCTCTACAATTTACATTTCACTAAGAAATGTAAATTTCACTTTTATTTATATCTTCACCAACATGATATGTTTCGAATTTTTGTCAGATAGTGGGGTTAGGAATGCTGACCTCACAAAATGAAGTTCAAAATGTTCCATTCTCTTCAATTTTTTCAAAGAATTTGAACATTGATGTTATTTTTAAAATTTGAAGTCATTGAACCCTGGGCTTGGAAAGCTTTCAAGTGTTGGTTTATTTTCTTTATTTGTTATTTATTTATTCATATTTTCTATTTCTTCAGGATTTCTTGGGGCATTCCTAGGCATAAATCTATTTTTTCTACATAATGCAATTGTTGGCATATAATTATTCATAGAAATCAGAAATCTTCACAAATCTTTTGAATATTCTTGATATCACTTTCTCTCTCTCTCTTTCTCTCTCTCTCTCTCTCTCTCTCTCTCTTTCTTTCTCTTATTAAATCCAGGAGCCATATACTACTAAACTACATTCTCAGGCCTTCTGATTTTTCTTTTTTTCTCTCTCTCTTGAGACAGGGGCTTGCTAAATTGCCTAGACTGTAGACTGGCCTTGAACTTGGAATTCTCCTGGCTGAACTTCCCACCCAAGTCACTGGATTACACACCTGGCCATTGTGCCTAGCTTCATTCATGATTTTTGAGTTTCCTCTCTCAGCTTACCTAAGTTTGTGCCAGTTTTGTTTATCTTTTCATAAAATCATCTCGTAAATTCACAAATGTTTTTCCTATTGTTTTTCTCATTTCTACATTATTTCTTCTATGATCTTTATTTCTTCACTTTTGCCAACTTTTAACTTAGTTTATTCCTCTAGTTCAAATGTCTTTAGGTACACGTTTAGGTTATTTTTCCTTTATTCTTGATGTATAATTTTACTGCTGTATGATTTCTTCTTATAACTGTTTTACTGCATCTTATATGATCAAAAGACATAGATATCTCAATTAATAGAAAATAAATAAAATCTAACTATACTCTTCCTAAGGCATTCATTTCAGCACCGAGAACATACTTAAGCTAAAAGTGAAGGGTTGAAAAATGATGTTCCAGGCAAATGACAACTTAAAGAGTCAAGGAATGGCTATTCTTAAAACTGACAATATAGACTCATTTAAATATTGTCAAAAACAAAGGAGATCAGTATATATAACAGCAAAAGGTCAATTTATCAAGAGGATATAATGTACACATCACTGCAGTACCTAAAAACATAAATATCAACATTATTGAAGAACGATAGAGACAACAATACATTAATAGTATGAAACTTCAATATCTCACATTCACAATGGATGGATCTGTATTGGTCAGAGTTCTCTACAGAGGCATAATAAGTAGTATATATAGATAGAAAGAAAGCTAAGATGAGTTTACTAGGGGAATTGGCTCATTGGATTATAGAGTATGATAAATCCTACAGCAGACCATCTGCAAGCTGAAAAACCTGGGAGTCTGCTACCATGGCTCAGTCCAAGTCTAGCAGCCTCAGAACCAGGGAAGCACATGTTGTCACTCTCAGTCTGAGAAGAGCCTGAGAAACAGCAAGGGAGTGGTGGTGCTGCTGCAAGTCCTCAAGTTCAAAAGCTAAAATACCTGGATTTCTGCTGTCCAAGGATTGAAACAGATAGATGTCCAAGCTCCAGAAAAGAGAAGCAATTAATCTTTCTTTTGCCTTTTGAATGATGCTGCCCCCACATTGAAGTCCAGTCTTTTACTCAGTCCATTGATTCAAATGCCACTTTCTTCCCAAACAATCTTCACAGTTATCACAGGTATACTGTTGTAACAGCTATATGCATACACTTCAATACAGTCATTTTGACAATGATAGAAAATCACTAAGGAAATAGTGGACTTACATAACATTATATTTCAAAAGAACTTAACAAACATACTAGGAACATTCCACCCAATTGCCGCAGTCTGGCTGGGCACAAAATAACCGAGCCACCACAAAGCCTTGTAGACTCAAACAGCAACTCTTTATTCTCGAACTCTCACGGACACTCTACACACACTACTTGGGATTATACTGCCTCTGCCCGGCTCCAAGCACCAATTCTCTCAGAACCCCATGAAAACTCAATGGGAACTCCAAAGAGTGGGCGCCTGAGGCAGCAGGATATGCCCTAATCCTGGAGCCGCCCTATTCACAGCAGGATCCACCCTAAACCCGGAGCCACCCTAATCCCTGAGCAGGGTCACCTTTCAACCCAAAAAATGCCATGCATCATTCCTACTTGGCTATGGCTCTCAGCACCCAATATCAACAGAATTTACATTTTTCTCAAGAGCATGTAGAACATTTTCCTGGATAGCTAATATTTTAGGACTCAAAACAAGTCTCCAAAATTTTAAGAATACTGAAACAATATCAAGTATTCTTTCCAGCCACGATGCTATAATACTAGAAAGCAGTAACAGGAAACTAAACAAGAAACTAAAAAATGTAGAAATTTACCAGAATTCTACTGAACAAGCAAGAAATCTAAAGAGAACTTTAAAAAAAAAATATCTGGAGAAAAATTAAAATGCAGATACAAAATACCAAAAATACAAAAAAAAAAATGAAGCAGTTGTCTTGAAATTTTTGAGTACTTTATCAATTTGAAATGTCAGATATTTCTTATCGTATTATTATATGACTAATGAACATCATTATTTGTTTCTCTCTGTAGATTTTCAAGTATATTGATGCATATCATCTGCCAGTAGTTTGGTTGCCTGATTTACTCAAACAATAATGCCTACAAATAAACTATCACATCTATATATGTATCTATGTACCTATATCCCATTCATATGAAAGTTTTTCCTACAATACTTATATATCTTTCATTAGTTATATATATAATAGTATATTTAAGTTATTGTGTTTGTGTATGTATATATAGGTATATATATACACACACACACACTCTCTCTAATATTTTAAAGTGCTTATAATAACCTCATTTACCTATATAATCTATATTTTAGGACTTTATAAAGTACTTATTAGTATACTACTAAGAAAGTAAACAAAAATTTTGTTATTTATTTCTGTCCAAATTCATGTAGTTGAATATTCTTGGAATCATTCTTAATGCATTTTTCTTCCAACTATTGTTCTGATGTTTCCTAGTATAAAATGACCAGAATCTAAGAGTGTGCCATTTTTTTTGTCTTTTATCTTGACATTTATATTTTTATTAAAAGCCTCAAACTTTCTAAAACCATCATTTCACCTAGAAAATGGTATATAATTCCCTGAAAATTTGACAATTCCTTTTGGGCTTGAGGTACAGGAGACTTTATTTGCTCTTGGTTAAGTACATTAAAAATGTGCCTCATGGTTTATTTCATTAATACTAATATTAGAACATGTTTCCTGCTCCAGAGATGAGCTTTCTGATCCATATTATTCTATATTTGTCTGTATATGCTATGGTGAATTTTAGGAGAGTATAAATTTTAACATCTTTGTTGACTATGCCGAATAACTATGTAACTTCATTGTTTTCAAGCAGCAAGCCAATATTCCAGCATTGCTAATTGATTTTAAATTAATCTGAAATATCACATTTATTGTATATAAAGTTCTCATTATAAAAATATCCTACAAATAACTACAGAATAGCTCCATTGATTCATTGTTTTATCCTAGTATTTTGGTGATAGTTGGATATGTTATTTTAATAAAGTTATCACATATCTCTTAGAGTGACCATCATGTCCCATTTTTGTAATCAGAAGTTAAATTTCTTTATTTTTTTCTTAGTTTTAGCTAGACAAGTTTAGAATAAATTTAAAAATTTAGGAAACAATTGATTGGGTTAATACTGAAAGGATGTACTACTCTTGGAAAACATGATTTCAGTATAATAGAGTCCATCAGAAAATAGTAAAACATAATCTTTTGCTCTATTTTATTCAACATTTCTGATGTATCATTCAAGTATTTTTAAATTGTTATCTTAATGCAAATATATTCATATTAGTTTTTTCTCCTAGCTGTTAAATTTTGCTTTCTAATGAATTATTTCTGGCATAGAGCTAAGCCGTGGATTTTTAGGTAGTTTTGTTTAACTGCAGCCTTTTACTAGATATTTGGATTGAACCATTTTAAGTTGCTTACTAAAGAAGCACCATTTCTACTTACTAAAAGCCCTGGAATTTTATTTCAAGTATTCATCACCCATAAACTGAATGGTACACTCTTGTAAATCTATGTTTCTTTAAGAAAATGTCAACCTTACCATAGATCCAAAGATGCCCCTTAATTGGCATGGTGAATTTAAAAGTTCCATTCTTCATAAAACAGTCATTGATTCATAAATGCACAAGGAACCCATGGTGAGTTTTTAGGACTTTAATTTGTTTTTCTGTTTTTGACTGAACTGGAGCACAGAGGTCACACCTGGACATGTTATTGTCATTTTATGAAGATAAAGACATCCAGACTCTGGATGAAAGTGATCTGGAATATAAAGTCTTCCCCAAGAAAACAGCTGGGTCTGCAATGACATTGCAATAACTCTGATCTCCTGAATTAAGGTCAACTCCAGAGTCTGGTGCTCCTATTTTAGAGTTTGAAGGGCTTTTTGTTCATTTTTGGTAGTTTTGTTTGTTTACCTGATGCTAATGCTTTCTGGTGAAAAATATCAGGAGTCATTAAATCATTAACACCAAGCATTTTTTTTTTAAAATAGACTTACTTAGCTTTTTTATGTTTTGTGTGTGTATATGTGTGTATGTTGTCATGAACACACATAGACACATATGCAAACTTTTTCTTTGCTTCCTATGGGGGGAGAATATCTATATCTGTATCTATATCTATACATCATGTTATTTTCTCTCTTTCCAAATAACGTTATTTCTCAAATGTTTTGAATAAAAAATTATATTGTTATATATGTATATAAGTGTCTTTTATATGAGTATATGTGTACATATGCTAATAACATTATTTTACCTAATTTCAAATAATTATTTCTCAAATGTTTTGAATAAACAGTTATATCATGTCATGGGACAATAGAGATTAGTTCCTCTTGTCATTTCTCCCCACTTAGATGTATCTTCAGACATTTAAACTTAAATAATGATAATTAGTTTAAAGTAAATGTTTCATGATAGGAATTGTTCCACTGTAGTAATAGTGAAGATAAAGACATCACTAAATTGTTTTATGATAGAGGTGGGGTTTTATTTTAGGCATATGGGTAACAGATGAATTAAGTAGATAAAACAGGTATATAATATTTATATTAATATACAGACATATATTTGAGTAATTCATGTCTGTGAAACATAAATAGGTTCATGAACACCTATCTATACTCAGAGTAATAAGATAAATATAAGGGGGCTGGGGATGTGGCTCAAGCGGTAGCGTGCTCGCCTGGCATGCGTGCGGCCCAGGTTCGATCCTCAGCACCACATACCAACAAAGATGTTGTGTCCGCCGAGAACTAAAAAATAAATATTAAAAATTCTCTCTCTCTCTCTCTCTCTAAAAAAAAAAAAAATAAGATAAATATAAAACATTTATGGTAGACAAATTTTTTTAATTTATTTGCTGTTATTCTATTTAGAGCTGTTGCATTTATACAAATGTTACAGAACAAAATTTTATATTTTTAGCTCTTAATATAATTTTTATACTTGTTTTTAAAATGCATTTTGGCAATATATATACAAAGATTATATATAAATAATATATAATATAATATTATAATATTATATTACATATTTTAATATAATACATACATTATTTAATATAATATTTATATATATATATATATATATATAAATATGTATACATATTTCATTAATATACACATTTTATGAATGCAGTTGAATTACAAATACAAATAAAAATCTACTTAAAGGTAGACAAGTAGACAATTACCAATAATGATGGATCTAAACATGTATTAACCTCTTAAAATATTATATTGCTTACTTTAATTGCAGCAAAAATGGTTACCCTGGATATTTTGTTTACATTCTTTTAAACTGTCCATTCAATTTTATCCATTTTTCACTAAGAATATAAAAATCATATAATAAATATTATTTAGCTTTGCTTGGGACACAATTTTATTAAAATGATGTTGCATAACATAAAAACTTTTTGACCTGATCTTTTCACTTAAAATATTTTTCTGAAGTTCAAATTAATAGTAATAATTCATAAAATTACAAAAAAATAAAAAAAAATAAGGAAATAATTGATTGGGTTTATACTGAAAGGATGTACTACTCTTGAAATGATTTCATTTATAATATTATAATAGAGTCCATCAGAAAATAATAAAATATGATCTTCTGCTCTATTTTATTCAACATTTCTGATGTATCATTCAACTATTTTTAAATTGTTATCTTAATAAAAATATATTCCTGTTAGTTTTTTTTTCCTAGCTGTTAAATTTTGTTAAATTCATACATTTAATTTTAACGGTGTGATTTTTTTTCTTCTAGGCTTAAACAATTAACTCACATAAACTTGATATTTACATTTGGTATGTGGAAGAAAGTATCCAATTTCTTTTTGTTTGCTTCCTATGAATAACCAATTATTACAGCATCATTTATTGGATAATGTCCAGTTACTTATAATATGTGTCTATAATCCTTGGTGTTTATTTTTTGGTTACCTTGTATATAAATCTGTTTCTAATCTCTTTCTAATCTCCATATTCTATTTCTTTGATCAATTTCTCTACCTCTGAGTCAATTCTTTACTGACTTAATCACCATTGTTCAAATACTAAGATTTATAGGATGATATTTATTACAATCGTGACTTTGGTCTTCTATATGTATTTTAGAATCATTCATAAAGTTCCCTGGAAATCCTAACTGTTGGAAATGTTCAATAATGAGTCACCAAACTCTTGATGGTAAGAGTCACAAAGTCCTGCAACTCAAGAAAAAAAAAAAAAAAGAAGCAAATGGAGAGAATTCTTGAAATATTTAAAACAGGAGAAGGAGGAAGAAGCAAAGGAGAGTGAATGGGAATGACTAATGAAACAAAGATAAAAATTGACATAAATGTGCTGGCACCAGAGCACAGAAAAGAGATGAGAGGATTTGCCATAATAAAAAGATCATATTTTTTTTTTCTAAACCTATTGGTTTAGAATTCCCAAAGTACCCCTCTCTCAAGGTCAATTCTCCATATCAACAGAGTATTATGCAGCACTAAGAAATGACAAAATCATAGAATTTGCAGGGAAATGGTTGGCATTAGAGCAGATTATGCTAAGTGAAGCTAGCCAAGCCCTAAAAAACAAATGCCAAATGTCTTCTTTGATATAAAGAGAGCAACTAAGAACAGAACAGGAAGGAAGAACACGAGGAAAAGACTAACAGTAAACAAAGACGAATGGGGGGAGAGAAAGGGAGAGAGAAGGGAAAGCATATGGAAATGGTAGGAGACCTTCAATGATACACAAAATTATAAGAGGTTATGAGGGGCAAGGGGGAGGGGGGAAAAGGGAGAGAATTGAACAACAGCAGAGGAGGTAGAGAGGGAAAATGGGAGGGGAGGGGAGGGGAGGGGGGATAGTAGGGGATAGGAAAGGTAGCAGAATACAATAGTCACTAATATGCCATTATGTAATAATGTGTGTATGTAACAGTTGTGATTCTGCAATCTGTATTTGGGGTAAAAATGGGAGTTCAAAACCCAATTGAGACTAATGTATGAAAGATGATATATCATGAGCTCTGTAATGTTTTGAACAATCAATAAAAAAAAAAGAAAAAGAAACTGTTGAAACTGAAACCTTGAATCTGTAAAACTACAAAACTGTAGGCCTCCAGATTTTGAGATTTTAAAATTATGAGTCTGTGAAATTGCAAGAACTTTCTCTAGTCCTGTTTTGCCTAGCACCTTTTTAGCACTTTAAGACAAATCATTATCTGGAACTTGCTTCCATTACAGCTTAGATGTCCACAATTTTGTCAGAACTTTGTCTGGTTCCCCCATGCAGGTGCAAAGGAATTTTTTTTTTTCTGGGCATTTCTCTTGTACATTGTCAGTGTCTTAACTTCAGCCACTGGCAAAACAGTGCCCTATGTACCCTCAGTCCCCACTGCAAAGTATCAAGTTTTAGATTTCTTTTGTTTCCATAAGTTTTTGATGGCTATTGAAGAGTTTGTTTTTGTTGTTGTTGTTGGTGGTGGATTTTTTTTTTTTTGCTATGTTTTGTGATTTCTCCTTATTTTGGCAAAACTCGTATTTTCTCACATCATTTTATATCTTCTCTGAAAGCAAAATGGTTCCACATAAACATTTGGTACTATTTCATAGATTCCTTGCATTGCTTCAAATTAAGTTATCGAGAGGAATATTGATTTTAAAATTCCATTTAAATTTTTATTGAAGACTAGTATACTTAAACTATTTTTAATGCAACCATGATTAATTTTAATATTTGTGTAGCATAAAATTAGATGCTTATTCAATAAATTTGATATATATACATAATAAAGTTTATATAGCATTAGCTAGTTTTTACATTGGATATATCATAGACTCATACTGGTAGATGAAAACTCTTATCAAAATTCATTGTTTTGTCTGATAATCCTTCCACTATAAACTTTTTCTTTTTCATTTTAGGTTAGTTACACAGAAATCCAAATATTCATAACATTATATTTTAATTCAAATGAGCACCTAAATACATTTTTAATCTTGTGATTTTGTTTTGCTTTATTGGTGCGTTATAACTATACGTAATAGTGGGTTTATGTTGACATAATCATACATGCTTGGAATTTAATTCACTCCATTTCATTCATTAGTCCCTGCCCATTTTTCCTCACCTCATCTCCCCTCCAGTTCTCCTTCTACTCTTGAGGTCTACCTTGTCCTCACTTACAGATTTTTAATTGGTGCTTTAGAGTTATACATAAAGATGGGACTCACTGTGGTATATTTATATATGCACATAGCTTAATTTTGTGAAATTCATCATTCTGCTCTTCCTCTCCACCCCCTCAACTAATTGGTAATTTGGATTTTCTGATAGTGATAGCCCATTCAGCTTCTTTCTCTCTTGTTTTGCTTTTGGGAAGCAGTTGATTTTCCCTCTGCTTTACGTCTATATTTTCTTTTCAAGCTTCTAGAATTACATTTTGTCACCAGAATATACTTGGTACAGATATTTTAGTGGATTTTTTTTCTAAAATATGAATATGGATTTTCTTTAGTAATAGTTTAAGATTTATCTTTCATATTTTTAAAAATTTTCTTTGGATTCTGGTACAAGTATTGAGATTATAAATTTATTTTATCTGTTAAATAAAAGGCCATTTTTACTTCAGAACATATTTTTCAGATGAGCAAAGATAGTCTGACTTTATTTTAATAGTTCTTTTTTTTGGAAAATAAATAATGTAATCTTTTATTCCAGATTGATTTCTTTGTATAATTCACACCCTTATTAAATATTTACAGGCTTACACATTTATAAAAGAAAACCACCAGTCTTATAAATTGTTTGTTTCAATAGAGTATCAGTGTATCTTTAATTTGGTTCTACAACCTTGAAGGGAATTTTTTTTAGCTTTTTAAACTTTTGGCTATTTTTATTTTTTTTCTCCTTAACTTTTTTATTTATATATGACAGTGCAATGCATTACAATTCTTATTACACATATATAGCACAATTTTTCATATCTCTGGTTGTATACAAAGTATATTCACACCAATTTGTGTCTTCATGCATGTATTTTGGATAATAATGATCATCACGTTTCACCATCATTTCTACCCCTATGCCTCCTCCCTTCCCCTCCAACCCCTCTGCCCTATCTAGAGTTCATCTATTCCTCTCATGCTCCCTCTGCCTATCCCACTATGAATCAGCCTCCTTATATAATGGAAAACATTCAGCATTTGGTTATTGGAAGTGACTATCTTCGCTTTGCATTTTCTTCTCTAACTCATCCATTTACCTACCAATGTCATGATTTTATACTCTTTCATTGCTGAGTAATATTCCATCGTATATGTATGCCACATTTTTTTTTGCTTTTTTTTTCTTTTTTAAAGAGAGAGAGAGAGAGAGAGAGAGAGAGAGAGAGAGAGAGAGAGAGAGAATTTTTAATATTTATTTCTTAGTTCTCGGCAGACACAACATCTTTGTTGGTATGTGGTGCTGAGGATCGAACCCGGGCCGCACGCATGCCAGACGAGTGCGCTACCGCCTGAGCCACATTCCCAGCCCCTGCCACATTTTTTAATTCATTCATCCACTGAAGGGCAACTGAGTTGGCTCCACAGTTAAGCTATTGTGAATTGTGCTGCTATAAACATTGATGTTGCTGTGTCCCTGTAGTATGCTGTTTTTAAGGACTTTGGGTATAGACCGAGGAGAGGGTCAAATTGTGGTTCCATTCCCAATTTTCCAAGAAATCTCCATACTGCTTTCCATATTTGCTGCACCAGTTTGCAGTCCCACCAGCAGTGTATGAGTGTACCCTTTTCCTCACATCCTCGCCTACACTTATTGTTGTTTGTCTTCATAATAACTGCCATTCTGACTGGAGTGAGAAGAAATCTTAGAGTGGTTTTGATTTGCTCTTCTTTAATTTCTAGTAATATACGAACAGTTTTCATATATTTGTTAATTGATTGAATATCATCATCTGAGAAGTGTCTGTTCAGGCCCATGGCCCATTTATTGGTTGGACTTATCTATCTATCTTTCTATCTATCTATCATCTATCTATCTATCTATCATCTATCTATCTATCTATCATCTATCTATCTATCTATCATCTATCATCTATTTATTTGCCATTTAACTTTTTGAATTCTTTACATACCCTGAGGATTAGTGCTCTATCTGATGTGTGAGGGGTAAAAATTTGCTTTCAAGATGTAGGTTCTCTATTCACCTCACAGATTGTTTCTTTTGCTGAGAAGAAACTTTTTAGTTTGATTCCATCCCATTTGTTGATTCTTGATTTTGATTCTTGCGCCAAAGGAGTCTTATTAAGGAAGTTGAAGGCTAATCCTACATGATGGAGATTAGGGCCTACTTTTCTTCTATTAGATGCAGGGTCTCTGGTTTTATTCCTAAGTCCTTGACTTTGATTTTGTCTGTTATTTTGAATCATTTTTATCAAATTATAAGTTATTGTTTTAACTTTTTTCCTTTCTTTCCCTTGATTTCTGTTGATCAAGTCAAAATGTTGCTTTTCATATTTTTCAATTTTCTGCCCATTTTGTTCTTCAGACTATTTCAATGGTTCTTTAAAAAGGGTTTGATCACCCTTCTTTAAAATCATAGTATGAACCTTAGCTAAATTTAAAATCATGTCTAATTGACTACTGACAATAGGTTATGTCACAATATTAAGGAAATTAAACATTTATATAGAAGATCTTTTATGATACATATGAAATTCCAGTAGAGTTCAAGAGCTGTGTGTCAGCATACATTGGTCCCCCTTTGCATGCTGAATTTTCTTTTTTTATTTAAACAATTGATTTCTAAAATATAGCCATTAATATATAATGTTACCATGCAATTAGAATCAAGCCCTTTAAAGTAGCAGACAAATATATTTCTTTCTTTTTGTGTCTACTTTTATATTTTAGTAAATATATAATACAAAATTGCAAACCAGGCTAGTAGTTTCATTTGTTATTTTGGACCTTCATTTTTCTTTTTTGATAAATATATGAAATATTTCTAGAAGTCAAAAAACAGTCCATGTTCATTCAAATCCTTTCTATTTAAGGTTAAAAATATGCTTTTTCAGGGCACTGAGAATAAAGTATTTCTGCTAGCATAACAACTCATTCTTTGAAAGGAAGAGCTTTTGGATATTACAGGCTTATTGCTGTCAGGATAACACCTACAAAATGAGTCTGTTTGACTGATTGCTATTTTCTTCTTAGGGTATTTTATTATTGGCTTGTATCTTTCTTTGAAGAAATTGTGATAAAGATTTTCTCATCAAATTTATTTTTTATTATATCACATTTATATTTGTAACAGAGTAAATGGACAATATATAGGACAACATACATAAAAGATTTAAGAAAAAAAATTACTTGACTTACACCATATTGAGAAAGTCAGTGGAAGGAGGTCAATGGAACCACCTCCCTCTAAATTCTAGTATTACCATGATGTGTGAGACTTTAAATTTTCCCAAGATCAGTTGATATCCTCAGCAAATATATTTGTAATATATTTACATAGAAAATATACAAAATCTTAAAAAATAATCATGAAGGTAAATATTTTCCATTGGCTAATATTAATATCATAAAATATTTTTCTATTAAGTATTTAAAAAATCGTTGATACATTTTTTGTTATTTGTTTGTAGTGAGAAAAACAAAATAGGAAAAGAAAATTTCACTTGGTCTCTGTGTTGACATGTTCCAGTGTGGTGTTGACTATCCAGAAGAGTTCTGTTAACACAGAACTGTTAATTTGATACATTCCAATTTCATATATTTTATCAAGGAATATCCCTTTCAGACTATTTTATATACTAAGTTAGATAAAATAATACATTTTTATAATAAAAATAAAGAACAAAATAAAGATTGTAAAGATATTTCCTTGAATATACTTTTAGGTGCCATGGCATACTCCTGTAATCCTAGTGACTTTGGAGGCTAATGTAGGAGGATCACAAGTTTAAGGACAACCTCAGCAATTTAGCAAGACTCTAAGCAACTTAGTGAGATCCTTAGTGAGCCATTAAAAGGCCTGGGTTTGTAGCTCGGTGGTTTAGTACCACTTGGTTCAATCCCCAGTACCGAAAATAAATAAATGGTCTGAATATAGCCAAGGCTGGAAGGACTCTTGCTTATAAAGTACTCTCAAACATTTTGTTTTTCTTTTTTTATGTATTAAATCTAGTCTTGTGTGTGTGTGTGTGTGTGTATGTGTGTGTATTTCAGTAAACACATATGTCCAAATTATCTGTCATTGAATCCAGAGACAGAAGGACATTTTCAAAATAATTGGAGTATGATTTTTAGCAGAAGGATATATATATCCTTATATATATTATATATGTACATATATATACAAATCTGTGTGTGTGTGTATATATATATATGTGTGTGTGTGTGTGTGTGTGTTTCTTAAATTTTCAAGAATGCTTTTATTAATTTCAAAGTTTTAATAAGCCAGATGACCATATTATTTATGAGGTTTTAACAAAGGTCATGATAATCATATCACACGTTGAATCTCTATTCTGAGGCTATGTCTTATCTCAATTTTTTCTTTGGCATAGGATTTGTGTTCTTCAATTGAGAATTGTTTTGTTGGCTATAAAGATGAAAATAGTATTGTTTTCTAACTTACAAAGTTTAATTCTCTAAATTCTTAGTGAAAATTTCCCAGATCTTTTTTAAGTTCTTTTCTCTTTTTTAGATATAATATTTGTAAGAAAGAGAAAGAGCTCACATTTTCAAAATTCTGCATGAATATTTGGATACTTGTCCAAATCTAAGGTTTTATTGGAACCTGAAAGGTTATCCGTTTCTTAATTTTTTTTTAAGAAGTGCCATCACTTTTCCAGCTACAATTGACCCCTTCTCCCAAAGCTCATGACTATGTTTGGACTTCATTTGCAACAATTATAGATTTTTGTCTTATTATTTATTCTAATATATTACCAGACAGAGACCTATCAATGTTAAGAGAAACACTCCCTTTCTATAGTTTTGCATATGGCAGGGAAAATGAAACAAAAGGAGCTAATTCTAAAGCATGTCAATCAGCAAGAAGACAAGTTTTATTTTATGTCAGTTTCTAGAATTTAGTGCTTTCCTCAAAGTGATTCAGGAAAGTATTTTTTCAAGTTATTTTTTTAACCTGGAAACTTTTCAAACTTTACACACCTAAAAAGTGAAAAAGCTGTTCTTTTGAGTGCATTATCTTATTTTATCATCTTCTCAATTATCCTGTGCCAGTGGACACATTTTCTTAATTACTATCTTATTTTCTTTCATTATGCAAGGGAAGACAAACTTTTAAGTAAGAGATACTGCATTACAAAAACAAGTGCGGACAAACAACCTGTTAAACATTTACTTATTGTATTAAAATAATTAAAACCTTACGTTGTTTTTGTTTTCAAAAGTCTTCTTTTTGTTTTATAACATTATTAGGGTGATAACTTTTTATTTTTATTAGTGTAATAACTTTTTGTTTTATAACTTTATTAGTAACTGGGTGCAGTGGCACATGTTTGTAATCTGTGATTTGGGAGGCTGAAGTGGGGACTAGTAGGTGTTAGAGACTATGTCTTCAAATAAAACATTTAGAAAAGGCTTGGTGAGTATAGATTATAAATTGAATGCCCTGGATTCAATCCCTAGCAAACCCTTTGACCCCTAAAAAAGCAGCTCAGGGGCTGGGAATGTGGCTCCAGCAGTAGCGAGCTCGCCTGGCATGCTTACGGACTGGGTTTGATCCTCAGCACCACATATGAACAAAGATGTTGTGTCCGCTGAAAACTAAAAAAAAAATATTAAAATTCTCTCTCTAAAAAAAAAAGCAGCTCAAATATTTTTTCTTAATATTAAATATACATGATAAATAAAGTTGGCACGAATTAATGAACAGACGCAATACTTATTTAAAATAATACAATACAAAATATTTAAAAAATTGAGTCAGATATATCACATGTGAGAATACAATTTAATTCATATGGTTGAGTAAAACATGAACTATTTCATATTATAAAATGATCATTTGTTGTCATTTTGAGTTTAACATAATGTAAGAGTTATTAGAAATAGTATCATATAATATAAGAAATAGCCATTAACTAGATCAATGACTTTAAAAATTATTCTTATTATACCTAGAAAATTAGCAATTTAACGAATTAATTTTAACTATGTATTAGTGATATAAATACACTCACAAATTCAGAATAAAGATACTGTAGTATAAAGTAGATGAGAATCACAAAACTCAAAAATTTTCCAAATGCATTTGATCAATCCCGGGCACTCTCTGAAATGATCTTCAAAATGGTATATTATGTTTTGAGATTGAAAGCATATATACAAGTGCTAGAGGAGAATATCTGAAATTCAAACACATGGCTACATCAAAAAACAATATTTTACCTCTGATAAAAATATCAGAGTTTTTAAAATTCTTTTCAAAAGTAAAAGCAAATGCTAGTTTATTACTCTTGGCTGAAGGGTGGGTGGTATATGTACTAGAAATTGTAAAACATTAAGTAAAACTCATAAACATCCTAGCTTAAGGAAACAGCTGTATTTGTGTTTTTTCTTATGCCATTGTATTCCATGAGTTATATGTGATTTCATCATTTATTAGAAAATCTTTGGTGAATTTCAAATGTCACCACCCAAATTGTATGCATGAGTTATATGTGGACTGAGCAAATTAAAATTTCTAGGTACTCATTGGTAAAATGCCTTCCATTTTCCTATTTCAGGTAAAAAAGGAAACAATTCTTTGCTTTTTAAACCCTAACATTTCAACTGAAGTTAGTTTTTAGTGCTTCACTGGTAATCTTTTAAGATGGTATTACTGCTATTTTCTGCAACAGAGGCTGGTGTGAAACAAGGTACTTGTAAAGATATTTTGGGATAGAGTATAAAAAATGTTCTAGTTTGATGTTGTGTTATTTGCTGTGAAATTCTGAACATTTAAATGAAGGGTTAGTTAAAAATAGACTCTTCCCTCATGCAATGCTCCCTTTTTCCTTCATTTTAATAATGATAGTAAACAGGAACAACAAAACCCCCAAATTTAAAGAATTAGAGCTTCACTTTTTATAAAGATGGTATATAGGGTATCAGTAATCATGTAAGTCTGGCTGTTCTGTAGCTAAAGCAGCAATAAAAACTTTAAAATAATATTATTATCCTCTAACGTAAAAAGAATATCCATGAAAGTCTGTTTCCAGAACAATTTAATTTCTAAGGCAGGATTTAAAAACAATAAGTTATTGAGACAAGGTTCTTTCCTTGTTCTTTCTATTAAGCCTACTTGGCAGTAGAAAAGAAACCAAGAATATTTTAGTCCACAAAACAAGGATTGTCTTAGTAAGTAATCAATTTATTGAAACACAGGATGCAAAATAAGAATTCATAATTTAAAAAAAATTGAACAACAGCAGGTGAGGTAGAGAGGGAAGATGGGAGGGGAGAGGAGGGGGGATAGTAGGGGATAGGAAAGGCAGCAGAATACAACAGTCACTAATATGGCATTATGTAAAAATTGTGAATGTGTAACTGATGTGATTCTGCAATTTGTATTTGGGGTAAAAATGGGAGTTCATAACTCACTTGAATCAAATGTATGAAAGATGATATGTCATGAGCTTTGTAATGTTTTGAACAACCAATAAAAAAATAAAAAAATTGCTTGAAATATGTCGAAATGAAATCCTACTAAAAAAACAAAGATTTGCATCCATTTGCTACTTCAGAAAATATCACCTGTAAGAGTGTGATTTGATCATTTAGGGAAGCTTTTGTGTATACAGTTGTCCTTCTTTATCCTTATCCAGGGTGGATTGTTTTCAGGAATCCAAGGATATTCAAATGAAGCCTTTTATGTAATGGCATAGTATTTGCATATTACTTATGTAATCCTTCCATATATTTTAAATCATCTCTAGATTATTATAATATCTAGTAAAACATAAGTGCCTTATAAATGTTTGTTATACAGCATTTGCTAGGGAATAGTGAAAATGGAAAATCTATACATTCAGTATGGATTCTATTTATTTATTTTGATGATGGGAGTTGAACCCAGGGTATCATGAATGCTAAGCAAGTTCTCTACTGCTGAGGTACATCATCAATCCCAAAATGTTTTTAATAATGTGTGTTGAATTCATAGACATGGAACTCACAGATATGGAAGGCTGTTTTCAACTTTATTATACAAATTTATAAGCAAGGATAGTTGAGAAATATGGAAAAATGAACGTTTAAAGAAATGACAAACACTAACACCTTTTGTGACAGGGTTTTCATTGTAATTAGAAGATTTCATCATTTTAAATTCAAACTATGGATTATAAATTCTGGCTCCATAACTTACTAGCTAAGTGATCTTAGGCAAGTCACTGATATATCTAAGAGTTTTGCCAAACTGAAATATTCTCAGTTTTGTAGTAATAAATTAAATCTACCTAAGATGATATAATACTTCATATCAATGAAATGAAAACAGCTTTTCCATTTTTTTCAACTTTCTACATATATAGTGTGGAATTAGAGACATGAATTAAAAACTCAGGTTTATTTCTTTAGAAAATTAGAATTGCAAAAGTACAATAAGCTTGACAAGTGGTCTGACTGAGAATATATTACTTTCATGGAAGACTATTTAACTGATAATTTCATTATTATAATAGCAAATCATTCATTCTAAAATATGGCTAAAAAGTAGAAATGTGGGGAAGAAGTGACATTAGGAAAAGCTGCTACTATTCCTATATTTTACATCTGTCTTTCATTCCTTTCTTCTATTATTAGTAACTGAAATATAGTTGCACATTTTTCCACCCTTGGGAATGTCACTGGAAATGTTGATATGCATCTCAGCCATCTTGAAAGTTGTCCATGGCTAGTGTTAGTGTCTATGGAGCAATTATTATTATTATTTTTTAACAAACAGAAGATATACTTATGGTCAAGAACTAGCTCTGTAGAACTAGTCATAAAAGTCATACCTGAAGAAATCAGAATAGTCTCTTTAAATGGTCCAGATATCTCAGTTCTTTAATAGAAATTGTCTCCATCATTTTTTTCCATCACATACACTGTTTATTTCTGTCATACTCTGAAATTATCTTCTTAACTTCTTTTACTTATTTTTTTATTGGTTGTTCACAACATTACAAAGCTCTTGGCATATCATATTTCATACATTAGATTGAAGTGGGTTATGAACCCCCAATTTTACCCCAAATGCAGATTGCAGAATCATGTCGGTTACACATCCACAATTTTACATAATGCCCTATTAGTAATTGTTGTATTCTGCTACCTTTCCTATCCCCTACTATCCCCCCCTCCCCTCCCCTTCCATCTTCTCTCTCTACCCCATCTACTGTAATTCATTTCTCTCCTTGTTTATTTTCCCATTCCCCTCACAACCTCTTATATGTAATTTTGTATAGCAATGAGGGTCTCCCTTCATTTCCATGCAATTTCCCTTTTCTCTCCCTTTCCCTCCCATCTCATGTCTCTGTTTAATGTTACTCTTTTCTTCCTACTCTTCCTCCCTGCTCTGTTCATAGTTGCTCTTATTATATCAAAGAAGACATTTGGTATTTGTTTTTTAGGAATTGACTAGCTTCACTAAGCATAATCTGCTCTAGTGCCATCCACTTCCCTGCAAATTCTATGATTTTGTCATTTTTTATTGCTGCATAGTGCTCCATTGTGTATAGATGCCACATTTTTTTATCCATTCATCTATTGAAGGGCATCTGGGTTGGTTCCACAGTCTAGCTATTGTGAATTGTGCTGCTATGAACATCAATGTGGCAGTATCCCTGTAGCATGCTCTTTTAAGGTCTTCAGGGAATAGTCCGAGAAGGGCAATAGCTGGGTCAAATGGTGGTTCCATTCCCAGCTTTCCCAGGAATCTCCAAACTGCTTTCCAAATTGGCCGCACCAATTTGCAGTCCCACCAGCAATGTACAAGTGTACCCTTTTCTCCACATCCTCGCCAGCACTTGTTGTTGTTTGACTTCATAGTGGCTGCCAATCTTACTGGAGTGAGATGGTATCTTAGGGTGGTTTTGATTTGCATTTCTCTGACTGCTAGAGATGGTGAGCATTTTTTCATGTACTTGTTGATTGATTGTATATCCTCCTCTGAGAAGTGTCTGTTCAGGTCCTTGGCCCATTTGTTGATTGGGTTATTTGTTATCTTATTGTCTAATTTTTTGAGTTCTTTGTATACTCTGGATATTAGGGCTCTATCTGAAGTGTGAGGAGTAAAAATTTGTTCCCAGGATGTAGGCTCCCTATTTACCTCTCTTATTGTTTCTCTTGCTGAGAAAAAACTTTTAAGTTTAATTAAGTCCCATTTGTTGATTCTTGTTATTAACTCTTGTGCTATGGGTGTCCTATTAAGGAATTTGGAGCCCGACCCCACAATCTGTAGATCGGAGCCAACTTTTTCTTCTATCAGACACAGAGTCTCTGATTTGATATCTAGCTCCTTGATCCATTTTGAGTTAACTTTTGTGGATGACGAGAGAAAGGGATTTAGTTTCATTTTGTTGCATATGGATTTCCAGTTTTTCCAACACCATTTGTTGAAGATGCTATCCTTCCTCCATTGCATGCTTTTAGCCCCTTTATCAAATATAAGATAGTTGTAACTTTGTGGATTAGTCTCTGTGTCCTCTATTCTATACCATTGGTCCACCTGCCTGTTTTGGTACCAGTACCATGCTGTTTTTGTCACTATTGCTCTGTAATATAGTTTGAAATCTGGTATTGCTATACCGCGTGATTCACACTTCCTGCTTAGAATTGCTTTTGCTATTCTGGATCTTTTATTTTTCCATATGAATTTCATGATTGCTTTATCTATTTCTACAAGAAATGCCGTTGGGATTTTGATTGGCATTGCATTAAACCTATAGAGAACTTTTGGTAATATTGCCATTTTGATGATGTTAGTTCTGCCTATCCATGAACAGGGTATATTTTTCCATCTTCTAAGATCTTCTTCTACTTCTCTCTTTAGGGTTCTGTAGTTTTCATTGTATAAATCTTTCACCTCTTTAGTTAGGTTGATTCCCAAGTATTTTTTTTTTTGAGGATATTGTGAATGGAGTGTTTTTCCTCATTTCCGTTTCAGAAGTTTTGTCGCTGATATACAGAAATGCCTTTGATTTATGCGTGTTGATTTTATATCCTGCCACTTTGCTTAATTCATTTATTAGTTCTAGTAGTTTCTTTGTAGACCCTTTTGGTCTTCTAGGTATAGAATCATGTCATCTGCAAATAGTGATAATTTAAGTTCTTCTTTTCCAATTTTTATGCCTTTAATTTCTTTCGTCTGTCTAATTGCTCTGGCCAGTGTTTCGAGAACTATATTGAATAGAAGTGGAGATAGAGGGCATCCCTGTCTTGTTCCGGATTTTAGAGGGAATGCCTTCAACTTTTGTCCATTCAGAATGATGCTAGCCTGAGGCTTAGCATAGATAGCTTTTACAATGTCAAGGTAAGTTCCTGTTATCCCTAGTTTTTCTAATGTTTTGAACATAAAGGGATGCTGTACTTTGTCATGTCTCCATCATTTTTTAAACTGAGTTTTTATAAAGACATTTTACAAGTATTTTCAAAGTGTGTTTTGTACTTACCACTACATACAGGTATTAATCTATGTGTATATTTCATAGAATAAATTACAAGATATAATATTTTTACATCATGAGATATCTTTTTAGAAGACAATACTTTATATATTTTCTAAGTATTATTTTTAATTTTATACCTTTATGTGCATAACATTAGGAAAGAATAAAAAAGGAATCTCTAAACACAATGTTTGTTAGGTTATTATGTTTGGTTTTTGGATGCCTTTCTATACCAGTTATACCATGTATTTCCATTAGAAAAGAAGGTAATCCAATAGAAACAAACAGGTCTTCTTTTATTTTTTATTCTTTTCAGGAAACCATAGAAAATTCTTTTTTTAATTATTTAAAAGAGTAATTGTAGATATTTGCAAATAACTCGTGATCCATTTCACCTTGATATCAACTGCTCTGATGGTATTTTATTTTGTGTAAAATATTCATCGGGTTAATGGATGTTTCATTCACATGAGTATTTTCAAAAAAACACAAAATGAAATTTGGTAAATGATTTTAAAATAATTTTCCTTTTTAAGTTGCTATTTATTATCTTATTATTAAGTAGAGGTATGGACTTAAGCTATTTTTTTCCATAATCTCCCAGAACATAGGTGATTATGAATTAATAAAGAGAGCATTAAACTATCTTACAGATAAGCAAATATTTTGCATTCCGTAATTTTCAGAAATATTTTGAAAGCAGCAACTCTCAACTGCTGGAATACATCTAGAAAATTATTTTGTAGTTTTAGTGTTATTTTTCCATTGCCTGGGGTGACTCTTCTTTTGTATTTCTGGAGACCAAAGGTTCATGCTTAAATAACTCATGAATCTCTTCTTCCTCAAATAGCCACCTTATTTACCTCTGGAGAGATAATGAAGCCTAAATCCATATCCTCATAGTATTTGTTTAAGGCAGACCATAATTACATAGGCAGCTATTACTTATTTGTATTAATTTACACAGGAAGGTTAAATTCTCTAGTGGAAGAACTTTAATACTACTCATCTTTAAGGTCTAAAAAATGAGTATTTAAAACATCTCAGACATTACTTACTTGTTTTAAAATTAGGTGGTCTCAGAAGATTCCCAGGTGTAAAATCACCCAGGGATTGTTCTACTCAATCTAAGGTGAGGGTTTTCCAATATGCTTCTTTGGTGAAGCATCTGGTGACAGTACAGAAATAGGTAATAGTTTCCTCCCCCCAACGTTATAGAAATAGAAGTTGACAAAAAGAATGCCAGCAAAAGTTATAAATAATACTGAAAACAGCAACAGACATTATTCTATGTGAGAAAGATTATAGGTTTTCTCTTTGTGTGTGTATTCTAAAGTGAATTTTCAGTAAATGCTTCTTAATAACATTTTTGAGGAAAATTCAGCTTACCTATCATTTTTATGTATGGTGTTTTGAATTATGAACAAAAAACCTACTGTGCATCAAGGTTTAGTAGGACTTATGTGAGGATATCAATGTGCTTTATTACACCAGAATCTGGGCTCATCAGTGATCAGCTAGATTGACTTCATTTACATGTAAATGAACTTGTACAGAGTGATTTTATTTTCTTTGTTGTGTATTTTTTTTGCCTAAATATTTAAAAGACATAAAGATTATACTCAATTGATTTCTGATTAAAACAAAGTAGTTTGGACACTTAAGTTTTAATCAAATATTCAGTGTCCATATATTTGTGTGTAAAAGTCAAAGTAAAGTTTATCAAAGAAACCTTAAACATAATATCTAACAGCTATATAACTCCACTTTTTGTATGTTAGATAGCATTTAATTTTGAGCTGGGTACTCTACTGCAAACATAAATCTATTTTTAAAAACACAGCTTGGCCAAAAGACTTCCTAAGTATTGCTCTGCTACACAGAACTACTTACTAGGTTTTGGAGTTTAACCAGAGAAGAGAAGATTCAGAGTGGGTTATATGGACATACGAGGAAAAACTGGTCATAATATTTGTCCTAAAGGAAATTAAAAGTTGGCTGTATGGGATACAGGAATAATTAACAATATCAAAATGTACAATAGATTATAAGCAATAATTCCCAACATTATAGTAACAGGCATTAAAAATCCCCTAATAGAAATAGAAAATGGAACTTTTCTACTAAGAGTTATCTTCTAATTTCTTATAGATGAGGTTGAAGGTGTTAGAGAATAGATAATTCAGGTAGAACAACAGAAGGTATGAGGTGAGCAAGATGCTAGCTCTATTAATGAACCCATCCATGAGCCTGACATTTAACATACTCAATGAAATGGTCTCAGATGCCTGGGATGGATGCATAGAACTTCAAAATGTAGTTGCAAAAGGAGTGATATTGTATTTTCATATCTGTTGTCCTGAGCTTTGCAGGTTTCTAGAGAAACAAATAGCATTCACTTCTATTCCATGTCTTTCATGAAACTACATATTTCTTAAAATTTTATCAAAGGAACAAAAAATGGCATGAAAAATTGGCATGAAAAAGGTATACTATCTTTATCAGTTGTACCTTTTTATTTTTGTTTGTTTCCTGTACACTGGGGTAAAATTAATGAATTTTGCATAACCTAATTTATTGCATCTTTTGAAAAAATAAGCAAAACCCTAATCCTCTAAGGAATGAAATTTTGGGTAAGACATAAGAAATATATAAAATCAGGACAATAATGGGTTCCATCTTACAAAGATTTAGTAAATAAATGACAGTACAAATAAAGAACTTAGTATGTAATAAATAATAAATATTATAATAATTACTGTCATCATTATTGAATTCTTCCATATTTTTCACAGTAGAACTACTTTGTATTTTACTTAAGCTAATGTTTATTATTGACATTATTGTAACAATTGTACCTACTGTTTCAAGTAGTGAAATATATTCATATTTTATTTCTTTAGTGTTTTATGGATTCCCTTATTTCTTCAGTGTTTTAAAATACCTATTTCATCTGCAGAAAATACATGATTGACACCTCTTCTCCCTGAAAATTCTTAAATACCTTCCTAATGCTGCTTATCCACATATAATAAAATGTACCAAATAGTTTATCATTTTTCCTTCAAAAGATGTTTCTTTCATGAAAGAACTGCTTCTATTTCTTGTTTCTTTCTAAAATTGAATTGTAACATACACATTACAAATTATACCTATTATAGATGAATGACAAAATAATTATCACTAAGCAAAAACACCCATTTAATTACTATGCAGATCAATAAATAGAAAACTATCAGCAGTTGAGAAGCCTCCAACCTGTCTCTATCCCCTAAAATAGCTACAGTTATGATTTCTATCACCATATAATGAATTTTGCCTTTTCGGAACTACATAAAAACATAATCATACAGAATGAATCCTCTTAATTCTTACTTATTTTACTTAACTACCTATTTTTAGATTCATCCCCACTGCAATTTTCTTGCATTACTTTATTAATTTTAAGTTCTCTTTCCCTACAAGGTCCATTAGAGTAGCAATTAACCATGTTTGGCTGTTCAGCAATGTACTGCAAGTGGTTCCAGCCCAGTCTGGTCCAATTCATTATTCTATCTGGAAATATGGCTCTAATTCTCCATCTTGGAATACTTTGTAAAAACTGAATTCTGGTCAGTTCTGTCTAATCTGTATACACTATGTAATTCCATGATCAGAGATTGATTGCCATTTACATTCGTTTTCTGTTTCAAACAACATTTCTTTTATAGTTTTGGTTTTACATCAACCTTATAATTCTTTTTTTTTTTCTACTTATTATTGGAAAATTTTGAAAGAATAAGCTTCAGTGTTTTTGTCTGGAAGTATCAAAACCTCCTCTATGAGACATAAAATGAAAGTTAAAAACACAAACTAGGAACAAACTTTATCAATATGACTTCATGTTCTCTATAACACATCTCTCCAATTCTATTTTTCTGAAAGTGGTCTATATTTCTTAGGCTATGTTAAAAGTTATAAAGTTCTATAGTCAAAGAAAAGAGAATAATATCACAGGCAAAATGAAGTCTTTATAGTGTGAAAAATGTTAGAAAATGAAGTACTCATCATTTCCTCCTCTCTCTCTCTCTCTCTCTCTCTCTCTCTCTCTCTCTCTATCTCTATCTCTATCTCTATCTCTATCTTTCTTTCTTTCTTTTTATACTAGAGATTGAACCCAGGGGCACTTAACCACTGTGCCACATTCCCAACCCTTTTTTATTTTTATTTTGACACAGGTTCTTACTAAGCGTCTTAGGGCCTTATAAATTTGCTGAGTCTGGTCTTGAAATTGAGATCCTCCTGCCTCAACCTCCTGAGTCACTGTGATTACAGGTGTGTGCCACCATGCCCAGCCATTATTTTCTCTTAGATGTACAATTTGTCTCAAATGTGAAAATTTTTGATGCAGAAATAATTATAACTTGCCTGCAAAAAAGAGGTAGCCTTATTCTCTCCCTTTCAGTATAGGTAATCACATAAAAAGTTTGCTGAGAAAATCTTGGATTTAGCTAAGCTAAAAATTTCCAACCCTTTGTGTTGATAAGTGAGATGGTTCAGTAATTAGCTGGTTGGTTCAATGTCATTAGGGTGCTTTCTAGAAGATATAATATTAGCATTGAATATTGCAGGAGATTTCAAAATTCTGCTAAATGTAATGTATGAAAATTGAAGGTAAACTTGGAAAACACAACTAGTGTCTTCTCTTCTATCACAAAATACTTATGTTTATTATACAATAAACAAGAATAAAGTTTTATTCTATCCAAACATTATAAATGGCTAGAATTAAGAATTGTATATGTGTGTGTGTGTATATATATATATATATATATACACACACACACATATACATTTGTACACATATACGGATACATACATAAGTACATTTTAATGTGCAAATATTATTTATATATATATATATATATAAAGTTTCACAATAGTATATGTTTATTATATAAAACATATATGTACATATATAATTTATATATGTATATATATATAATATGTATAAAATACAGTGAAACCTATACCTAATTGTTTGGTTTTATATATATGTATATATAAGCAAAATTAAACTTATCTTAAAAGGATAACTTCTAGAATGAGCAAAACATAGACAGCTTGTCAGTGAGATACAGTTTTAGCCCCTGGTTAATGTCTTAGAAGGTATTTCACAGCAAGCAACTCACTATTTAAGAGTCTGTGTCTGGGGGTAAGTGAGGTCGTCAGAAAGACATGACCATAAAAGAAGATATAATTAGTAGAAGTAGGCAGAAGACATCAAGATCTAACATTGCTTGCTGACATTTTTTTCTAAAATTAATACTTGTATATATCCATAGATATTTCCACAAAGTCTTTACTAAAAATTATCTTCCCAGCTATACTTGGTGAGCTTGCCATATGCTATCAACTGATGATCTAGACTCTGGAAAAAAAATTGTGTATATAACTATTTTCAATGTTGAAAATGCTTTTTCACACATTTACCATGAAGTGAGATTCATAATGTTCAAAATACCTTCTAGGCAATAAGTCTGCATCTGTTAACATGTCCCAGTATTTTCTTTACTTATCAAAACTTTGCTAACCTTCTTAACAGAATCATATGGAAATGAAAATACTTCTTGTCAACATGCTTTGGCTTTTAAACTATAAACTGCATAATAAAATTATATTGATTTATATTAACTCATTATCCAATAGTACAAAAGTATAGTTTGTGTCTGACATCATTATGGATAACTAATAAAACTTCTATATAATTATGCTTAATATTAAAATGATAATGTTAGTATTCCAAACTAGGTCTACGATGACATGATAAATTAATAAAAACAGTTGATCAATCTAAGCTCTTCAATGTAACATTTAAATATGAAAAGGAATAATCCTTACACTTTGAATACAACTTCATACATATCCAGCAGTAGTAAGACATTGTGCAGATACAAAATCAAATAAGGTATATGGTGCTTACTAATGGTGAGCTCAGATTCTTCAAGTTAAATGTGAAATGTCTCTATCAAAAACAGCATCTGCTTTATTTACAATGCCCCACATTCAGTCATTGTCTTATGTCCTAATTGATCTATCATCTTCATTAATGTCTTAGTAATAAGTAGATATGTATAATAAATTATTGTAGCAAATTAAATTATGTTTTATTCTAATAATCAAGTTTTTTATTTCTTTGGGACTTGTGAATTTATTTTGAGGAGAGCAGTAAGTTGGGTATTAAATTTCCCAAACCTTAACTTTTGATGCTATGGGTAGTAAAAATTCTGATTAACATAGTGAAATGCTCAATTCCAATGCGTGTGCCTGTGTGTGTGTGTGTGTGTGTGTGTGTATATATATATATATATATATATATATGTGTGTGTGTGTGTGTGTGTGTGTGTGTATGGGTGTGTGTGTGTATGGGTGTGTGTGTGTGTGTGTGTGTGTATGGGTGTGTGTGTGTGTGTGTGTGTGTATCAGATTTTTGGTGCCTGAGCCATTTGAAATTATTTTTCTCTGAGTTTTTTTTTTCCCTACTGTAAAATCATTGAATGTACATTATTGGGCATAAATTACAAGATTGGAATATAATTTTGGTCTATATTGACTTTTAATACATTATAATCAATTGTGTATTCTTATGAAAATTAATACATTGTATGTAGTTTTGATTATAAGATAAATTTTGTTACATTCTACATTGATTTTTTTTATTTATTTTTTATTGTTGGTCGTTCAAAACATTACATAGTTCTTAATATATCATATTTCACAGTTGGATTCAAGTGGGTTATGAACTCCCATTTTTACCCCGTATACAGATTGCTGTATCACATCAGTTACACTTCCATTGATTTACATATTGCCATTCTAGTGTCTGATGTATTCTGCTGTCTATCCTATTCTCTACTATCCCCCTTCCCCTCCCCTCCCCTCCCCTCCCCTTTTCTCTCTCTACCCCCTCTACTGTAAATCATTTCTTCCACTTGTATTATTCTTCTCTTACCCCTCCTTTTTAAACAAAAATTAAATATTATATTGAGTGTATCTTGCATACTAAAATTGTCATATGTTATGGCATTATCAGGAATAAAAAGGCTCTTTAATGTTTCTTTTATGAATATATGTGCAAGTTACATGTTTTCAAATATGTTAACTTAATAAAAATATAATAGTTTAACTAAATCTTGCCTACAAGTGAAATTTAATTATCATAACTTTTAAATGAAAGGTTAAATTATAAATTAAATTGTTAGAAAATACATTATGTGATATTTCAATGAATGTGGTATGCCACAGCATGCATTTCTGAGCTTTCAAGGGCTGTAGGTTTGTAATGGTCCATAGCACTGCCAATAATGAGTCTGCAGGGAGCTTTGTTATAAATGTCCCAATTGTTTCATTTGCTCTATTCCCAAAGCATGCTGGGATACCTAACTGTGCGAAATCAAGCCATGGATTATCCATTTACAGCCACCATGTCCCTGGGGAAATGAACTTGAAAACAAATAGGCTATGTTCTTGTTATAAATTCAAAGCAAAATGTGTTTGTATTCTAGGGAAAAAATTAAAAAGGTGAAATTTATTTTGAATTTAAAAACTTCACTTTTTGCTAAAGCATTGTTAACTACTTATTGGATGCAGCTCTGAAAATATAGATTAAATGTTTTTATTGCAGTGAATCCTGTTGTAAAGATTTTTATTTATATTTTTATTAGTGTAATCTTTATTTATGAACAAGAAAGAATTAATTCCTTGGGATTCTTTTCTATTAAGTAGCCATTCTTGAAATATAATGAGTTTATCCAATTATAAGAAAACCTCACTCTTTACATGTATATCAACATAGGAAATCCTTGTGAAATCTGTTTGTTAGCAGGTTTACAGTCTGACTAAATTACCATTGCCTTTTATTTTCTATGGTGACTTTTATTTTTCAGTTTGTATATAATTTTTAAAATCTTGGTTACAAATAAAATTTTAAAAAATTTAAAAATCTTGGTTACAAATAAAATTTTCCTGTGTTAGGAGTCTTAGTGTTTGGGTTGCAGAGTAAATTTAGTTGAGAATGTTCTGTGTCAGTTCTTAATAAGGCCTCATATTTCCTGCACGATTGAAAAAACACTCCCTGTCATAAAATCTTCAGTTATTTAAAATTATACTCTGAAAGCTATTTCCTATAGATTAAAGTATAAAAAAGACTGATGAACTTAGTACAAAATATTTAAATTTTAGAAATTTAACTGTAACTTAACACACTAACTATTTTTTCTGATTTAGAAATATCACTGCACTGTGAGTTGATTATATGTCATTCTTTTATGTCTTGTAGATTATTTGTCATTAATTTTTGTATCCTGGGAAAAGTCACAGGTGTTGTGAGGAATTGAGGCCATAGCTTCAAAGACAGAAAACAAAAGCAGTCTATCCCATGCATACTAAAAGAGACTGCATTGGGCCTTCCAAAGGGAAGGCAGGAATGATCCATATTGCCACCTTTCCCCTACTCAACGCCCACTTCTGCTCTTTCTATTTAAGTGGAGTAGAGAATTTCAAGGAGAAATATCATATAGTTCTCCCACTGAAAGAGTATGCAATGTCAACTTCTCTGTTCTCTAATAAGGAGATAAAAGCAAAGGCAGGCATGGTGAAATCCTGTGCAGGCTTATCATATAAGGACTACTTTGGCCTTTAGAAAACCAGTCATTATTCCTCACTTTTGTATCAAAACAAATAGTCTTGTGACAATTAGTTAAACTTTCTGGGAAATATGTCTGGCCCTAGTCACTATGTGGAACTTGACAAAAAAAAAAGATCCCTTCCTACACCAATTCTCTGGAAGAATTCAGTAAAATATCATCTTAGTCTAGCGGTGCAATGTTTCCATTTCACTGAAACCTGCTTATGCAATGCCCACACTAAGGTATTGATCAAATTTGTTGACTTAAAATTACCTTTGTTTTCTGTCTATAAAACTACTTACAACTCTTTTGCTTTTTTGAGCACTCATTCAAACCAATTTGAATGCTCCTGGGCCATGATCATTCATATTTGGTTCTGAGTAAACAGTTTTCTTATTTTCCTTTAAATTAGAGTTCTTGTGTAATGTTTGGTTTCATGATCTTAACCACCATTTTTACAGCTCTACCAATCCTCTGTGATTTCCTCCCCCGTTGTCCTCAGCAATTATTAATCTTATTTCCAAAATTATTTCAGATATTTTTATCTTTTGTTGTTGTGTTTTGTGCCCTGAAAGTACAACATTTGTTTTCTCCTATGGATTCCAAAGCAATCATTATAGAAAAAAAGAAAGGAAAGAAGGAAGGAAGGAAGAGTTAGTTTGGGATGCAGTAAATGAGTAAATGTTTAAAAGTAAGCCTGAAAAATTAATGTATGAAAAACTTACTAGTGATGGAGTAAGTGCCGTTACTCCTTGCTGCAAAAAAAGATTTATTAAAACATAGGGGCCAGGCTAGGGTTGTGGCTCAGTGGTAGAGTGCTTGCCTTGCACACGTGAGGCATTGGGTTCCATCCTCAGTACCACATACAAACAATTAATAAATAAGTAAAACTAAGGTATTGTGTCCATGTTCAACTAAAATAAAATTTTTTAAAAAACATAAGAACTTTTTTTTCCAAATGTTGAAATTGTGTTAATGAGTACAGTTTTAAATATCAGAACTGGGTCTGCACTTTAATTTTTTCCTCAAAGTCAACAATCCTACAGACTTCAAATTGATCTGAGACCAAATAGAATGCAATGTAATCCAGTAATGTAGCACAGTTCTACATATTTCATAGTTGACCATTAAGTCAGAAATCTCCCTGATAAACTTTAAAATGATGCTAATGGAGGTTTTTATGTGTAACCTTTCTCATATAAAATTAACAATAGTACTATCAATAAATATATATGTGAATGCTAACAAACTAATTCTTACATTTTTATATGACTATGCAAATATAAGTATATGAAAGTAATTCAGGAAACATTGTTAATGCAAAAGCAATATTCAATATTTTGTTTCCTGCTACTGGTGGCTATCACTCAGTGCAGAATAAATTTTTACAGCTATTTGTGTAAGATGTCACAAAAGCAAATTTTTCTAGAAACATTTTTATTGAACACATTCCTCTTAATTTCCTCAGATAATTTTATAAATATTCCACAAAGAGTCACAAATACAACATACTTCCAAGGTATGTTGTATTTTGAAAGTATCTCATATTTTAACTAAAAGTTTCCCAAAGTATGGTCTGCAGCATGTGAAGTGACAGATACAACAGACATACAAATCTGTACACACACACACACACACACACACACAGAGAGAGAGAGAGAGAGAGAGAGAGAGAGAGAGAGAGAGACTCACACAGGGTTCTGATTTATTGCTTAGGTAGATAATTGAGTAAGGCAAAAAGCATACTATCCCTAACTTGAGGCTTAACATTTTATCATACTTAGAATGTAGATATTAACTAATTTAAACATTTTAAAATAAATTGGCAGCCTTTCACTGTTAATATTAGAGCTATTAAAGGGGTAGAATTAGAGAACAGGTGTTTCAACTTTTGAGTACCTTATTATGATACACAATAACAGATTTGTTCATAAGTATTCTTTCTGTAAATATTCATCCAACATTGTCTGAGAAGAATAAAATGCAGTTATATATATTTTGTTTGTATTACTTGAAAATATTAGTTTGGATATGGTTCTTGCCCAAGTTTTATTTACTGACAAAAACATACAGTTGCCACATAGTTTTATATTACCTTCTAAGTGGCTGCTGTATGACAATACCACCTGTGCTTCATTTATGAAGTCTGTCATATTTCAGGATTCATAACTTTTTTATAGGTTTTAACTAAAAAGTAAAACATTTTATAATGGGAAAACTTTACTGACAATGCCCCTGCCTAAAGGAAAAAACATTTTTATACATTTTTTAATATAAAAGAACTATACAAATGTTAATATTTAAAAGGGATTCGCCATTTTAAAGTAATATGGGTCATTCTTCCTCTCATTCATCTCTATAAGATCTCACACAACAAAAAGAATCCATGAAAATATGCTGAAGAATGTACTAAATATTAGGTAAAGTAGAAAATGAACTATTTTCTCCCAAGTAATATTTAATATTCTTTTCTGATTTCTTAATGGTGTGCTTTGTCTATATTTTGGAGTTTTTTCAGAAATACTGAAAAACACATTGGCATTCTTCATACAAAGGAGCATTTAATACCTCTGAAAATAGTTTAAATATTTTCCTTTTTTTTAGAAACATTTAGTTGAATTCAAAAACTACTTTTTAAAAAGTAAATCAGTTATAAAAATTATAGGTAGGTGGAAATGATTTGGCTGAATAGAAATATATAATTATTCAATGATTATTTGTTTTCTGAATACATTGATCTATGAAAAAAAAGTATAAGATGCATATTCTCAAAAACCAACTTTTTGCTCTCATCAGTTGAACCAAATATATATTTTTATTTAAATCAGTTATTTTCAGGAAGGAGTTCATTATTTTTCAATATATGTCCCTTTACATCCTTTTACTTATTGTAAAGTATAAATTTGGTTTCGATCCCATGTCCTGACACCTGTTTTTTAAAATTCTTAGAATTTACATAATTATGTAAGTATCTTTACTATGGTAAGAGATGACCACCAGGGGAGAAGACATTAGATGGGGGCTGGTTGCCAGGGGAACCAACCATACAATCAGAGTGTTAGAACTTTTAGTCTCATCTCACAATATCCAGGGAGCCTAAAGTGGGTGAAGTGTGCAGTTAACAAACTAATGGCCAATGATTTTACAAATTATGTCTACAGAATGAAATTTCCAGTTGTGAAGATTTCCAAAGAGATCAACACATGTAGATCCCAAAAGGCATGGAAAGTAGGCCCCAAACTTGGCCTTTCTCCCATACCTTGTTCTAGGTCTTGGATCTGGCTGTTTGTAGTCTTTGTAATATTGTTTATGATAAACCAGTAAACCTAAATGTTTCCTTGAGTTCTCTGAATTAACCTAGCAAATTAATGAAAGCATAGAGGGAATTCCAATTTATAGCTGATCAGTCAGAGGTACCATCTATCACTTGCTAGTGGTATCTAGGATGATAGCAGAATTACAGTATTGACACTTCAACCTGTGGGATCTGACACTACCCTCAGATAGTGTTAAAATGGAATTGAATTAGAGGACAGCTAACTGGTATCCACTGCAGAATTGATTGTTAGGTGTGTGAGAAAATACCCCCAGATATCTAGGATCACAGAATTGTTTTGTGTTGTGAGAGTATAGAAGGAAAATGATTTTTCCCCTACACACATTTGCTATTAATTTTAGAATTTTTAGTTTGTCATTTTTAAATTATAATATTTTCTTAACTTCCTGAGTTGTCAAATAATCTATTAAGCAGACAAATCTTCTTGTCTATCAACCATGAGTACCATTATACATTAGTGTATTTGAGGAAGTATGTTTTCTCTTGATTAAGAGACACATAATGTTTCTTAAATACAGAATATTGTAAGGCCCAATTTCACTTGATTTCATATCTGGTGTTTTTTTTTATTATATGATTTTGGCTATTCTCATATTTAATTAGTGATTAAATAAAGGAGTAGTAGCAAAGAGACTGTAAATAAGATAGAATCTTTCTGACCACCAAAATGATTAACCATATTTACATACCGGGGATAATTTAATTATTTTATTTTTATATTTATTTACAATACTTATGTTTTATAAAGTTGCTACAAATACTGAATTAGTGAATGTAGGACCATTGTTCTTAAAGGAAATTTAAGACTAGCTGGTTGTGAACTTCCAATCACATTTTCAGTAACTAAACAAAGTCTTGTAATATATATGAAATAAGTGCCTTTTAAAACATATTTTGTAAAAAAAAATGTATGCAATATTTACAAAGAAGTATTAGAAGAATGAGGTTTCACATTTTCCTCAGCCTGGGTAGCATGACCACAAATTTCTTTGGTTTCCAGCCTCACAAGAGTGCTGTCTACTATACTTATTGTATTGGTTGTCATCTCATGAATGTGAATTTTTGTTGCTTTTCCATCTTTTTCATAGTTTCAACATGCAATAAAGCATGTTTTCGGATATTCTCAAGTGAAGATGAGTGTATTTTTTTTTCCTTTTTGAGGATGTAAAATGATGTTGATTTGTTAGCATGAACTCACAACCAACAGTACTGTAACTCAGGCTATTGTGGAGCTTGTAACCTGTATTCTCTCCACAGGGCACTTCACAACCTCTTCTTAGGAATGGTGTACTGCTCTTCAGCATGACAATTGACAGGCATTTTAAAGAGCAAACTCATAGACAAAAAAACACAAAAGCTTGAAAAACATGTCATGAAATAGAGCAAAAATGATACTCATTCATAACATGAAAATTGAAATGAAAATATTGTATTGCCTTGTTCCATCCCAGCTATGAATAAACATTTCAGGTGATGCAAGATTTTTGCCACCTTATGCATGTACTTAAAAGCCTTTGACTGTTGAGTTTGGGGTAGTAATTAAATTTTAGATGATGGGCAAGTCCAAAAATATATATTCTGTAGATAATGAGAATCAACTGTATTTAAAGATCATTTTTAAAATAAATTCAACCAACTGAAATCATGAACCAATACTATGCCCAAGAAAAGGACTCTGGAGAATAGTTCCTGTCACTCAACTTCCTTATACTAGTTCTCCTTACATGGTAGATGAAAGAGACATAGCCAGAGACACAAGGACCACATATATTATCTCTTACATCTAGCTTAGTAAAGACAGCAGGAAACCAAGGCACATACAGAAAAGAATTGCAAATATCCTTAATTGTGATAAACATGTAAGTTAGTTAGGATAAAAATGATTAAATGCACATATTAAACAGCAAACAGCATTATGTAATTAGCAATGTATTGTCCATTGGGTATCCAGGCTATGATTTTTATCACGTGTACACTCATGCCTTTAGATTTTAGCAAAAGTATTAATACCCATGATTTAAGTCTGGAGCAGGCTAGATATCAGAATCCAACCACTAATGATATATTGTTTTGTTGTAAATCTAAAGAGCTAATATGATGGTACTTAAAGGAAAAATTGTCAAAATTTGGTTTTAGTATTTATAAAGCTATAAAATCATCACACATAAACAAATTATATTTAAATTCTAATGCTCTATTTAATTCTCAGTTAATAAGCAGAAGAAAATTGGGCACTTAATATTTAGTGATTTAAAAAACATAATATAGAAGATTTTTACAATAAAGAAGATTTTTAACAATGAAATTTTTGAGGCAATTTTAAAGTCAAAAGTAAAATGGGGGTGTCATAAGAATAATCCATTTTGCAGAGAATGAATACAGATTCCATTGTTTTCATACTGGTAAGTCAATTTAATAATGAGAAAAATACTTCAAATTTTATATCATATATATATATATATATATAGAAAGTGATTTCTGCCATTGTTGGGAAGGAATATTTTTAGGACACTGATAAAAGGTTCTACATGTGAAGAATCTGCTTGTGGCTACCTCAGCTGTCTGCTCTATTTGGAACACTACTCATAGTTTTTCTATGCAATGATCAATAATTTTTCTGGTCACTAATCTGCCAGTTTACTCAATGTTTCCACCATCTCTGTCTTCCATGAACCACTGGGCATGTTCCTTTCAATTAAGTCTCATTTCAGTTCTATCATGATGCCTTTGTCCACTTCATAGTCATATTTATTTATCCTTTACTCTGTTCAAATGCCAAATTTGACCTTTTTCTTCTAGAACATACAACTCTGATTTGTACTTATTTATTACATGCTTTCCTCTCTCTCTAAAATATGTATTGTGAAGCATGGATTATGTTTCATACCCTTCTTTTTTAATTTGTATCGTCTAGAATGACATCAAATATATAATGTTAAATTATGAAGATCAACAGTGTATAAACATTGACAATGTTTTTCCAATTTTTATTATAATCTACACTAAAGGTCTGAGTGAAGGTAATTTTTTTTTTTTAAATAGAGTAGTCTGTTCTTTTCCAGTTTTTCTTTCCATTTTTTTTTTCAGTAATAAAATGTATTTTGTCCAGAGGCCTCTAATTCTAACTTAAGGTTGGAATGCAAATAGCTAGGTTGTTTTTTTCTAGGTTGTTCAGTGACTATAAGAACTCAGTCAAGTGAAGGGCAGAATAATTGTGCAATCAATCTGGTTAGGAAAATAGAGAACAACCATACAATGGTTCTTTCTTTGAGTAATGAAAAATAGCTTTGAAACAAATCTAGAATTTGCTAATTATGGTTAAACCTTGTTCTTAATTTAAGCCGTATGACTTAGCAGCCAGCGTTCATTTTCAACCCTACAGCTAAAAATTCTCATTGTTACATATTTTAAAGAAAATTTTACAGGCTTAAAGTTGAAATCATGATTGATGCAGTGTTGGCAAGATTTCACTTCTAATTCTTTTAGGAGTTAACTCCATTATAATAATTCTAATTAGAATAGTTATGAAAACTGAAATACCTTCTCCACAGTTCACAAGGTGGTGCATTTGCAATCCCTGTCAAAATATTATTTTAAAATATTGTTGTTAATAATTAATTTAACTTTAACAAGTAATGTTCATACATTATATATTTATAAATAGCAGATCTGTTTCTATTATTTCCACCACAGCAATTCATAATGCAATGGAGTGAAGGTAAAGTGATGATACCTAATCTCCTGCTCTTCCCAAAGTCCCCAAGCCCTTTGTCTATTCTGTTCTATACTCAGAACATGAAGTTAAATAACAAGAAAAGTTTTTTCTTGCCCTTAACTAGGAAAACTGATGGAAGAAGGGACTATCAATTTTATTTAAAGAGTTATATTTGTGAAGCAGAATATTTGCAGAATGAGGGAAACTTTAACAATTCTGACAATCCCTCATGCCTGAATCATACCAGACATAAAGGAGAATGACCAGATCTAGACTTTTAAATTCCAGCTCTTCTTTCATAACACCTCAGTGTATCTGCTCTCTTCAGTTTCCTGCTAGACTCCACATAATTTTCTTTGGTGATTGATACTCATCATTTCAGAATTGTACATTCCTATACAAAGTCCATTCAAGTGAGCTTCTGCCTATGCTACGGGGCCTTGCATATTGAAAAGGATTGGGCTTATTCTTCAAAGGGCCAACTGTCCATCCTGGTTCTCATGGATAGATTATTTATTTTATGTACTGGGGAGTAATATTTTTTAAAAAAAGTATTATAGAATTGTGGACATAATTATTACACCTGGGCATCTTGAGAGTTTGTGGAAAGTTATTCAATAGGAGACACTTGAATGAATGTAAATTTATTTACCAGAGAATGAAAATAGAAAGATGATCACTACTTTAGAAAGTAATAAAAAGACACCAACAAATATCAAGAGAAGATAGGAACAGTAATTGTTTTATAGTCTGACACTTAAAAAATCATTTAATTTTTTACTGACAAAATGTGGGAAAGTGTAATATCCACATTCATTGCTGGAAAGAGTAGTCAGAAAAGACATTTTGCATTCACATGTACATGTGCATAATGAGCTAGCATAAGGAATATTTTAAAAACATACTGTAGAACAAAGAAAAAGCAAAGCAGTTCTAAGCACCAATTCAGTTTACAAAAGACAACTATTTGGAAAAAAAAGTAAACAGCTTGGTGCCTTAAATGAGATGTGTGATGTCTATAAATATGGAGAAGATCATTAAAAGAGAATAAAAAAAGAAGAGCTACAAAAAATTAAGAGGGTAAAATCAAATGGATTTGGATGAGACAAATACAGATTTTAAAGCCAACTGGAAGCATGAATAATCCTGAGGAATCAAAACCAGTGACATGGATTATACACATAAAAAATCCATCCAGATTTAAGAAAAAATGAGTAAATAAATAAAATAATGAAGAACACCAAATTAATCATAATAAAGAATTAAAATGAAATAATTAACCACACAAAATGTACAGTTACCTAATTCTAAGCTAAAAACTAGATATAATAAAAAATTGACTAATGAGAAATTAATAAATATTTAGGAAACTTAAAGAAAAAATATTTTAAAAAGGTGCTAATATTTTAAAAGCTAAATTAAGCTATAAGGAAAATATTTTTACTAAAATAAATGGAACATAAAAAAACTAAATAATAAAAAATGGTATGCAACAAAACGTTAAAAAGATATTTTTAAGAAGAGGCTGTAATGACAATGTGAAAAGATTTTGGACATCTTATTTTTTCATAAGAGATTATAAATAATTGAATAGTATTTAATAATTACAATACAATTAGAGAGAATTTTTCAGAGCTTTTCCCACAAAAGCCTTTAGTTTTAGATTATTTCAATACACATTTTTTGAATCATTAAGGAAATAAAAATTCCTTAAATACAAACTTTTTCATTAATGAAAAAGAGGTAATATTATGGAATGTGATTTATGAAACAAAAAAAATGTTGATTCCATAATAGGACACTTATAGAAAATCTTTTCAGATACTATCTTAGTAAAGATGAAAATGTCTACAATAGATAAAACTAAACATTTATCTAATTCAGAGCTTACTCTTTTTTGCTCAAATATAAAAAGATTTAGAAAGTATAAGACTAATAAGACTAATAAGAATAGTTTCAAGTGATGCCAAAATATCTTCAACTAATTAAAAATGAAGATACTTTTTAAAATTAATAATGGATACTTAATAATTTAGAGAGTATTTCCTCATTAAAATATTGTTATATGAAATAATTGAAGATTTTATTTCAATGATAAAATATTAGTGCAATTTCTTTAAAATATTAATCAAATGTTTGAGGATGATTATTAATAATCACTTACAAATTATCTAGAAGGTCTAATGACTGTCATAATGTATGATAAAAATAATAATTAAAAGTGATATAAAAAAGAATATATAGATAGTTGTGTTAGTCAGCTTTTCATTGCTGTGACCAAAGACCTGTGAAAAAACTACATAAAAGATTAAACATGTTTTTGGCTCATGTTTTTGGCTCATAGTTTCAGAGGATTCTGTCCATGATAGGCTGGCTCCACTTCTTTAGACAAGGAAGAAAATCATGATGGCAGAAGGGTGGAGAAAATCTGTTCACTTTATGACAGGAAGGAGGGATAAAGAAGGGAGGGAAGGACCAGAGAAAAGAAGTACCCTTCCAGGGTACACCCCCAATGACTTACTTCCTCCAACAAGGCCCCACCCCTTATAGTTTCCATCAACCCAGAATAATGTCACTAACCAAGAACCCATCATTAGTTAAATCCACTAATGAGGTCAGAACACTCCTGAATTATCCACTGCTACAGAGCCCCACCTCTGAATATTACAGCATTTGGGGCCAAACCTTCAAACCATGAGTCTTTGAGCAGAATTCCGGTTCATATTATCATCTTTTTAGACATTTAGGAAAATAAGTAAGGGCCTTTCATGGTTTAATGAAATGACTGGTAGAGGATGGGGATATGGCTCAAGAGGTAAGGCGCTCACCTGGCATGCACGGGCCCCTGGGTTCGATCCTCAGCACCACATAAAAATAAAATAAAGATGTTGTGTCCACCAAAAACTAAAAAATTCTCTCTCTCTCTTTAAGAAAAAATAAATAAATAAAGTGACTGGTGGCAGGGTGTAATGTCACAGGCCTATAATCCCAGTGGTTTGGGAGGCTGAGGCAGGAGGATCACAAGTCAAAATCCAGCTTGAGTAATTTAGGGGGGCCCTAAGCAACCTTAGCAAGACCCTGTCTCAAAATTTTTTAAAAAAATAGGGTTGTGGATAAGGCTCAGTGTGTGAGCCTTATCCACAACCCTATTGTGGATCATCTCTTTCTTCTACCAAAAAGAAATGCTTTTTATTCTACTGAATAAGTCATGTCAGAAGATAGAAGGTAATATAAGTCATGTAAGAAGACAGAAGATGGGTGGAAGATAATTCTATGTATTTTAGTTTCATAACCTATGAAAAGCTATGGGAAAGAGTAGTAAAGGGATTTAAGATAATACAAAGTGCATAGAAATGATCTGTGTATAGGGTACACTTTAAAAGAAGAAGGCTTCAATATTTTATTATATATACATATTCATTCAAATTGTCCTGAGTTTAAAAGAAATCACTGTTACCAAATTACATTTATATTCCAGATTGCAAACCTTAATTTTTTTGGCTTGTTAGGTATTTGAATATTTCCTTGTCATCTTTCTTACTCTTTATTTCTCCCTTTTTTCTTAATAAAACTATTACAAAGGTCAACTACAGGAATTGGTAATTGCATTGCTAAGGTAATTTAAAAAAATGAAAATATAGAACTGTAACACTATGAAGCTTTCCTTCTTAGATTAAAATATATATAATATAGCTATCATTCTTATAAGAGAAATATATTTATAAAAATCAAATTCTTAGTACACTCATGAGACATATGAATATTTAAGTATTTAATATTTTATTTGAAAATGACATTTTGAAAGCACTTAGAAGAGAGTCTTGCAGTTTAGTCATGTATCCAACACTTATACATTCTTGATTTAACCCACCTCAGGTTGAATTGGTTGTTGGCTACGAATTTCTGCGCAGCACTGTTAATAGTGTATCTGTAAATCTATTACTTTAATTTTTAAGTCAAAATGTCTTCATCTATTAATTAAAAAGAAAAAAAAAATCAATGGAAACTACCTAAAATTTAAGTGACTAGAACTTAGTAAGCAATGACTTACATTTATGTTAGTACTAGTAGTAGTGATATAGATGAATATGACAGTATTTATTGAAGTAGTAATAATTTTAAAGCAGTGAAAGTATCACAATAGTTATTTTTTTCTCTATCATTTTGCTTAACATTATTCACAAATATTTAGCCATGCCTTCCTTATCTTCCACATTACAACCACAGTAACTTCTGCACTACTTGAATATTATTCAGATTTTAAGACTGAGTACTTTCTTCCTTGTGTATTTTAGGAGTGAAGAGGATCAAATTAAATAATCCAATAAGAACACATTGTAAAAGTCTCAATAAATATGAGGAATATATTTCAGACTGATAAAATCAAATATGTGTTATTAATATATTTCTTTTTTATTTTTTGTTTTTTATTATTTAAAAAAAATAAATGAGAGTGGAATGCATTACAATTCTTATTACACATATACAGCACAATTTTTCATACCTCTGGTTGTATATAAAATATGTTGACACGAATTCGTGTCTTCATACTTGTACTTTGGATAATGATGTCTATCACATTCCACCATCCTTGCTAATCCCTGCCCCCTCCCTTTCCCTCCCTCCCCTCTTCCCTATCTAGAATTCATCTATTCCTCCCATACTCCACCCTCCCTACCCCACTATGAGCCAGCCTCCTTATAAAAGAGAAAACATTCAGCATTTGTTTTTTGGGGATTGACTAACATCACTTAGCATTATCTTCTCTAATGCCAGCCATTTACCTGCAAATGCTATGATTTTATTCTCTTATGTTGCTGAGTAAAATTCCATTGTGCATAAATGCCACATTTTTTTTTATCCGTTCATCCACTGAAGGGCATCTGAGTTGAGTTTAGCTATCGTGAATTGTTTTGCTATAAGCATTGATGTGGCTGTGTCCCTGAAATATGCTGTTTTTAAGTCTTTTTTGTATAGACCAAGGAGAGGGATAACTGGATCAAATGATGGTTCCATCAGACGCAGAGTCTCTGATTTGATATCAAGCTCCTTGATCCATTTTGAGTTAACTTTTGTGCATGGCGAGAGAAAGGGATTCAGTTTCATTTTGTTGTATATGGATTTCCAGTTTTCCCAACACCATTTGTTGAAGATGCTATCCTTCCTCCATTGCATGCTTTTAGCCCCTTTATCAAATATAAGATAGTTGTAATTTTGTGGATTAGTCTCTGTGTCCTCTATTCTATACCATTGGTCCACCCACCTGTTCTGGTACCAGTACCATGCTGTTTTTGTCACTATTGCTCTGTAATATAGTTTGAAATCTGGTATCGCTATACCGCCTGATTCACACTTCCTGCTTAGAATTGCTTTTGCTGTTCTGGGTCTTTTATTTTTCCATATGAATTTCATGATTGCTTTATCTATTTCTACAAGAAATGCCGTTGGGATTTTGATTGGCATTGCATTAAACCTATAGAGAACTTTTGGTAATATCGCCATTTTGATAATGTTAGTTCTGCCTATCCATGAACAGGGTATATTTTTCCATCTTCTAAGATCTTCTTCTACTTCTCTCTTTAGGGTTCTGTAGTTTTCATTGTATAAATCTTTCACCTCTTTTGTTAGGTTGATTCCCAAGTATTTTTTTTTTTTTGAGGATATTGTGAATGGAGTGTTTTTCCTCATTTCCATTTCAGAAGTTTTGTCGCTGATATACAGAAATGCCTTTGATTTATGCGTGTTGATTTTATATCCTGCCACTTTGCTGAATTCATTTATTAGTTCTAGTAGTTTCTTTGTAGACCCTTTTGGGTCTTCTATGTATAGAATCATGTCATATGCAAATAGTGATAATTTAAGTTCTTCTTTTCCTATTTTTATGCCTTTAATTTCTTTCGTCTGTCTAATTGCTCTGGCCAGTGTTTCGAGAACTATATTGAATAGAAGTGGTGATAGAGGGCATCCCTGTCTTGTTCCAGATTTTAGAGGGAATGCCTTTAACTTTCATCCATTCAGAATGACGTTAGCCTGAGGCTTAGCATAGATAGCTTTTACAATGTCAAGGTAAGTTCCTGTTTTCCTGTTATCCCTAGTTTTTCTAATATTTTGAACATAAAGGGGTGCTATAATTTGTCAAATGCTTTCTCTGCGTCTATTGAGATGATCATATGGTTCTTATCTTTAAGTCTATTGATGTGGTGAATAACATTTATTGATTTCCGTATATTGAACCATCCTTGCATCCCAGGGATGAATCCTACTTGATCATGGTGCACAACTTTTTTGATGTGTTTTTGTATTCAATTTGCCAGAATTTTATTGAGGATTTTTGCATCTAGGTTCATTAGAGATATTGGTCGGTAGTTTTCTTTCTTTGAGGTGTCTTTGTCTGGTTTCGGAATCAGGGTGATGTTGGCCTCATAGAATGAATTTGGAAGAGCTCCGATCTACATATTGTGGGGTCGGGCTCCAAATTCCTTAATAGAACACCCATAGCACAAGAATTAATAACAATAATCAACAAATGGGACTTACTTAAACTAAAAAGTTTTTTCTCAGCAAGAGAAACAATAAGAGAGGTAAATAGGGAGCCTACATCCTGGGAACAAATTTTTACTCCTTACACTTCAGATAGAGCCCTAATATCCAGAGTATACAAAGAACTCAAAAAATTAGACAATAAGATAACAAATAACCCAATCAACAAATGGGCCAAGGACCTGAACAGACACTTCTCAGAGGAGGACATACAATCAATCAACAAGTACATGAAAAAATGCTCACCATCTCTAGCAGTCAGAGAAATGCAAATCAAAACCACCCTAAGATACCATCTACTCCAGTAAGATTGGCAGCCACTATGAAGTCAAACAACAACAAGTGCTGGCGAGGATGTGGAGAAAATGGTACTCTTGTACATTGCTGGTGGGACTGCAAATTGGTGCGGCCAATTTGGAAAGCAGTTTGGAGATTCCTGGGAAAGCTGGGAATGGAACCACCATTTGACCTTGCTATTGCCCTTCTCGGACTATTCCCTGAAGACCTTAAAAGAGCATGCTACAGGGATACTACCACATCGATGTTCATAGCAGCACAATTCACAATAGCTAGACTGTGGAACCAAACCAGATGCCCTTCAATAGATGAATGGATAAAAAAAAATGTGGCATCTATACACAATGGAGTACTATGCAGCAATAAAAAATGACAAAATCATAGAATTTGCAGGGAAATGGATGACACTAGAGCAGATTATGCTTAGTGAAGCTAGCCAATCCCTAAAAAAACAAATACCAAATGTCTTCTTTGATATAATGAGAGCAACTATGAACAGAGCAGGGAGGACGAGCAGGAAGAAAAGATTAACATTAAACGGAGACATGAGATGGGAGGGAAAGGGAGAGAAAAGGGAAATTGCATGGAAATGAAGGGAGACCCTCATTGCTATACAAAATTACATATAAGAAGTTGTGAGGGGAATGGGAAAATAAACAAGGAGAGAAATGAATTACCGTAGATGGGGTAGAGAGAGAAGATGGGAGGGGAGGGGGGATAGTAGGGGATAGGAAAGGTAGCAGAATACAACAATTACTAATAGGGCATTATGTAAAATTGTGGATGTGTAACCAACGTGATTCTGCAATCTGCATTTGGGGTAAAATTGGGAGTTCATAACCCACTTCAATCTAATGTATGAAATATGATATGTCAAGAGCTTTGTAATGCTGTGAACAACCAATAAAAAAAATTTAAAAAAAATTAAAAAAAATGATGGGTCCATTCCCAGATTTCCAAGGAATCTCCATACTGCTTTCCATATTGGCTGTACCAATTTGCAGTCCCAACAGCAATGTATGAGTGTATCCTTTTCCCCACATACTTGCCAACACTTATTGTTGTTTATCTTCATAATAGTTGCCATTTTGACTGGAGGAAGATGTTATCTTAGAGTAGTTTTAATTTGCATTTCTCTAACTGCTAGAGATGATGAACATTTTTTCATATATTTGTTGCTTGATTGTATCCTCTTCTGAGAAGTGTCTGTTCAGGTCCGTAGCCCATTTATTGATAGGGTTATTTGGGTGTTTTTGGTGTTTAGCTTTTTGTGTTCTTTCCATACCATAGAGATTAGTGCTCTATCTGATGTGTGAAGGGAAAAATTTGGCTCCCAACATGTAGGCTCTCTTATCACCTCACAGATTGTTTCTTTTGCTGAGAAGAGACTTTTAGTTTGAGTCCACCCCATTTATTGATTCCTGGTTTTAATTCTTGTGCTATAGGAGTCCTATTAATGAAGTTGGGGTGTAATCCCACATGATAAAGATTAGGGCCTACTTTTTCTTCTATTAGAAGCAGAGTCTCTGATTTAATTCCTAGGTCTTTGATGCACTTTGTCTTGAATTTTGTGCCTGGTAAGAGATAGGGGTTTAATTTCATTTTGTTGCCTATGGATTTCCAGTTTTTCCAGCATCATTTGTTGTGGAGGCTATAATTACTCCAATGCATGCTTTTAGCACTTTCATCTAATATAAGATAATTATAATTTTGTGGGTTATTTTCTGTGTTCTCTATTCTGTATCATTGGTCTACTAGTCTGTTTTGGTTCCAATACCATGCTGTTTTTGTTACTATTGCTCTGTAGTATAGTTTAAGTTCTAGTATAGTGATGCCACCTGCTTCACTCTTCCTGCTAAGAATTGCCTTAGGTATTCTGGGTCTCTTATTTTTTTAGATGAATTTCATGATTGCTTTTTCTATTTCTATGAGGAATGCCATTAGGATTTTGATCAGAATTGCATTAAATATGTATAGTGCTTTTGGTAGTATGGTCATTTTGATAATATTAATTCTGCCTATCCAAGAGCAAGGTAGATCTTTCCATTTTCTAAGGTCTTCTTTGATTTCTTTCTTTAGGGTTCTGTAGTTTTCATTGTATAAATCTTTCACTTCTTTCATTAAGTTGATTCCCAAGTATCTTATTTTTTTTTTTTGAGGTTATTGTACATGGGGTAGTTTTCCTCATTTCTCTCTCAGATGATTTTTCACTGATATACAGAAATGCCTTTGATTTATGGATGTTGATTTTAAACAAGCCAAATTAAAAGCTCAAATGAAAGCATCACCAACAGAGTAGACCACTTGGAAAATAGGACATCAGACAATGAAGATAAGATGTATAATCTTGAAAAGAACACAGACCAAACTGTGATAATGGTAAGAAACCATGAGCAGAACATTCAAGAAATATGGGACAGCATAAAAATACCAAATTTAAGAGTTATTGGGATAGAGGAAGTTATAGAGGTCCAAATCAAAGGAATGAACAATCTATTCAATGAAATAATATTGGAAACATTTCCAAACATAAAGAATGAATTGAGAATACAAATTCAAGAAACCTACAGGACGCCAAATGTACAAAATCACAAGAGATCCACACCAAGGCACATTATTATATAGATGCCCAACATACAGAATAAGGAGAGGATTTTAAAATCCACAAGTAAAGGAATCAGATTATATTTATGGGAAAATCAATTAGGATAACAGTAGTATATCAAATATCTGAGAGAGATTCTTCTCTCTAAAAGAAGCTTCTTTCACATAAGGTACTTTAAATGTTTGCAGATAACAATCATTCCTTCTTTTTCTTCAATACATAAATATTATAATCACTGATAAACTAAGCAAATATTTGATAAATGTCAACATAATTTTAAGCAATCAAATATTGTTAACAATGTGAGTTATAGTCTATTAATATTCATAACTAGAATTGACCAAGCAAGGCCTTATCAACTCTTAATAATATAGCAGAAATGTGTGGGTCTATGTTTAAATGTAGACTGAGATTCAATGAAATAAAGTCTAATTCCTTATCACATCTATGATTCTGTAATTGTGGTAGGAAAGATGCCGGTAAAACAAATGTTACAGCAAATCTATAGGTTGCATTCATGTGAAAATGATGAATTGAGTTCCTTTAGTCAGGAAGGCAGACCTTTAGGTTGGTCCATATTATATTTATTTTTATATTTAACTTTAAAGAATCACATGCTTAACCCACATGTTTTCTGACTGGAATATTGTGATATTGTAACACAATAAGCTTATTTTAAGAAAAATACAGTTTATCATAGAAATATTATGATCCTGATACAATCAAGAGAATTTATTCTCCCCTTTTCTGGCAAAAAAAAAAAAAAAAAAACCCAATTGTCTCAATTTGTTTCCTTTGTCATGCTGGAACTAAGAAGATGTTATTCAAATGAATTAAGTATTTAGATGTATTTCAAAATCATACAATTGAAATATTGAAATGCATCAATAGCCTACACAAGTCACCTGTATGCCATTGATTGGATGTATTCATATATTTCAAAATTTTAACTTTAGTAAGTGCCCATATCAAACACTTATTTCTAAATCTTACCCAAATGAAATAAAGGCAACATAATTGTCAGAAAATACTGTTTAAATTTTTGAATACATGAACACAATATTGTTCAAGCATATAAAGTTAAGCCATCAAGAACAGAAAAGTGGATACATCTTTAACATCTGTTAATACATTTAATTTAAGTACATATCATCTTATAATCAGAATGATAGAACATTAGATTGCATAAGGAAACAAAAATGTACTAAATATCTAAGTTTAAAATAATTGTTTTATTAGTTTAAATTAATTAATATTGACAGAGCACTCTAATAATTATTATTCATCAAAATTCCAATGGAAGAGTAGTGAATAATTTTGGTTTTCAAAATCCTTGAGGCTCTTGGTCATATTTTGGTCACATTTTATCTAAAATTTGTCATATTTCATCCATTGTTTTTAATATTATACTCTTTGCCTGCTTTCTAAGGCCATCCAAAACATTTTATTGTAGACAACAAATGATGCAAGTCACTTAGATTTAGATACCTGAGGCAAAATAAAAACGAAAGAAGCTAGACTTTGAGTACTATACTAAGTGATTTTTTATTTATTCATTTGTTTTTGCTCTACTAGGAATACTAGGGGCTGAACCATGGGCTGTGGATGCTAAACAAACACCCTACCACTGAGTTGCAACCCATACATTTTTTATTTTATTTTGAGACAGAATCTTGCAAAATTTCCCCAGTTGGCCTAGAACTTGATAGCTTCATGCTACAGTCTGGGTATTTGGGATTTACAAGTATACAACACTACACCTGGCATTAAGTAATTTCTTTCTTTCTTTCCTGCTAGGCAAGTGCTTTACCACTGAGCTGAAACTCTGGTCCACTAAGTTATATTTTTAATTGAAGTTGATTTTAATCTTATTTATTTCTTGACATAGAAACTTATAAACTTTACTTTTCAATGCCTAGAAACAATAAACAAAGTGAATGTGAGCAATATATAGCAAGAAACACGAGGCTGAGCGGAGTTCCCTGAGCTGTGTGAAGATGTTTTTCTTGTGTGAAAAATGAACTTTTGCCCAGTCATCCTCTTGAATTATCAGAAAAAAATTTCCAGCTCAACCAAGATAAAATGAATTTTTCCACACTGAGAAACATCCAAGGTCTATTTGCTCCTCTAAAATTACAAATGGAATTTAAGGCAGTGCAGCAGGTTCAGCGTCTTCCATTTCTTTCAAGCTCAAATCTTTCTCTGGATATTTTGAGGGGTAATGATGAGACTATTGGATTTGAAGATATTCTTAATGATCCATCTCAAAGTGAACTAATGGGCGAACCACATTTAATGGTGGAATATAAACTTGGTTTACTGTAAGATAGTGTGCTGTTCATGTATCAGAGGGGCTACATCTTGTTATAGTTGGTTTTTGTTATAATTCAATGTATACAATATTAAAAGTACTGACACATGAAAAAAAAAAAGAAACACAAAGTTTATACCTTAGCGAATTTCTCTCTCTTTTTAATAATATATATATTATTTCTCAGGGGTACTCCCACTATCAAAACATGCTGGGGTCATCTTTTAGAAAAATATTATCAGAACAATTTATTGTATTATTTTTTATGTTAAATAAAATGCTTAATGGCTGCTAAAATAAATTAAGTTCACTTAGAGGGAACATTTTGGAATCACTGAGTATTAGTTTAAAATATATCCTTAGACAAAAAGGAAGAATATCCTATGCAGTGACACATGCTTGTAATTCCAGCAAAGTGGGAGACTGAAGCAGGAGTGAGAAACTCTTTAAAAATAAAAATTTGAAAGGATTGAGGATGTGGTTCAATGATAAAGAATCACTGGGTCCAATCCTCAGTACCAAAAAAAAAGTACAATGAACTTTATCCATTTTATAAAAATAATATTTCAAATATGTACTGATTTTCTATAAAATCCTGAGGAAGACAAAATTAAGAAAATTTATTTGATGATGAATTTGGTAATTTTAATATTTATTCTGTTGAAAGTACCTTCATTTTAAAACAAAGTAAATATAACTGAAAATGACTTGATATTAATTTGAAGGTCTAGAGTTTTATTAAGAGATTAAGAGTGAAGTAAGATATATTTTAAATTTCTTAGAAGAAAACTGCTTTAGTTAGGATGATATTACAAATATCTTTATTAAAAATTATATATAGCATCAAATCAAATTTTTCAAAATGTTAAAACACCTTTATTTGACAATAGCTTTTAACTTACTGTAGTATTTATGCACCAATAATTCCCAAGTGATTTTTTTCCTCAAAAAGCACTTTCAAAACATATTTTCTTCTAAGGACATAATTTATTAAGAAAGGAAGAGTTTAAAAATTAATAAAACTTATGATTAGTTGTCCTGTAATATCTGTTCTTTAGGTATCATAATTATTGGGCAAATTTGCCAAAAGTGACAAAAATGTAAATCAAACTAATTAAAGAAGAATAAACAGGAATTAATTAAAGGATGTGGGCACACTTCAAAAAACTGAATTATAAAACCAAAAAGTGGTACTGGTAAAAGTCTGAAACCAGGAATTTCTTCAGGATTTCAGTGACTAGACCCCCAAATTTAGGCCTCTCTATTTATTATTTACTAGCAATTTTTATTCTTCCAAATGCATTTCTTCATAGCACTAAAATTGTTTTAGATCTTATGTGTATTTAGCAAATCTAACTCAGAATTATTAGATGAAGTTTCTGGCTTGGATTGAGTTACATGTTGAAAATTGTACCTGTCAATAAAATGAGATGTTCCATCTCCCAACATATCAGTATGCCTAAAAAGAATTCCCATTACAGCACACATGTTGCAGGTTATAAGAAGCAGAGAGCGCTAGCCAATCCCTAAAAAACAAATACCAAATGTCTTCTTTGATATAATAAGAGCAACTATGAACAGAGCAGGGAGGAAGAGTAGGAAGAAAAGAGTAACATTAAACAGAGACATGAGATGGGAGGGAAAGGGAGAGAAAAGGGAAATTGCATGGAAATGAAGGGAGACCCTCATTGCTATACAAAATTACATAAAAGAGGTTGTGAGGGGAATGGGAAAATAAACAAGGAGAGAAATGAATTACAGTAGATGGGGTAGAGAGAGAAGTTGGGAGGGGAGGGGAGGGGGGATAGTAAGGGATAGGAAAGGTAGCAGAATACAACAGTTACTAATAGGGCATTATGTAAAATTGTGGATGTGTAACCGACGTGATTCTGCAATCTGCATTTGGGGTAAAATTGGGGGTTCATAACCCACTTCAATCTAATGTATGAAATATGATATGTCAAGAGCTTTGTAATGTTGTGAACAACCAATAAAAAAAAAATAAAAAAAAATTAAAAATGAACTCAAAAAAAAAAAAAAAGATAGTGCACCGGGCTGGGGATGTGGCTCAAGTGGTAGCGTGCTCACCTGGCATGCATACGGCCCGGGTTCAATCCTCAGCACCACATACAAACAAAGATGTTGTATTTGCCGAAAACTAAAAAATAAATATTAAAAAAAAATCTTCTCTCTCTCTCTCTCTCTTAAAAAAAAAAAAAAAAAAAAAAGGTAGTGCACCATGATCAAGTAGGAGTCATCCCCAGGATGCAAGGTTAGTTCAACATACAGAAATCAATAAATGTAATTCATCACATCAATAGACTCAAAGATAAAAATCATATGATTACCTCAATAGATACAGAGAAAGCATTTGACAAATATAGGACCCCTTCATGTTCAAAACACCACAAAAGTGAGTGATAGTAGGAACATATTTCAACATCGTAAAAGCTATATGTCTAAACCCAAGACCAACATAATTCTAAATGGAGAAAAATTAAAAGCATTCCCTCTGAAAACTGGAACAACACAAGGATGCCCTCTTTCACTACTTCTATTTAATACAGTTCTTGAAACTCTAGCCAGTGCAATTAGACAGATGAAAGAAATTAATGGGATATGGATAGTAAAAAAAAAAAAAAAAAAAAAAAAAAAAACCTCAAATTATCACTGTTTGCCAACAATATGATTATATACCTAGAAGACCCAAAAAATTTCACCAGAAATCTTCTAGAACTAAAAAAAATAAATAAAAAGAAGCAGAGAGAGAGAGAGGGAAAAGGAAAAGGAAACAGTATTCTTCTGAAAAAAAGAGGGGGCTTGGTAATCAAATAGAAATTTCATCAATAAAATCTGTGAGAAAATTAAATGAGTTTTAAACCTAATTTCTACACTCAGGAAAACTTTCAATATAGTTGAGGACATTGCTAGAACATACCATGGGAAAAAATAAGAAAATGTAATTTACTCACTTTAATAGAGATTATAAATGTCATAAGAATTTAAAGAAGTGGGGAACAAGTTTTTCCACAGCTAATGGATTGAACATTATTGAAAGTGTGGTATTTGTAATGAATCTTAAATACTGATGACAGCTGTTGATGCTAAGAAGGTAACCTCTGGTGGGTGGCAACTCAACAGCCTTGTACCTTGAGCATTTATTAGGCTTTTAATTCCAAACCATGTGCCCTTTTATTTTCCCCTTCAACAATACCTGGGAAATATATGCAAAATTTGATCATTTCTGTTTAATCAAGGGATTTGTGCTTGTATGTGTAATGCCTAAGTGATAAGAAGAAGAAAAAACATATGAAAAGGATAGAGGACAAAATAGCAAAGTCTTAACATTATAATTTAAATATCATGTATACAAAAACTAAAGCAGGAAAGATACATGTATTGATTCAATTTTGATTGCTTGCTGGTAATAATTTTAATCATGTTTTAAACCTTTCATCTATTAACAAATTTTAAGAAAAAGTTTTGTACACACACACACACATACACACATACACCCCTTAGGAAAGTCCAAACTAAAAGTTAAATCTTAGTAAGTCTATGTGAATGCTATACTTTCTTTCTACTTAATTTGTAGTAAGCCTAGTATTTCTGTAATAAATGAAGTCTATATTTTAAAAAAACATTAGTCTTGCATCCTGTGTCTGCAAATCTTTTCTTAATCCAGAAATACCTGAAAAGATAATCTTATTCCTAACTTTCCAAAAGTATTTATGTAGATACATATTTATATATAGTTTGTATAAACATGCAAATTGTTATAATTTAAAATGAGGCTATAATATACAACATGCTTGTATTTTTAATTTAAATTCATGGAGTCTTTTGAAATTGGCAGGTAGATCAGCCTCTTTGTTTTTAATATGTATAGTATTCTATGTATCAAAAGTATCATAGATATTTTATGAATATTCTACATATAGCAAATGGTCCCATGTTTTATTATATTCTTTTGTAAACAAAAACATCTAAAATTAAAATTGCTGAATATCTTTACTTAAAATTTTGTTGGACTATCATACTGGGTACCAAAGTGGTCTAAATAATTCATATTTTCACCAACTTTGAATATTCCTCTATCTTTGCCTGGAAAGACTCAAATTTAGATGCTTGGGAGTAAGTGTGACTAAGATTACTGTAAAACCAAAAGAATGTTTTGAAAAATGTACTAGTCAATCTCTACTGTTTATCTTAAGTTACATCTCGGAGATCTATTTTTATGTAAATTAGTAACATTTTCAATTGGACAATGAAAACACCAGGGATATTAAATGAAAATGTTCCAGAAGTAAATAAATAGGCAGATTTAAGAAAAAGAAAGAAGGGAAGTAATTGTTCCTGTATTCCAATTAGAGCTTCACAACTAGTTTATCTTGTGACTTAGTCATTTAAAATCTCTGTGCCTCAGTTTCCTAATATGTACAAACGAGTTCAGTCTGTGTATGTGTGAAAATCTCATTAATAGATGCTTTTTAGTGAAATTTCATGAAGCTAGTAACACAGCAACTTTGTTCATAAAATTATATTGTTTTGTTATGACATGATGATACACTACAATTTCTCTCCTTGCAATTTCTGATCCTTCCAAAATGGAAATAAAAGTAGAGGAGATGGAAATGTGATTAATTGCAGTAGAGGAAAAAGTCTACAATGAAACAAACAATAAATGTCTGTAGTTCTATGAATATGTGGGCTGGAAACTAAGAGGAAAAAAGTCTAAAATTTGACAAGAAAAGGGCCTAAAAATTGACAATTATAAAAACAAATGTTTAAAATATAGTAAAATGGCACAGTCCAGTAGCACACAGCTATAAACACATCTACTCAGGAAGTTGAAACAAGAGGATCACAAATTTGATATCAGCCTGAGCAATTTAACCCAGTATATTCAGCCTATCTCCAAATAAAATTAAAAGGGGAGGAGGCAGTTGGAGATGTAGCTCAGTAGTGAACCACCCCTATGTTCAATTCCAAGTACTGCAAGAAATAAAAATAATTTTTAAAAGTAAATAATATCAACTTTTACTTGCAGCATTCGTTGATATTCTTTGGTACCTGGGTTTAGCTGACATTAAAGTCATTCATATTTCTAAATATGAATCATAATTAATCTCTGAGTCATGTAAACAACATCTCAGGCATCAATCTACTGTTCATGCCATATACTATTCAATCATTTTGAATTTTTAAACCCCTTAGAAATTTAAATTTGCAAACTATGACTTACAATTTAATATAACACTAGCAGAGGAGTTTCTGTAGAGAGCAAGAAACTATATGTATAGGAATCACACCATAATTAATATTAAAATATTTAGAAATACTGTAGTTATATGGGTGATCATTCTTTATAAGTATACACACAGTATCAATTTCCTGTAAAAAGCACATCATGAAAAAAGGAATTTCTAAATATTTATGTAAAAGGCACAATAAAAATCTTTATCCTGGTGGAAATAAAGCCAGAGATTCTATATTAATACAATTGTAATAACTAAGGTTTTATTTAATTTACCTGGCTCTAAGATTCATATTAGAGAATATGATTTGTGCTTATGTATTTTTGTCTGAGTCAATCATAGATAAATAAATATATCCCAAATCTGTGTTTAAATAAGATAACTTACTACATAAACTGTATTAATGAAACAATACACTGCATTATTTTTATTTTATTTGTTTTGTTTGGGGGGAATTGGCTTTATGTTTTGGGTTATGTTTTGGTCCTGGAGACCTAATGAACCCAGGGTCTCTTAAATTCTGGCCAAGTACTCACTCTATACTGAGCTAATCCCTGGTCCCCGTTATTATTATCATTATCATTATCATATGTCTTCAGAAACTGACAACTTCGTTGGCCAAATCTGACCTTAGTAGAATAAAAATAGGCATGATAAAAAGCTTTGGAAGTTTAAGAAATTCTAATACTTTATCCAAATAAATAACGAGCTTGATTGTTGTCAACGCATTAAGTTATTAAACTGAATTAATAGCTGTGCAACATTGTAATTAAATTCACCTAAGGTACAAATATTTACTAACTCTAGTGCCTGCAATCCTACTAAAATTATGTGAAAACATAAGATTAACATAATCTGTCGTGACATAGCAGTTAGTGACAGGCAGAAATTTAAACTGAATTTTTTGTTCTTATTCATAATTATACAGCTATTTCTATAACTCCTGTGTGTGTATGATATTCCAAGGCAATTACCACAAGGAGCTGAAAATATTGAAATGTCTTAGAGCCATTTATTATTATTCAAAATAAAAATATGGAGCATTTTTAATTGCAAAATACTGCAATAAGAGTTAGTGATAAGCAATACTGAGAAAAGTTATAGAATGGGGATTTACAGAGCTTAAAGTTTAATGTAAGGAATATAAATTAACCCTCACCACAAACATACACACACACACACACACACACACACACACACACACACATACACACACAAATAGAATTTAAATATGCAACTCCAAAATGAGAAAAATAGAAGGTGCTATCAGAACATGTACAAAAATACTCATCTAGATTTTGGTAGTCTGCTAAAGCTTTCTGAAAGGAAAGTGGTAAAAACAAGGGATGGTTGTACCTACCACCAAATTTTAGTAGAAACACCTAGTCTATTTAATATCTTGTATTGTGTTTTACAGTATAGATCCAAATTTTCAACCCTAGGCAGAGTTTTCATTTTACCCTCAAGACCTTTGTCTATAGACATTCTGGAATTGCCACTTAGCACTCCTGCTATTTAGTCTCTCAGAATTCAATGATGAGCAGAGTTACTTCAGGAGATGTCCTGAACACAGATATCAAAGCGAAGAGGTAAAATGTATTTTAGTACTATGAATCAAGAAGAAGTTAATACCTTTAAAAACACTAAAATATCTGAGTATAAAATATAGAAACTGGAAAAGAGACTATAGAAATATCAAAAGGCTGTTTTTAAAACAGTTTGATACAGAAGAGAAAATTATATTTGCATAACACCTAATGGGGAATAGAGTATAAATTTAGTAAATACTATGCATGATTTGGTTTAAAAAAACTACATTAACTTTAACAATCAGCAAACAAAAATCTATATCTGAAGATTCTCAAGCTTTCTCAATAAGAGAAACTCTGAGGAAACCAAATTGTTGTAGGCTGGGCACTGTTGTGGAGAGAACCAGATAGTGAGAAACTGGAGTCTCAGAGCAACAGTTAATAAGAAAGTTAGACCAGCCAACAAGCCTGTGAGTGAGCTTGAGAGTGTAACATTCAGACTCATTCAAATCTTAAGAAGACGGAAGCCTTGACTGCAAGTTGGAGCCACAACAACTGAGATAAACCACTCCCTGTTTCCTGGTCAAAAAACCTGTGAGATAATATACTCTGTTTTAAGCTATTTTGCTTGTGGATAATATATCGCACAGTAATTGACAACTCAAACACAATGCAGATGTATACCATGGGAAAGTTGATATGTAAATTCTATAAATAGTCACACACAATGAAACATTGCACAGTAATTAAAATATTAATAAATGAAGTACTGTTACCCCAAACAATATGACATCTCACAGACTGAGAAACAGAACAAGCCAGAACAAAAAGAGCATGTATAATGGAATTCTTTCCAAATTGTGTATAAAAATATTAAGCTAAACTAATTTATGTCAAAGGAAATCAAAATACCAATTGTCTTTGGCCGCTTGGATGATCCTTGTAAGAAGCTGGAAACATTATATCAAAGATACATGCTAAGGTATTTGCACCTGGTACATTAAGAACAATTAAGCAGTCTTTACAAATAGCATTTGTATCTGTTATTGTATGTATGATTTATTATAATGAAATAAATTTTATTAATAACATAACAGAAAGGGGTGTCTTTAAACTACTATGATGGAAATAAATATTGTATTATATTTGATTGCTCAAGCAGTACACATGGTGTGATGATGGAATAGAGCACAGATCACTGAATTTTTTTTTTAAATAAAACAATGTAAAAAGAACCAAGAGCAAGTTTCTATGGAGGCCAGAATCATCAAAAGAAATCAAGGGAGTGCCATATCATGAAAAATGTACTTTGGGTTTCTCTTGATTTAAAGGGAGAGGTCAACTGTATCATATACTGAGTATGGTCAGGTAAGCAAGAATGGAGTAGCATTTATTCAGGCTACTAACAAAGTGATCATTGCTGACCTTGAAGAAGCTAATTTTCTGAAGTAAGGGTGAACTAGGGGCATCTTTATAAAGATCTTGTGCAGAACTTATTTTCAATTCATGATATAAAATAGAAAGAAATTTAAGTAAGTTTCTGCTTGTCATAAGATCTTTTCTCTAATTATACATTGCAGGCCATCTGAACACACAAGAACCTGTCATACTTGGATCGGTAAAATAAAGTTGAATTCAGGCAAACAACCTGTTATTGTCAAAATGATGCCAAATACCTCTTTAGAGTGAATGTGATATTTTTCAACTAGTTATATTGGTGTCATATGGCTATAGTTACAAAGTTTCTATCCCAGGCATACAGTGCTTTTACAAACTGTAAATAGGCTTACAGGTATGTATTATCAAGCCGTCCCCACACCATGAAAATTACTCTTCCCTATATGCAGGTAGAATATAGGAAGCTCAGTGACATCATACTTGGTATTGCTCTTATTTTCCATCTCAAAATTACAAAGTGAAAAACTGCTTTCTTGAAAAGAAAGGAGAGACTATTTCGGGAAAACATTAGTTATTTTATTATTTTATTAGTGAATTGTAGTTTACCTATTTTCCAAAAGCACTGATCTTTACACAGGTCAAATAACCCAGGAATTTATTTCTATTCCCAAATGCCAGAATACTCTTTAATCTATCATGAAAAAATAGATGGTGATATATAATGGAATAAAAGAAGGACAGTAGGTGTAATGACATACATTGCTATGGGTCACAGGTAGGTGAAGGAGATAAGTTAAAGCATTTCACATAATAAAATAAGTTCTAACTTAGCATTCAACAACAAAACTATGTGATATGGAGTCAGATGTAGCTGTGAAGGTTCTTATTCTAGTTAATGTGCTATAATCAACTATATAATGGACTAGCTAATGGACTAGACTTCTTTCAGATGTAATGTGCTATTAAAATTAGGAAAAATATTTATTAGATTATTGAAATACAATAAACACGTCACTTGAATGTTTATGGTGTTAAATAAACTTTATGTTGCATACATGCATGAATCATAACATGTACACATTAATTAACCTACTTATATTGCTGATACCTGTACATTATATTTAGTTAAATTTCTTATGTCTTGAAGTCTGCATTTATCATTGTTCCATGGTTTTGTGATGCAGGCAACAGGAAGACTGTTGCTCAGAGAGGTGGGTAACAGAGGGAATTCACTGAAATTCAGTACTAGAAAATCAGAGTCTCCTGGAGTCTCAGAAATTTGGGTCCATTGAAAGAAAAAGAAAGAAAAAAATACATTCTAGCCAAGCCAGCTATGGCAGTGGTGCTGGTTCACTGCAGAAGGAAAGGGTGATTCAAATACATCTGAGAGAGACACAACAGGCAAATCTGACACAGAACAATTTGTATATCAGTAAAGCATTTTGAACTTAGCTAGGTTCTGAGGCTTCACAGTGAACTGGTGTCCGCAAAATGTTCTATCTGTCTCTACTGGCAAGGGTAGAACTCAGATAGGAGACATCCTGAGGAGGCCTTGTTGCACCTTGGTGACATGGAGGCCAGGAGATTGTAGCAAACATTGCCAGCCTGGCACATGCTTCTGTATGGCTTAGGCACAGAGAAAATTATGCCTTGGGATAGTCAAGTTTAAATGTGGAAGGGACAACAACTTTCTTCCCCTTTCAGTCTGGTAGCTCATGTGATGAGTTGAAGTTAGTCAGAAAAATAAATAGATGGTTGGAAATACAGTCAGGGACTAAGGCCAGGAAGGCTGTGTTCATGGCCAGTAGAATCCTTGGGAGGATTGTCTCCCCTGCCCTAAAATTATAATTCTTGGGAGGTTATTGAGATCCAGACTCACAGCAGAGATTGGCATCTTCCTGGTCCCAATAGTGTGTTGGTCTGACCTCTCCAGAGCAGATACCATCTCACAGTCTATAAGTCCTGGTTAGAACTAAGCCTTGGCCACAGGAACTGCCCTCTTAGAATTCTGCAGCAACACTACCTTGGGAGGGCATCATTTTGGTCTCTGGGAAAAAAAAATTGACATTACTTCCCATTGCATCTTGTCTTATACTGGTGGGAAGAAAAGCTGAGAGCTATTTCAACCAGCTTCAGTTTGCATGCTCTCTCTCTCTCTCTCTCTCTCTCTCTCTCTCTCTCTCTCTCTGTCTCTCTCTCTCTCTCCATTCAAACTTCATTGATATTTTAATATAGAAAACAGATACTTTAATATAGAAAAGAAAATGTAAAGGAGAATAGCTGTGCATAGACAGTGACTATCCATCCTTTTTGACAGTTTTGACAACTTCACTGGAGATAATTATTTCATATTTTATTAAGCATATTTTTCCTTTTCTTTTCTATTTTGTGTGTGCTCTTACTGTGTTGATTGATCAAATATTTGTTTTTAATATTTTTTAGCAATTTTTGTGATAGTTAATTTTAGTCATCTTGTCTTTTGGTGTATCGGGCTTTGTGATTTTTTATATTTTTATTATTTTTCTTTATATATTTTCCTATTCTGTTACCAATGCCAATTCTCTTGTTCTCTCTTTCTCTATTTACATTTTTTTCTAATTTTTTTAAAGAGAGAGTGAGAGAGGAGAGAGAGAGAGAGAGAGAGAGAGAGAGAGAGAGAGAGAGAGAGAGAGAGAGAGAAAGAGAGAGAGAGAGAGAATTTTTAATATTTATTTTCTAGTTCTCGGCGGACACAACATCTTTGTTGGTATGTGGTGCTGAGGATCGAACCCGGGCCGCACGCATGCCAGGCAAGCGCGCTACCACTTGAGCCACATCCCCAGCCTTTTTTTATAATTTTAACCAGTCATATCATTGCAGATATTAGTACCGTGGATGCCATAATTAACACTCACAGGTTTATGCCAGATCTTGTTCATGGTGATTTGTTGTTTTTACTATTGGCAATTGCTGGCCTCATCATGCCTGTTTTGTAGTAAACAGTGTTGTAAATGTTATAGTAGGCCCCAAGTATTTATTTTAATGCTATATATTGGTTACTTTTTTGTTGCTATGTTTTTGTTGTTGTTGCTATTGTTTGCATCCCACTTTTCTGTGAGGGTATGGAAATCTACAGGGAAAATACAAATTCACAGAGATTGTTGCTGAAATCCAGCCAGGAAAGAGTACAACTTTATCTACATACAAACTGCATTCAAACTTCAATGATATTTTAATATAGAAAATAGAAGAGACAAAAATCCCTAACAACAATCCCAAACTAACAGCCCTAGCCCGTACCTGCAGGTATGGGGGTCCCTCAGATTTCTCTTATGGATATCTACTTCTACATCAAATAGAAGCAAATTAACACAAAGGCTGTTGACATAACATCTATGATGGGTCTATATCTAGAACACTCTAGGACACATTGGCAAGAGAAGGTTTTGACACCAAAAGACCCACACGAAATAATGGAAGAAAAATTTATATCAACAGATACATAAATTCCAAAATAGTAATAAAATCAATATTATGAATATCATCTCCTAAAGTATATATTATCAGCAACTGTCTCCATAGATGTTAATGTGGAAGAAATTCAGATAATAAATTTAAAAAATGATTATGAAAATGATCAATGGATTCTATGACAACAAAGAAAAATACTGAATTAAGGAAGTAAGTACAGGATTTGAATGAGAAATTCAACAAGGAAATAGAGATATTAAAAAGAACCAAACAGAAATATTGGAAATGAAAAGCAATCAAATAAAATGTTCAGTTGAAAGTCTCTCTAATAGAGTAGAATATGCTGAAGACAAAATCTTGGTGCTGGGAGACCAACTCACTGGCCTTAATATCCAGACAATGTTAAATAGTAAACATCACCAAAGTATAAAAATGATCAGGGACAACATTCAGAGACCAAATGAATAATCATTGGGATTGAAGAGGGTTGTGATATGACATGGATAAAGTCTTAAGGGAAATAATAGTCAAAAAATTTCCAAATTTTGAGAACCATATGGACATACAGATAGAGGAGAATTTCATAACCCCAAATACATAATATTAAAAAATTTCAATAGAACTTATAATTAAAATGCCTAACATATTAAGAAAAAGCATACCATTTTTTAAAACCCAGGATAAAAGCATCAGGTCACATTTAGAAGCAAATCAATCAAAATTACTTCTGATATCTTAGCACAAACTCTAAAATCCAGGAAGTCTTTTAATTATGTTTTCCAAGTCCTGAAAGAAAATAAATGTCAATCAAGATTGCAATATCCAGCAAAGCTAACCTTAAGAATCAAAGATAAATCAAAATCTTCCAAAATAAGCAGAAAATTAAAAGAATCTGTGACTACTGAATTGACACTTGAGAAAATAATTCAAAGAAATACTTCATGCAGAAGAAATAAAAAATGATCACAGAGTTCAAAAATGAAAAAAATCCAGTTTGAAGAGTAGTTAAGCAAATGAGCAGCAATACCAAAATAAACATAAACAATAACTCAAAATGGCAGGAAGCAATAAATCTCTCTATAATATAACATTGAATGTAAATGATCTCAACTTTATGATTCAATGGCATAGTCTGGAAGAATGAATGAAAAAATAAGACCCAACCCTACGTTGTTGGCAAGACACATACCTTAAAGGCAAAGACAGACAGAAGCAGAAAATGAAAGAATAGCTATTGATATGTCATTCAAATGGAGTCAGAAAACAGGCAGTGGTAGTTAGCTACTCTAAAAAACCAACAAAGGAGACTTGAAGCAAAACTAATCAGAAGATCACTTCATACTGTTAAAGAGAACAATTCAACAAGAAGGAATAACAATAATAAATACTTATACCCCAAATGTTGGTGCTCCTAATTAGATAAAAGAGACACTAATTGAATTTAAGATTCAGATAGGTCCCAGTACAATAATACTAGATGATTTCAACACATCTCTCTCCCCAACAAGGAGGTCTTCAAACATGAATTTAGTGAAGACTATTTGGAATGAAAAAAAAATATTATAAATCAAATGGAGTTAAGAGACATATATAGAATATTTCATTCAACAAATATTCTTTCTTCTCAATTGCTAATTGGACCTTCTCCAAAATAGACCATATTTAAGTCACAAAGCCACTTTTAGCAAATATTTGCATTTTATCTGATCATACTGGAATAAAACTAGGAATTAACAAAAAGAAACCTACAGAAACTATATAAATACATCAAGTTTAACAATACACATTTGCATGACTTGTTAATGTAAAAAATCAGGAGAGAAATTTTAAAAATTCTTAGAATCAGACAAAAATAGTGACACAAAATACCAGAACTTCTGGCACAATATGAGGGTGGTTCAAAGAGAAAAAGTTTATAGCAATGAAATGCCAAGACCTGAAAACCATAAAGTTTACAGATAAACAACTTAATGCTGCATCTTGAGACTCTTGAAAAATAATAACAAATCAATTCCAAAAATAGTAAAAGGAAGGAAATAATTAGGACCAGAGTGAAAATCAATGAAACTGAGAATGAACAGATAGTACAATGGCTCAGTGAGACAAAGGGTTATTTGAAAAAATAAATGAGATTGATAAGACCTTATTCAAACTAACAGAAAGAGAGAAAAGCCAAATTAATAAAATTAAAAGTATAAAAATATAAGTCATCCCAGACATCACAGAAATCCAGAGGATCATTAGGGACTATTTTTAAAACTTTTATTACAATAAATTTAAAAACATAGAAGATATTCATACATTTCTAGATTCCTATAACCTGTCAAAATTGAATCAAGAAGACAAAATCTAAACAGAATTATAACTAGTAATGAGAGAAAAGCAGTAATAAAAAGCCCCACAAAAGGTCAAACTCAGGACTAGAAAGATTATCTGCTGAATTGTAACATAAATTAAAAAAAAAAAAAAACTAATGCCAATATTCCTCAACTTATATCATGAAATAGAAAAAGGGGGATTGCTTCCAAATTTATTCTATGAATTCAATATCACTCACATATCAAAAACAGAAAAAGATAAATCCAAGAAAGAATACTAAAGATCATTATCTCTGTTGAACTTAAATCCAAAAATTCTAAGTATTAGCAAACCATATACACAAACATATTAAGAAGACTGTACACCAAAACAACATTTATTTTATCCCAGGAATGCAAGTATGTTTTACCATACACATATTAACTAATGTAGTTCACCCATAAAAATTGAACTAAGGACAAAAATCATATATCAACCTAGGAAGAGAAAGCCTTTGACAAAAGGCAGCAACCATTAATAATTAAAACACAGGAGAAAGCTCTCCCATGCTCATAGATAAGCTGAATTAACTTTGTTAAAATTGCTATACTACCAAAAGCAATATGTAGATTTAGTGCAATCTCTGTCAAGATTACATTCTTGCCAGAATGAGAAAAAAAGTCCTAAAATTCATTTGGAAGAACAAAGACCACAGAATAGCCGATGAAAAAAAATTGAGTCAGAAGAGTAATGCTGATTTATACTACAGAGCTGTAGTAACAAAAACCACACAGTACTTACATAAAAGTAGACACATACCAGTGGTATGGAATAGAGGAGACAAATCCATATATGTGTGTCATCTATATTTAATTTTCTAGACTCTTGTATAATATCATAAACCTAAGCAGTTCATTATATATTAGAAATAAATGCTATATATGTATATGTATGTATGTATGTGTGTGTGTGTATATATATATATATATATATATATATATATATATATATATATATATATGATACCACTTATAGTTCTGGAAGGAATAATCTATTAGTTTTGGAAGGTTGAAAATCTGAATTTATAATTGATTTGTTAGCTTTGAAGTGTGTTTCAACATTGATGAGATGTCACCAATTAGCTGGATATATAAGCCTAAAGTCCAGAGTAAATATCTGAATTAGATATATAAACTTGAGTAGAGAAAGACCAGGAATGAGAGGAGGGGAAGAAGGAGGATTCTATGGAGGGTTATTTTTTATATTGGTAATGTGCTAATATGTAACAAGAAATACTACCATATGCACAACTACAACACACCAATAAGAAATATGGAGATCAACAGAAAGCAAGAAATCACCTGCATATATATGGAAATTGAAATCATTGTTATTGATGGGTCAAATCATGCAAGGAATATTGAGTGGGATAAAAACAGAACTTTAACTTGTATTTGAGAAACTGAGTTGAAGTACATGAATAAGCAAATGACACACATATTGAGCAGCCAGAGAGGAGGGTGTTCATTCAGGAAAGAGTTGTATAGACTGCATCTGTGAAGTAACTGATGTGAGTAGTTTCAAATATTTTACCTAATGGTAAAATAATCATGGTGTATAGCAATATGGAGATTTTATCTAACCTATACCAAATGTTGCTTTTGTAGAATAGTTGACCCAGCATTTCCAGCCATGGAAATGTTTTTCACAGAACTGGTGCTGTAGGAAAATCTTTGCCTGGTAACACCTGAAGCTGCCCATCATGATCTGTCAAGGTGGTTACATTGAGGCTGTGATTCCTGTCACATGCTTCCAGAAAATATATCTAATAATGGTAATAAGAAAAGGCGATTTTGTTGAAATGTGGGATTCCTCCATTCCTCCAACAGGTAACTTATTTTTTTTTCCCCTAAGAACTGACCTGGTCTCACTTTCATAGGAACTATGTAAGCCTTCTTATTTAATCCTCTTTCTGTACCTCTCTGACTTCTATCATGGTGTAAAGTCTAGTGCAGGTAGCCCTGGGGATATTCTGAGAAAACAGATGGTAACTTGAGACTGGTTCACTCATATTCTGGCATTTGTATTTGGCATAATCCTGAGTGGTGTGGGAAACAAAATAGAAGCTGGATAAACTGTTTACAGTTGATAGAGATTAGATGGGTAGCAATAGAGAAAAACATATCTGAAGAAGGAAAGGCCCCCACTGCGTAACAATTCAGGTATTGAAATATAAGTGGATAATAATGCCTATAAGATCGCAGATCCTTTTTTTTTGTTCAGGCTTTTTGGATAATTATTGTTATTTTATATTTATTACCTGTCAACCTGAAAAAGACTTCCTTGCTACTTATGTTGCTATGTTTGTATATATGGGGAATGAGTTATGATCAAAATCCTACACAAGAGGCTAAGATGGTATCAGAACAGCTGAAAGATGGCATTTATTAACTCTTCCTTCTCATTATTCTCTATAATATTGAAAATGTTAAGTTAATTTTAAATGATGAGTTAATTTTCTAGAGATAAAAGTTTGGCTTCAGAAAAAAAAAATCATTGGTTCAGGAACCAAGAGCATGGTTAAGAATGCCACTAAGCCACTAGTTATTTCTAAAATTATCTAATTTTAGAGTGTAGAATTTAGTTGAAAATGTCTTTGCTATTTGATAGATGACAGATTTATTCTTTTTTGGTTTGGGATGGAGATCTCTAGGGTGAGAAGGATGGCATGAAGTGATTAGGGATAGGGTTTTATAACTACACAGCCTGAAATGAGAAGCAAGCCCTTATTCAAGATGGTACCACTTCATCTAAGGAAACTGAATTGAAAGTAACCATCACTGTTCCCAAGGCAGAAGAAATAGATACTGGATAAATATTACCTAAAAGATGTGATTTGATTTTAAAAGACTAACTTTGAATTAGGGTGGAATCATATGAGCTCAGACTTCACAATAAAAAATTGAATCAAGTGGAACAGAACACTCAGTGAAGCAAGAGGTATTTATTTGTATAGCTTTAGAGAATTAAAGTTAGAAAAAAAGCTGATGGGACAAATAAAATGTAGGAATTTCCAAACTTAAAGGATTACATTTACATTTATGTGAAATATAAATTTTGTTCTTATGAATTTTGAATATATAAATTTGTATTGACATTTTTAAGTGTTATATATTGTTAACTTTTAACATAGTATCAAATATAAGAATATAACTCAGTGATAGAGATACATTATTCTAGTGAAAATGGTTCAAAAAGTAAAATAAAAATGGATAAATCTAAACAAGTGAAAATTGACATGAGAAAATCAATTACTATGCATGTATAATACGTCAAAATACATTATACTGTCATTATAACTAAAAAGAACAAAGAAAAAAATTATATCAATTGAGTGGAGCATCTAAAACATATACAAAAGTCTCCAAAGGATTCAAACCATGACAGAAAATTAATCATGAAATAAAAAATATGAATGGGTGCTAATATAAAAATAAATAGAAGACCTCATTCCCCTACATAAACAATATAAGAAAAATGCTTAAATAATTATTACTGTTTATGAAAAATTTAATGAGGAAAAAATCTTGATATGCTTGAAGAATTGTCAAAAAGTTTCCTTGTTAGACAATTTGAAGGGGTCAACAGTACCTAAGAGTGTTGAAATAGGCCACACTGTACAGGCTGAGGTGCACCATAACATACATAGGTGTGTGTGTGTGGCTTTTCTTTTTTCATTCATTAACTCACATAGTTGCATATTTTGTGCTAAGATCACTTAACAACCACTCACCAGGTTTCCTGAACATTTTTTTCCTATCTAACTATAATTGTACATTCTTTGACCAACATCTTCCCAACCCTAACTCTCTCTCCTAATCTTCTCACTTTCTGGTAACCACTATTTTTTTTTTTTTCCTGGAGGTAGTACACTGGGAACTGGGGATTGAACCCAAGGACACTTTACCCCTGAGGAACATCCCTAACCCTTCTCATTTATTTATTTATTTGCTTATTCATGTACTTAATTTTGAGACAGAATCATGAAAATTTTCCCAGGCTGTTCTGCCAAACCAGAATCTCTGGGATTACAGGTGTATGCCACTACGTCAGCTCTAGTAACCACCATTCTACTTTATATTTATGAGATCAATTTTTCAGATTCCACATGGGTGAGACAATGAGGTAATTGAATTCTTGACAAAATTTTGAAGATTTCTTTTCTCTTTCCATGACTCTTATTAATGGAATTGGCTTGTTTTAGAAGGTGAAGAAATAGAACTCCAAGATATAAACATTGGAAAAGAATGTTTCCCCCCCAAAAGTTCCTTTCATACTCTAGTGAAAATAATAATAATAATGTCAAACTTAGGTATCACATGCATGCTCTGTGTTGTATTTTTTCCAACATTTTTAAAAAATCTACAGAATGAAGAATTTCTGCCTCCTCCCATTTTAGAAAGTGGCTTACTTCATGCTCAGTCTCTGTGGATGAAGTTGAGTGCTCATTTGTCCCTCTTTTGCTAGGATAGTTTAGACTAATAACCTCCCACAGCAATTTTTCCTGTCTCAATGGAAAAACTAAGTAGGGTTTCAACTATTTTTTGATGAGAGCATAAATCAGACCCTGCTAATTTTCTCATGCATTTCTTTCATTATTATTTTGCAGAACATAATTTCTCTCTTTGCCCAGTACCATTAGCATGGCATACCTTGTCATAGTGAGGCCTAATGATAGTGTATCAATAGGGAAATGCCCTTTTATAAATTGAGAATTAAGGCTTAGCAAGTGACTGATTCAGTCCCCTGCAAAGATTGGTTAATGGTGTTTTCTTGGCATTTCACCATAAGATGATGAACTATGGACACACAGAGGTAGAGTGGGCTCTGAAAGGATAAAGTACACCGTGAGGACAATGGGAAGATTTTTACCTACAAGAAATCCTCAAAAGGTTATGTAAGGATATAAGAATTAATGGGATGATAAATGTGACAATCTCAGCTGTAAGTAACAAGATATATTACATTAAAATATCAAAATTATGTAAATTGCTTTGGCTTTATGTCTTTCAGAAACCATAGATCACAGCTTAATTGAATATAAATGAAAAACATTAAATGATGTCATATTGTTAAAGTAATATTTTCCAAGTATAAAACTGCAACAATTGCTTTTGTTTCCAAATTTCAGATAATTTAAAAAAGAGCCAATGTAATATATATGCTTCATTCAATTCAAATCAAAATTCTTCAAGTATGTATGATAAATGTGTTGTTCTACATAAAAGCATTTTGATAAAAATAAATTAAGCCATTATGTGAAGGAATTCCAGATGATTTTTTTTTATATGTTGGGCCGCATCAATTATGTTCAGAGGCTCAGAAGGCCTTTAACCTGATTCTCGAATCTCAATGGATTACACTTTTTTGTTCGATATACTCTGAAAAAAATTTTTCTGGATAGTTGAAATTTACCCCCTAGCTTTACTTGTGATGAAGAAATATTGATTTTATATAATAAAAATGACATTAAAGTGATTTTAAAAAGATCTTCTTGCTTTAACATTCAATGTAAAATTACATTTGTTGCCTTAAAACATCTTAATTTGTTTCAAAAATATTTTTGACATTGTCATTATGCCCACTAATTTTCAACAAAAACTTTATTTTTCTATTATGTGTACACATACTAAATGACATAAACAGTCAAATATCCATAGTACTCACCTCATTATGGGTAGATAAATTCAGAAAGCAATAGTTTTCGTCTTGTGAGTGGAAAGACAGCAGACAAAAGATAGAGGTGTTTCCTTAGTTAAGATGATTCAATTCACATTTTTCTCCTTTGCAGTGGTGCAAAGCCTATACACATAGTGTAGAAATGGTATCCCAGGTTTACAGTTTTGAGTTTTTATTGAGCTAATTATATACAGTGTGATACTGTTTCAGCCAGCTGAACTCCCACTCTGCTACACAAATACCAGGGTAAACAATCAATTCTCCACAGCACTTTGCTGCTAAACTCTAGATTATGTGTACTAAGTGCATTTTCCACTTGCAGTATTTTCAATTTATTATGGATTAATAGGACATAATCCCATTTTTTCATAATATTGGTAAACCATTTGTATTTATGAGATTTATTCATTTTGATTTCTATGATAGTGATTCATTAACTTACATTACTACAATGAATACTCATATGCATATATAGTTTTAGACCTTTGGTCCTTTTTAATTTTCTTAATATTATAAACAATCCTGACATAATCCTTTATTCATGATTTTGATACATAAAATTCTTATGGGATATGACTTTATTCTTATTCACTTGGTCATATTTTTTCTCTTTAATAACACCATAGAAAGTTAACACTAATAACTCATTAAATGTTAATCAACACTTTTGTATAGTGGATAAAACTAACTTAGCTATGATCTTTTGGTTTTCAAACATAGCATGATTCAGTTTTCTAATGCATTGCTTAAATATTTTTTATACATGTCCATGAATGTAGGATAGCCTAAAATTTTATCTCATTTTTTTAGATCTGGGGTTAGTAAATTTACTCTTTAAGAGTATGAGTGTTCTCAGTTTTTGTATGCTTTTAAAATTTATGTGTCTATTCCTGAAAATTTGGTACAATTTCTTTGGTGAAGTTCTTTTGTAAAAAATATACTTTGGCATTTTATTTCTACTGACTTCTGGTATTCTTTTTAAATTAAACATTTATTCCCTATATTTCCTCCCAGAATAAGTTGGAATTCATATTTTCTGTTTTTAATATTTTAATGCTTTTATTTTGAAATTTTTGATACTCTATTTAACCTCATAAATATGTAAATTGATATCTAGGAAAACTTATTGGAATACATTGAGTCCTGTCATTCCTATTATAGGCTGACATATCATGGTCCAACAATTGGATATTACTATCATGTTTTTGAACAAAATATATTTGTTTAGATATAAATATCTGCTTAAGATTACATTGCTGATCAAGTTTATTGCCTTCTAATTTTAGATACATTTTATTTTTTTTAATTCTCCCTATGTGTATGTCTATATGTGGATATCAGTCTGTGCACACACATACATTCATATAGATTATTATATCACTCTATTATGATACATCATGAGAGATGCACTGTTAGGCAATTCTGTCATTGTACTGGCATGTAGAACGTATTTATGCTGAATGTTCTCCGGGGAAAATAACATATGCTGCTGTCATCTCCTGATAACAACATGTATTCTGGAATACCTCTTGAAGTACCTGCCCGGGACTGTTTTACAATCGATTTTTTTTAATGAATACACTATAATAATAATAAATAGTAAACACATAAACCAGTAGCATAGCCATGTATTGCCAAGTATTGTGTTATTGTACATAACTGTATGTGCTGTTATACTTTTATGCCTCTGGCAGCACAGTAGGTTTCTTTATAACAACATCACCACAAATGCATAAATGATTTGTTGTGCTATGGCATTCCAGCAGCTGTCCCATCACAAGGCAATGAACATATTTTTACATCCACTCTACTCTTATGGACCTACCACTGGGTATGTAGTCTATCACTGAAACATCCTTATATGGTACATGACTCTGTATGCATATTTATAACCCCTTGAACTAAACTAATTTTGGCTTAAATCTACCTCTTTATTTCATTGACAACTTTGGCCCAAAGGAGCCACTATACAAAGTGAACTGTGTCCTAGTCTGATTCGCAAACAACTATAATCTAAATTAAATTTATAACTGGTAAAAAAGCAACTGAGTCTCAGTTAATCACAGCAGTTGAACATACAGCCAACCTGAGATGGGAGCTGCAAAAACGTAACTATATAAAGTAACTATCAACTGCAGCCAACCAGGCCAAACCTTTAAAAAAAATAATTCATGTTTAAAGTTTCTAGGACCAAGCAGCATTCCAAGCCAAAGAAGATTCTAAATGCCTCATGCCTCATCCTGCCACTTGTATAAATTGTAATTATAGCCAGAAAAAAAAAAAAAACAGAATAAGTAACATACAGAAAAAACTTGATTTGCTGCACATATTCTTCCACTGATTTGGTTCTTGGTGTCAATCTTAAAGTTTGCTTTTTAGGGTAATTATCAGCTTTTTGTTTTGTAGATAATTTTTAAAAAAAATCTTTGTATCTGCTATGTAAGTATGTTTTTCTTTTTATTAATCCTGTTTGTTATATTTTGGTTCTTAAGTTTTATTCACATGTCTATCACCAATTCTGAAAATTTCTTGGCCATTATCTTTTCAAATATTCCCTCTCCACCATTCTTAATCTTCAGCTTTTCCCTGAACTCTGTTGAGAACAGTATTTATGTATGAGTGTTCTTTATGTTATCCATATAATTTTGTCTCTCTTCTTCAATTTGCAGATTTAATTTTTAGCTGATAGTACCTTTCAGCATTATCTTATCAGAAGATTAACTCATTCAAGAAATTTTAGTTTTACATATCTATCAATCCATGTGTATGTTTCTTTAATGGAATTGTTTCTAATTTGTTAATCATTTTTAATAATCTCTTATTTCTTCTTCATTGATGACTTTGATTTTTATTTATATATATTACATGACTATGTTATTTTCTAATATTGACATTTCAATATCTTGAGTTTTTGATTAAATATGTTAATTTTCTTAATAAGATGCAAGGATAGGACTATGTTGAAATGGAATTGGCCTTGGGTACAATCTTTAAGAGCCTGAAAAAATTAAAAATAAAAATAAATAATGGCTTAAATAAAATTTTAAATCAAAATTAATGCAAAATCTTATTATAAAAATTAAGAAAATTTTTAAAAAAGAAAATGCATCATCCTAAACTTTCACAAATCATTTCCTTTGCATCACTCTAATCCATCCATAGCACATCCTCACTTTGACTAAATTTTTTGTTTCATTTACTATGAACTTCTGCATTGAATTTGATTTGATAATATAATGAATGAGAATTCTTTTTATCTTGATTACTGCTCTTTTGGTTTTCCATTGAGCTTCATACCTTAGGCAAGACCTGCAATTATTATTATTATTATTATTATTATTATTATTAGGGCCGGGAATTGAACCTCGGGCTTTGTACATGCTAGGCAAGCATTCTACCAACGGAGCTGTATCCCCAACTCCTGACATATGCACTTATGTTGTCCTCCTCTCCTTAGCCCTGTTATGATAACTTATTTCGGTGTTTTGATACCTTTTTTTTTATTCTTACTTACATTGAGTTGAACTTATATAGGGAAAATATGAAGAGTCTGAGTAGAGAGAAATTAATTTGCAGCTGATCTCCCTGATCATGCAATATATAAATCCAAATCCCAGACCCAATTGAGGGAAAATTTAGATTACAAATGCCAGCACAATTTGTTAGTTTTACAGTTGTTTTTTTCTATGCATTCGAGAGGGTATTCAATAGGTTTCTTCACTGTTTCTTTATACCTTTGATAAAGGATGTTGTTTTTTAGGTCATAAAATTTAGTTTAGTTTAGTTTTTTTTTTAATTTTTTAAATTTTTATTCCCATCTTCTAGTCCCCACTCTTGCCTCAGCCTGAAGCCTCTATCTTTAAATTTCTTGTAACTTATAATTTTTTTGGTCCCTGAAATAAACATACTTACATCAATCTACAGTTGGGTGAAATTATATAACACAAAGCTAATTTCATAATATAGTGTTTATACCTCTTTAATTCTGAACTAAAAATTAAAAGCAGGGTAATTGTATGGGTATACTTTTGCACCTTCATAAAGTTAAAAAATCTAAAGAGCAATCATAAGATAGGGAGCAGAAATGTCTTCATTCTCTGGGTGGCTTATAAACAACAGAAATCAATTTCTCACAGTTCTAGAGACTAGAAGACTAAGATCAAGCACTGGCAGTTTCAGTGTTTCTTAAGGACCCATTGCCTGGGTCATAATGGTACCTTTCTATGTCCTCACATGGTAGAAGGGAAAGGCTGCACTTGGTTCCTTTTCTGAGTATGTTAATTCTTTGTTGGGTCCCTGTCCTCATAAGTTAGTTGTCTCCCAAGATCTTCATTTGTCATGGGACAGCCATAGGCTGTGTGTGAGCTATGAGCATTTGAGCATATGGGAGGACTAGCCTGGTGTTGTGTGCTTTTTGGGCATACAACACCTGTGGGTCAGCACTTTCCTCTCATTCTGCCTGTGATCCCACACAGCACCTGAGATGGGTGTGATTTGCCAAGATGTCAATCAATCTACTCACCACAAGACATTAGGAAGCTAGACTCAACCCCATGAAACCTGACCCTTTGCCTTATTTGGAAAGAACATTCCATGGAACCTTCCTTTTTGCCTCTTCTAGAAAAATGTAGAATTCAGGTGCAAGCTCTCTCTTTCTAATGAACCCCTAAGGTTGACAGCTGTCATTGAACGCCAAGAAAAAAGGTACTTTCTGTGTCTGTGTAATTATTTTATGCCAACCCAAATGCACCCCGAGTGACCCTGAATGATTTATTCTCATGTTGCAACACTTCTTCTTTTAATACTATCACATCTGTGATGAACTTTCAACATAGAGAATTTTGGAGGAATGCAAACATACAGATCACAGCAGGAAATGTATGTGAGACTTAGATATTTTGAAATATGAAGGCTTTTAAAATGTTTATTTACCATATTTCTAAGGGGAAAAATCAGTATCTTCTATTTGAGCACATTTTTATTTTCTTCCCTTTATATCCACCATATGACAAAGTCAAGCTCTAAGCAACTTTAGGAAGAACTATGATTAAGCCTTTGTTCCAGAGTGATTTCAATACTTCACTAATTCTGTAGAAACCTTGGGTAATAACAAATTAAAAGCTTATGATTTTAGAGTCCTTTGGTAATCTGCACAAAGACAAGTAAGGAAGAAAAGACCAATATTTAATTTCTGCCTTTATACTTTTGATTCTTAATCAATGCTTATCCTTCATCCATTTCCTTTCAATTTTGAAATTCAAGAAACCTTGATATCCTGTTTGTCTCAGCATATCCCACATTGTACCTTTTATCAGTTTTCTTCTACCAACTTCTAATCTTGATTTTGTGTCCCTAAATTATAGGATGTACATTAATTCATTTTCCAAGTCCACAGTGAAACACATGAGACAGATTATTAATGAAGAAAAAAAGAAGGTTTCTTTAGTTCACAGTTTGGGAAGTTCAATGCCTTGGCACTGACATAGTCTTGGCTCTGGTGAGGATTTAATGGCAGTGTGTGGGTGAGAAGGATAAATCATATCAACAATCTGATAAGACTGGGAATAAGCTTTTGGAATAAACTTCTTGGAAGACTTAACCAGACTTTCTTTCTTTTTTAATGTATTTTTTAAAATTTATATATGACAGCAAGAATGCATTACAGTTCTTATTACATATATGGAACACAATTTTTCATATCTCTGCTAACCAGACTTTCAAAACAAATATTTCAGTCTCTTCAAAGGGCTAACTCCACTGACCAAGGATCTTCCAATGGGCCCCAACTCTTAAAGTTTCATACTGTGTCCCAAAATTACCACCTTGGATACCAAGCCTCCAATACATTATCTCAAGATGAACACACACAAACCATATTCAACCATAGTAGAGTCTTACAAATAATCTGGTCTGTTGTGGTGGTTGTTTGGTTCTTGGGATTAAACTCAGGGCCTTGCACACGTTAGGAAGTTCTCTACTACTGAACCATTCTTCAGCCCAATAGTATCTTTTTCTTTAAACTCTTTGCCTATGCTGTATAACCTTTGCCCATTTTAAGTTTCAAATTCCAACTTCCTGGTGAGTTATCAGTATTATTGCTACTATTTAACAGTGAATTTGTGGACACCTTTTATTGACCATCAGTTATGTTCTGGGTATTTTTCTATTTCTTTGGGAGAGATAATTAGATAAAACAGACATACTAATATTGCACAGATTTCTTTGGAGTGCAGTAGACTATAATAAATAAACAGATAATCAAATGTGCTTTCCAAAAAAAGTATACAAAATAAGGTGCTCAGGAGTGAATTGAAAAGGACTGGTTTTTTATTTCAACATTAAAGTTTCTGGTCAGTATAAAACTTCTTGAGAATGAGGAATTTGATCAGATAATTGAGGGACATGACTAAGATATGAAGGATAATTTAGTTCTAAGCAGAAGAACCACTGGGTTTAAAGCTGCTGAGACCTGCAGTGTTTCAAAATGGCAAGGAAGTCAACTGTGTTTGAGCAAAAGAAGAAAGGTGGAAAGAGCCCTGATAGATCAGTGAAGAAAAGAGTCAAATTCTGAGGCCTCAGAGGCAGATGCAAAGCTTTGACTTTCATTCTGAATGAAATCAGAGCTCTGTAATAGGGTTCTCCAGAGAAGCAGAACCAAGAGAAGACACACACACACACACACTCTCAACTCATGAAAGGATTATGTCCTGGTAAACCCATTGTAAGTTGACAATTTCATAAGTGTAAAATGTATTATGTATTATTATGCCTCACCTAGTGAAATCAGACCTTAGTAACACAGTACACTGCAGAGTCTTAATAGTTGACTCTCGTAAATGCATGGCTGACAGAGCTGTGCCTTTCTGTGATCGCCAAATACAACCAAGGAATATTATATTGAATGTTACTAGCCCAGGAAAAAATTAGATTAAAAAAATACCCAAAATATAATTTCTACTGAGTAACATATCATTTTTTGTATTATTTTAAGGTAAAAAAATCATAGGAAAAAGCATCCTAAGTTGGAGTCCATCTAATAGGGAATTGACTCACATTATTTTGGATAGCAACAAGTCCCAAGAAGTTTAGTTGTACCAGAACTGTTGCTGGAAGTCCCAATCTGAAAGCTGGCAGGCACAAGAACCAAGTAGAGCCACTGTTTCTGTTAGAATCCAAAGGTAGGAGCAGACCCATATTCCAGTGCAAGCCATCAGGCAGCACGAGTTCCCTCTTAGTCATCCTGTTTATTCTTTGTAAGTCTTCAATTTATTAGATGAGTTTCACTCACACTGTGAAGGGCCATAAGCTTTATTTAGTCTTCAGATTCAAATATTAATGAACTTCAGGAACACCTTCATAGAGACTCTCAGAATAATGTTTGATCAAATGTCTGGGCACTTCATGGAATCTAAAGTTATAACATAAATTTAACCATCATCAATTTTGGGGGGTTTGGACTAAACTTTAAATTTACCTAATGTAAATTTAAAAATTGGCTAATTTGTGTTTGTTAAAGAGAATAAATGTTCTAGGGATGGGTTATAAAACAACTGAAAAAAGAGTGGATGTAGAATCAAGCAATTTTTCTAGGAAGGGTATTATAAACAAAGCAACAGCAAGAGCAACAACAACCAAATCTAGTGAAAAGTACAGGGATATTGCTAAATATCTAATCAGAAATGATAAATCCTTAATATACTTTTATGAGAAAATCAACACAATTTGGATATGGGCTGTGCATGAACTATAGGAGTCAGGCTAATGCCAGATTCTTGTGTAGAAAATGGAAGAATGAGGTTGATGAGTTAACATGATTTGGTTTGTTAAAGAAAGTAGGTAAGTAAATAAGGGTGGAAAGAGAACAAGATTTGTATTTGACATTGTACCATGAAATGTCTATTAGACATTTAAGCTATTATTCATTTATTGAGGCATTTGTTAATAATGCGTTATTAAATGTTGACTCTTACAAGCAGTGCATCAATTTTCATAGATAATGAAAAAGAGGATGCAGAGGTAAAAATAGTTTGTACTTGTGTACTAGAAACTTATATTTTCAGAGAGGCTGTATCTGAGCACTCACAAATCATGTCATACATTTGGCAACACAACTTGAATTTACATAGTTTGGACTCATAACCAGTGAGCATAGAACTATATGCTGGGATGCTGGAGCACAAGAACACAGACCAGACACTTTTCAATGGCACAGGAATCTTTGACTTTGCTTTTACAGCCTCCTTAATCATTTCCCTCAGGCATTTTCTTTTTAAAATTCAGTTAATTCTTGCTAGAGTCTTTTTTCCCACCCTATGTTTTGACCCATGCTTATCTTTTAGTCTGAAAAGAGCTGGTTTTCCAATTTTCCACTCTAAAGTCATTGACTTGAAAAATTAAAATAATTACACTCCCTCCATAAAGATTTTCTGATGTCACCATAAATCAGTTCTAACACTGGGTCTTCATCACAGATTCTGGAAGTCTGTGAAATATTTAAAATTCTCCTGTATATTGTAGTTTGCTATTTTCTCCTTACTTTTTCCCACAAGTCCTTGACATTACTTTGAACATATGAACAATGAAAAATATTACTACAAATATCATTTAATTTTTATTCCTCAACACCTTGTGCATATTTTAAACATTGTATGATTAATTTTTTAGTTGAACACATAAAGTATTTCTAAAGCAATGAATGAAGCAATGAACACCACATCCATTTCAAAGTTAATTACTTTCATAACAATTTATTATATTTTAAACATACCAAATTTGTCCCATATGAAGCCTAGGTGCTGTGTTGAAATTGGAGAATCAATATTAAATATCAGGAATAATTGCATGTTCATTTTCTATGTCATGTTTTCCTTTTATTTATTGCTGTCAAAGATGGACACATTATAGTTATATAGCACTGACCAAGCCCTCAAGGAGTACAGTAATTAAATCATGCTTTCATTGGTAGGTATAGGGATTATTTAAAACCAATAAAGAAGGGCATATTACAATGCAGGAGCATGCAATTTGTATGATTAAGCTGCAAGCAGAAAGGAAATTGGTTTTTAACAATTTTTAATTTTCTCCCTCTCATCCATGTTAATGACTAATGCCCTATTTAGAATTGTTTGTGGCTTCCACAATCTGACAATCTGACCAACACTGACAATAATTGAATGTTTACATCATTCTCTTCATCTTCATTGTTACTATTTATGCAGGTACAGGCAATCACCATTAAGGACTGAATGAATTATTCAAAAAACCCTTAGAATTAAATGTGTTTAAACAGGAAGAAAATATTGAGTAATTGAATTATCTTTAAAATGTTGAGACAGCATGATTTCTTAGAGACCATAAAGAAGATATAACAGTATGTCACAATCTAAAATCATTAATTTGACAACTTATGGAGTCTTCATTCAAGTGTAAGAAAGGAAAAAAAAAGAATGCTTGATGAATCAACCAAAATTATTTTCATAATATTCAACCAGAGAGGCTGATATCCATGTTATAGAACCCTTCATCATCATGCTGAACAGATCTAGTCTTATTTAGCTATTGTTCTGACTTTCTAATTTCTCAATTTGTTACAGAATTGGGAGAAGTTGAAAACAGAGAGACTGTGAAAGGAAAAAAAAATAACATGACAGGCACAAGAAGAGAGTAAAAACCAAACACAGAACTCAGAAACTTCAGTAACATTTCTATAACTTATATTTAGAATATGCAATATGCTATTACCATTCAGAATAGTATTAAAGATGCAAGTCCTCATAGAGCACGTGGATTTAGGTATCATATTAATCTGGACAATAATTATCTTGTGAGAAAAAAAAGATCACAAAGGTTAATTTTTTTGTTGTTGTTTAGATTTAGATTATTTATTTCTGTGACCAACTGAGCCAAGGATATTTTCTGAAAAGGGCCAGTGCTATTATTTTCAAAGCACCCAGAGTCAGTTTAAGATCCAAAATGCTGGGATGTATCCCTGATGATCTGTTCAATCTTGTTTCTTGCTAGAATAAAAAGTAAAGCAGGATTTTTAACTCTCATATACGAAAAGATAACTCTGATTTGTAAAAATCCAGATTTTCAAATCTATTAAAAAAAACCCAAACCCAAACCCAAACTATATTTCTAAGGAAAAGTGGGATTGAATTTCCAAGGAAAATGTTGATGTGGTAAGGATATGTTCCTCCATAGGCTTAAAAACAAAAAGTAAAGCAACACACACACACACACAAAAAACACTACACATTTGTCATTGAAATGGAAAACATGGGTTACAATTTGATCATTAATTAAATTAAGCCCAAAGAGATACTGCTCATATTACTGTTTGTGTATAAATCATGATCTGTGAAAATTGAGACAACATGAATCATGAAAGAATAGCAATAATTCTAAGATCATTCCTAAAAGGAAGGAAAAAATTAGTCTTGGTAGTGTTATATCACATAATATTTATTATTGGGAATTTTCCAGAAAGAAGTGATAGCAAATTCGAATTTTATGCAATGATAGATATTTATAAATTGATGTAAAAACCAATATCATTAAACCCTAGTCAAAGTAAATGAGGCGTTTTCTTGAAATTTAATTTTAGTTGACATCATCTGAGATAGTTTTCTCAGTTTTTTTCTCTCTCATTCATCTATCCATCCATTTATCTGTATCCTTCCATTAGGGTTTTCCAAGTAATACAACATAATTGCTTTTTCCTCAATCTACAAGAATGGTCCTTCTCCACTTACTCTGCTTCAGTACTTGTTTCCCCTTAAATCCCTAAATCTACTGCCACTATCTTTTACTACTTTGTTGTACATTATGTGGAAATTGGGCCATATTCTTTCCCTAAGGCTTCCAGTTAGCTGACTTCCTGCTAGGTATGTCCCATGAATGGTATTGTTAGGACTTGTTCACTTTGGATTAGATAAAAAATAAATGAATTTATCATTTTTTTTTCTCTATTGTAGATTATATGGAAGCGGAATGGTACTGTCTCTTCTTTGGACACAACTCTCCCACATGAACCCAGTATGTATTCTACATCTTATATCTTATAGTCTATCTTGGATCTTGTGTTCTGGTGAAGCTATGTCTTTCTTTATGCATCTAATCAGAGGTTATAATTCTGCTCTTCTAAATTTTGATTTTAAGCTTTTATTTGAATAAGTAATAATCCACATTATTCTGTTTAAATATTCAGGTGTTTTCCGTTATCTCCTTGAACCCTGATTAGCAATACAAGCTAAGCATTTTACTTCTTTATTCTGAAGTGTTATTTTGGAGATGGTGTGAATAAATTGTGCAATGTTTATTTCTATTTTTTTTTCCCTTTGGTATAAGGAGGCTTTGATTTTTCCAGTTGAGTTTCTTCCAATCCCATGTCTTTAGGGGATTTTGTTATTGTCAGAAATATTTTTGCAATGATGAGATGACTATACCTATTCAACTAGATGGGAAAGGATCCTTTTAGAAGAAAAAGAATGTATGTAGCTGTTTCATATGCAAAAAAGAGACGAAAAATTTTTTTAAAAAGTATGTTTTAAGGAATAGTGCATTTATGTACTGTTACATTTATGTAGTTCAACAGTAGAGCATAAGCAAACAGTTAATTTACAATGAATGTTTTTGGTGCAGTGTTTTTGAACATTTGTATTACATGTAATAAATAAGAGTTCTTTCTCTTAATAGAAATATTGATGGCTCTTTGCAAAAGCTTTCATCACTTTCTTCCTTTTTGTTTTCCTTCTCATGGGCTTCTATTCCTTTTCTATTTCTAATTTTTTCTTCCAAATAAAAGTGACCTTTGTTCAGAAAATTTGAAACTGAAATTATGTGTGATCTTGCAAATGTATTTAATAATAATATCAGCAACCTACATTTAGGCTGATTATATGACAGATGCTGATATATATACTTCATAAATATTACCTCAATGAATTTTCATAAACCTCCTATGACTTCAGCAACATTATTTATGCCAATTTAATACTGGAAGAATAGGCTCACAGGCCAACTGGAAACTATGTATTCTGACTGTAGACCTTAAGCTTTAAAACATTATGCTGAACAAAAAATACACAGATTATTGAACATTATAAAAATATACATAAAATTGAAAGTTGATTTTTTAATTTTAAAATTTTAGTTAGATATATTGCAATTAGGGAACTCTGTCTTTCAAGTACTTTGCTAATAGCAAAGGAAAGCAAATAGTTCCTTAGCACCATATTTTACAGTAGAAGAAAATTTTATACATGAAATGATGTTTAGAGTTTTCTAAAGGAAAATTCTTAATGATATAGAGACAAAAATTACAATTTAAAACAAGCTGAATTTCTATATAAGAAAATTTGCTTGTTTAAATTCACATAAGATTACAAAATATTTTTATTACTTGCTTTGTATTCTGAATATGGATCAAGGTTTACATGTAAAATCTTAGCCACTTCTTTCACTTTTTACTGAATTTGTTTACTCCTGAGATTTTTTCAAGGCCACTTATTGATAAAAATAAAACTCATTAGAAAATTATTATTGACTTGAAGACGATGGCAAATGTACATAAATCCTTGACATCCTTTGTAGATTATGTTTCATGCTGAGCTAATGGCCTAATCATTCTGAGTGGTACGTTCATAACCATGTATTTAAAATAGCTGATTAAATCATACCACTCACATGGCCCTCGGAAGCAAGCAGGAGTGGCCATACTCATATCGAATAAAATCAACTTCAAACCTAAGTTAATCAAGAAGGATAAAGAAGGACACTATATACTGTTAAAAGGAACCATCCACCAACAAGACATAACAATCATCAATTTGTATGCACCAAACAATGGAGCTGCAACGTTCATAAAACAAACTCTCAAGTTCAAGAGTCAAATAGACCACAACACAATAATTATGGGTGACTTCAACACACCGCTCTCGCCATTAGACAGATCCTCTAGACAAAAACTGAATAAAGAAACTATAGAACTCAACAGCACAATCAATAACCTAGACTTAACCGACATATATAGAATATATCAACCATCATCAAGTGGATACATGTTCTTCTCAGCAGCACATGGATCCTACTCAAAGATAGACCATATATTATGCCATAAGGCAACTCTTAGTAAATATAAAGGTGTGGAGATAATACCATGCACCATATCTGATCATAATGGAATGAAATTGGAAATCAATGATAAAAGAAGGAAGGAAAAACCCTACATCACATGGAAAATGAACAATATGTTATTGAATGATCAATGGGTTATAGAAGACATAAAGGAGGAGATGAAAAAATTCTTAGAGTCAAATGATAATACAGACACAACATACTGGAATCTATGGGACACAATGAAAGCAGTTTTAAGAGGGAAATTCATTTCTTGGAGTTCTTACCTCAAAAAAAGAAAAAAAAAAAACAACAAATAAATGAACTCACACAACACCTCAAAAACCAAGAAAAGGAAGAGCAAAACAACAGCAAATGTAGTAGAAGACAAGAAATAATTAAAATTAGAGCAGAAATCAACAAAATTGAAACAAAAGAAACAATTGAAAAAAATTGATAAAACTAAAAGTTGGTTCTTTAAAAAATAAATAAGATAGACAAGCCCTTAGCCATGCTAACAAAAAGAAGAAGAGAGAGAACTCAAATTACTAACATACAGGATGAAAAAGGCAATATCACAACAGACACTACATAAATACAGAAGATAATTAGAAAGTATTTTGAAAACCTATATTCCAATAAAATAGAAGATAGTGAAGATATCGATAAATTTCTTAAGGCATATGATTTGCTAGATTGAGACAGGAAGACACACACAATTTAAACAGACCAATAACAAAGGAAGAAATAGAAGAAGCCATCAAAAGACTACCAACCAAGAAAAGCCCTGGACCGGGTGGGTATACAGTGGAGTTCTACAAAACCTTCAAAGAAGAATTAATACCAATACTTTTCAAGCTAGTTCAAGAAATAGAAAAAGAAGGAGCTCTTCCAAATTCATTCTATGAGGCCAACATCAATTTGATCCCAAAACCAAACAAAGATACTTCAAAGAAAGAAAACTACAGACCAATATTTCTAATGAACTTGGATGCAAAAATTCTCAATAAAATTCTGGCGAATGAATACAAAAACATATCAGAAAACTTGTGCACCATGATCAAGTAGGATTCATTCCTGGGACGCAAGGCTGGTTTAATATATGAAAATCAATAAATGCTATTCACCACATCAATAGACTTAAAGACAAGAACCATATGATCATCTCGATAGATGCAGAAAAAGCATTTGACAAAGAGCAGCATCCCTTTATGTTCAAAACATTAGAAAAACTAGGGATAACAGGAACTTACCTCAACATTGTAAAAGCCATATATGCTAAACCTCAGGCTAGCATCATCCTAAATGGAGAAAAACTGAAGGCATTCCCTCTAAAATCTGGAACAAGACAGGGATGCCCTCTATCACCACTTCAATTTAGTTCTCAAAGTACTAGCCAGAGCAATTAGACAGACAGAAGAAATTAAAGGCATAAAAATAGGAAAAGAAGAAATTAAATTATCACTATTTGCGGATTACATGATAATATACTTAACAGACCCAAAAGGGTCTACAAAGAAGCTCCTAGAGTTAATAAATGAATTCAGCAAAGTGGCAGGTTTTAAAATCAACACACATAAATCAAAGGCATTCCTGTATATCAGCAACAAAACCTCTGAAATGGAAATAAGGAAAACCACTCCATTCACAATATCCTCAAAGAAAATAAGATACTTGGGAATCAACCTAACAAAAGAGGTGAAAGATTTATGCAATGAAAACTACAGAACACTAAAGAGAGAGATAGAAGAAGATCTCGGAAGATGGAAAAACGTACCCTGTTCATGGATAGGCAGAACTAACATCATCAAAATGGCGATATTACCGAAAGTTCTCTACAGGTTTAATGCGATGCCAATCAAAATCCCAATGGCATTTCTTGTAGAAATAGACAAAACAATCATGAAATTCATATGGAAAAACAAAAGACCCAGAATAGCAAAAGCAATTCTAAGCAGGAAGTGTGAATCTGGAGGTATAGCGATACCAGAGGTCAAACTGTACTACAAAGCAATAGTAACAAAAACAGCATGGTACTGGTACCAAAACAGGCAGATGGACCAATGGTACAGAATAGAAGACACATAGACTAATCCACAAAGTTACAACTATCTTATATTTGATAAAGGGGCTAAAAACATGCAATGGAGGAAGGATAGCATCTTCAACAAAGGGTGCTGGGAAAATTGGAAATCCATATGCAACAAAATGAAATTGAATCCCTTTCTCTCGCCATCCACAAAAATTAACTCAAAATGGATCAAGGAGCTAGATATCAAATCAGAGACACTGCGTCTGATAGAAGAAAAAGTTGGCTACGATCTACAGATTGTGGGGTCGGGCTTCAAATTCCTTAATAGGACACCCATAGACCAAGAGTTAATAACAAGAATAAACAAATGGGACTTACTTAAACTAAAAAGTTTTTTCTCAGCAAGAGAAACAATAAAAGAGGTAAATAGAGAGCCTACATCCTGGGAACAAATTTTTACCCCCCACACCTCAGATAGAGCCCTAATATCCAGAGTGTACAAAGAACTCAAAAAATTAAACAATAAGATAACAAATAACCCAATTAACAAATGGGCCAAGGACCTGAACAGACACTTCTCAGAGGAGGACATACAATCAATCAACAAGTACATGAAAAAATGCTCACCATCTCTAGCAATCAGAGAAATGCAAATCAAAACCACCCTAAGATACTATCTCACTCCAGTAAGATTGGCAGCCATTATGAAGTCAAACAACAATAAGTGTTGGCGAGGATGTGGGAAAAAGGGTACACTTGTACATTGCTGGTGGGACTGCAAAATGGTGAGGCCAATTTGGAAAGCAGTATGGAGATTCCTGGGAAAGCTGGGAATGGATCCACCATTTGACCCAGCTATCGCCCTTCTCGGACTATTCCCTAAGGACCTTAAAAGAGCGCACTATAGGGATACGGCCACATCAATGATTATAGCGGCACAATTCACAATAGCTAGACTGTGGAACCAACCTAGATGCCCCTCAATAGATGAATGGATAAAAAAATGTGGCATCTATACACAATGGAGTATTATGCAGCACTAAGAAATGACAAAATCATAGAATTTGCAGGGAAATGGATGGCATTAGAGCAGATTATGCTAAGTGAAGCTAGCCAACCCCGAAAAATCAAATGCCAAATGTCTGCTTTGATATAAAGAGAGCAACTAAGAACAGAACAGGAAGGAAGAGCATGAGGAAAAGACTACAGTAAACAAAGACAAATGGGGGGAGAGAAAGGGAGAGAGAAGGGAAAGCATATGGAAATGGTAGGAGACCTTCAATGATACATAAAATTATAAGAGGTTATGATGGGCAAGGGGGAGGGAAAAAAGGGAGAGAATTGAACAACAGCAGAGGAGGTAGAGAGGGAAGATGGGAGGGGAGGGGAGGGGAGGGGGGATAGTAGGGGATAGGAAAGGTAGCAGAATACAACAGTCACTAATATGCCATTATGTAAAAATGTGAATATGTAACAGATGTGATTCTGCAATTTGTATTTGAGTCAAATGTATGAAAGATGATATATCATGAGCTATGTAATGTTTTAAATAATCAATAAAAAAAGTACAGTCATATCCTTTAAAAAAATTAAAAAAAAAATAAAATACCTGATTATCAGAGATACAATTTGTACTATGTGAAAAATCCATGCATATATTGTTGAAGATCAAAAGAAGGGTTTCATGCAGAGTTTTGCTTAAGGTTTCCTTTTCATGTCTGTCTTTAATTCTTTCTTTTTGATTAGTATTTATTTTTTTGCCCCAAATACATGCTCCCTTCCTATGATTCATCAGTATAGTTTCTTTTATATCTAATTACAAGACAAGTTAAATTTTTATTGACAATTTTAGATTCTGTTCACCCTTCTTTCTTATCCTTGTAGTCAAAATATGTCATTCCCATTTATATTGAAATGATTTATTTAACAGCCATATTTGTAATAGCATCAAGAATTTTTAAAAAATGATACACCAAAGTTTACATTATTAATCTATAATATCAGGAATATAGGAACCAAGAGAAAACCCATGGTACTTAAACACTGTCTAAAGTGTTATTTTGGAATTACCCTTCTACAATCTTTACTTAACTATTGGTCATTTTTATATTGTTTTACCTTCAGATTGGTTCCTTTTTTTCCCCCTCAAATTTATCCATGAACTTTATTATAGGTTAATTTGTCCTCACAAAAGACACAGTGAAATCCTATAAGCTCTTCATATATGTAATCAAGGTAAATTGAGATCATTAGGGTGTGTCCTAATCAAATATGATAGGTGTTCTTATAATAATAGAAAAAAAATAGTATAATGCAAATATTTACAGAGAAGATAATATACTGCAAAGGAAGACATAGAAGATGTACATGTGAAGACAAAGAGAGGGATTAGAGTTTTAAGGTTGAAAGAAAAGGAAGAAAGGAAAGAAGGAAAGAAAGAAAGAGGGAGGGAGGGAGGGAGGGAAGGAAGGAAGGAAGGAAGGAAGGAAGGAAGGAAGGAAGGAAAGAAAACACAGTACTGGAAACTAGAGAAATAGAAGAGGCAAGGAAGGATTTTCTCCACAGATTTTAGAGGAGGCATAACATAGCCAACACCTAATTTTGAACTTCTAACTTCCATAAGTGTAAGACAATAGCTTTCTGTTGTTTTAAGTCTTACTTAATGTGTGGTACACGTTTTTACAACAGTACTAAAAACTGAACTCTTGCCTTTGAACATGCAGCATACACAGTTTTATTAATACACTTCCTCTCTTAGGCTTGACACCCTTTTAGCTTTTTCAGCGGGTGTGTCTTCACAGAAACTGGGGCAATAATAAGAGCGCACTCAGCTCGTACAATTGCCACAGTTCTCATGTCATGAATATGGATGTTAAAAGTTCATCCACTGAAGCTCATGAATTTCATTCTTGCACTGACCTTCATGTCCTCATTAATACTGTACTCTATTTTCATATCTAATGTTAAGAAAATTAGTTCTTCTGATTCCCCAGTTCCATAGGTGATTAGATGCTGCAAATTGAGTGGGAAGGAAGGGATTCAAGAGCACCATCAGAATAGAAATTGTGCAGACCCACGAAGTGATAAGTTTAAAACCTACCTCAGAATGTGCATTCTACTAGTAGATTGGAAATTTAACTTAATTTCCCAAGATTCACTTGGCTTATTTGTTAAATGTCAAACAACACCAACATTGTTATGACAATTATTGATGTAACATATGATAAGTACCAAACTCACGGAGGCATATAGTAGAAACTTACTGTTTTCAATATTTCTTAATTTACTTCATAGGGTACAATAGTCTGGTATCAACAAATGAGAGAACAAAGTTAATTTTTAAATTTTTAGTTCTATAGTTTCTATGCTTGTTTTTGACTTTGAATCTTCAATAAATGAGTAAGTTATTATCCATAATTAGCAAGATTTTGTGCAATTTCTGCCAATTATACAATGATTTTGAAATATGATATCCATTTATATTCATGGGAGTACATTAGAACCTTCACACCAACTATTTCTCTTAGTGACATTATCTTAAATATTATAGTATTGAAGAAAATGTTAAATGCATCAGTATTTAGGTGATTCTGCATTTGGGGTTTCCATTCCCTGAAATGTTTTCAACAATTGGTAAATTTATTTGCCTCTTGCACTAAGTCTAATCCTTTTACCTAAAGGGAAATGTATATAAAGTGAAATTACAAATGTCAGTATCTTTGAATACAAAGTAAAATTCTGAAATAAAAACAAAGTTATCTGACTAAATATATAACTAAATATTTTTAAGTGTCTTATTAAAAGGCGAGTAATGTAGTCTATTCTTAAATACCCTTAGGATTCTAAATAGGCTAACTCAAAAACAAACCAACTAAGAGTTTACTTGTTGCCTCTCTGTGTTAAAAATATAAATAGAGATTCTTGTATTGATATGTAGCTAGTATAATCTTTTAAAATAAAATAGAATAAAAAGTATAGCTACATTTAATGATACTGAGTTCTACAAGCTATACACTTGTTAGATTAACAGAAGCAACAACTTCATGCTAAATTAAACTTTATTTTTCTTTGAACTTGAACTTAGAAATTTTATACTGAGACTGGCCTGAGGCCAAAGTGTACCCGAGTTATTTACTTAACAAATATTTATTAGGTGATAGACACTATATCAATTGCAGCAAAGAATATTGAATGAAAAAGATGCCTCTTTGCTCTACAGAGCTTATACAACATTCCTATCATAGGTGTGTGATAGGCTTATTTATTATTTCCTGCTTCATTGATGCAACACCCTGTCCTTGCCCTAATCAACTTTGCTTTTCTTAAATGACAATTAATTTCCAAGTTTGAAAATTGAATCTGGTTTTTATTTTCTAAATTTATTCTTGGTATAATTTCAATGGAATAAGAAAATCTAGCAAATTACATAAACTCCAAAAGTATAATGAAGGATTAAATAAAAAAGAAGAATAATTTCCAACTAGGTGGGAGACAGTTGGGGTAAAAAGGCCTATACTAAGTTTATTTAAAAAGTCCCATTCTTGGAGCACTCAATACTAATTAAATTCAAAATTTAACAATGTGTTCATTAAAATACACAATTAATATGTCATTATAAAATGAGAATTAAAAGCAAAAAATTTATTTCCAGTATTGATTTTTGTTATAATTTTCTCAATCTTTGTGATTTATCTTTGAGAAAATATATTTTATTAATATGTGGGTTGTCTTATGAGTGTTTCCTTCACCAAGCTGAAAGGACCCCCACATACCCAACACTATCACTGATACCAAATGAAAATCTCATAAAAATTCACTTTGTAAGAGTAGAAACTCAACTATTTCTATTGACAGACATTCTTTACTGACTCACTTTGTGAATTAAAACAAATCACTAAAATTTATATTTACATGCTGCCTTTCTTCTGTTAAGCCAAAAAGATTTTATTTCGCTTTTTCCCAAAAAGCCAGAAATAAAAGAAAAAAAGATTTATAATGCCAATAATTGCCCCATGATATTAAAAGTAAAAGCCATTAAAATCTTTAATGATTTCTAATAAATAATGATAGGTACAAAATACTATTGTTAACTACATATTAATCACAAGTTGCCCACATTAAACAATAGCTTTAAAACATAGAAATCTTCACTGCTGTGTTTGAACAGAAAGAGTATTTGATTAGGAAAAAAAAGTGTACATTTTGAAACTTCAAAACTGAAACTGAAATGTTAGATAGTTACAGTGCATTTATTTGGGACATATATTCAGAATAGAAAAATGTGCATTCCACTTACCACTGTTCAATACTTACTTTCACTGAATATTCTATTTCTTTAATGCATTAAATTATGCTTTGGGCAAAGTGTCCATTTAAATGATTGCTATGTTTTAAACAAATGTGATGGAAAATGTGATGGAATGGCAATTTCTCCTGTCATCCAGGTGCCACAGATCGATTCCGTGTGCTGGTGGCTTAAGTGACCTCAGCAGGAAAATAAAAGTCACCATAGGTAGTGATGTTAATCACAGGAGACCACGATGCTTAAAAAGTCACTTCTCTATTTGTTTGTTTGTTTTTGCTTCAATTAAATTAGTTTTTGGCATATTCAAAAGTCTCTGGAGGGATAACTTGCATTCAACAAATACAGAAAGCACATGAATCTTCCTTTTTTGGTCCACAGACAAATTATCAATCAGTTATGATACATCTTAACATAGTTGAAGAGTAAACTTGCACTTGATTTTCTTGATTTTTTGGGAATTTGTTAGATTCTCTGAGATATAATAATAAAATAATGACTACTTTTTTTAAGTTGATGGTTTAGTCTAGGTACATACCCAATATTTCAAATTTTAATTATAAAAGGGCCACATTTTTAAGACAAAAACACCAAATATTTGCAAAAGATTCAAGTTGCTTCTCTCTCAGAAGCCAGGTATATAAATAACGCCTAGACTTTAGAGCTATAATGTTGAATAACCCCATTCAATGAATTATAAATAGTAAGAGAATCTATTTTTCCCAAAAGCCACAAGTACAACTATTTTGGCTCAAATAATATTTGATGGCTTTTTAAGGACATCTGATTTTAATTCACAGCTTTGAACTTGCATATATATCTTTAGGACAATTAAGATATTCCTCTTTTATCTTATTTCCTAATATTACCTCAATTTATCTTTATAGTTTGTTTCCCCCTCTCCCTAATATTGATTAAAATGGAGATCCTGGTTCTTTGGAAAGGAGAAAGGTAAAAAGGAGGGATCTTTGAACTTAGAAGCAAGCTCCCCTTTCTCTTGTAATCATTAGTTCCTGCATTTTTTGTGACTCTGAGAAGAGAATACAACAAAAGTATTAGGTATTATTTCAAAAATATATGCTTTCCAGCAAGATGGGAGACAATTAGGGTAAAAAGGACTGCACTAAGTTAATTTTAATAGTCCTGTTCTAAGAACATTAAATACTAATTAAATTCAGAGTTTTAAAGGAGACAGCTTCACCTGACTCTGTTTAGTAAAACAATATTCTTTATTAAACAAGATCAGATGAAGCCCTCTCCTTGTTCTCCTATTATTTCGTGGTAGCCTGTGTAAGACTATACATTCTATCTTTTTAAAATTTGTTTAAATTTAATTAATTAATTGATTGATTAATTAATTTAGTGGTGCTTTTTTGTATAATTTAGAGGGATCTAATGGTTAAGCCCCAATTAAATTTTCTGTGATTTTTGCATTTCAGTACTGCTATACTTTACTCCTAAGTGTGCTTATACTCGCTCAGTCAACTCTGGCGGTCCATCAATTTGCCTATGCACTTTTGCCATTTGCCCAATTTATTTATGTGAAGTTTGGGTTATATGCTAAAACAGAGATAACTACATCAGGGTTATTCAGACTAATCATGCCAAGCGATAGGAGTGCAGACAGCTTCACTCTGCCACTCTATTAACCTGAAGATGTTTCCCCAATTGTCTAAGGTTCTTCAAACAGTAGAAAGATGTGTGATTAGGTCTCTTGACTAAACAGACCTACAACCGAATAGTCATATAGGAGTCTTTCATTCTTGGAGGTGCAACTAATCTTTACAGGCAATCCTCATAAAGTAGCTCCAGTCTACCTGTGTTTCTTCAGGAATAATATAGCTCCTAAAAGAGTTTCTGTATCACATTTCCCATTCGATTTTAGAATAAAAAGAGATCACCGTGAGTATTGGTGTTGATTTTATTGAATGGTTTACTTGAGCAACATCTACTAGGAGAATAAGCCTCAAGAGCACACTATTATAACAAAAAAATTAATTCTACAAATACTTATTGAACATTAATGATGTTGGAAAAGCTCCTATAGATGATAATAAAATATTTTCCCCAAAGGAGTGCTGTAGTTCAGATATGAAGTGTCTCCCAAAAGCTCTTGTGTTAATGTAGGAATATCCAGAGATAAATATTCAAATTATGAGACCTGTTAATTGTTCCATTCTAGTTTCAGTAGATTAAATGGATGGTAACTGTAGGCAGCTAGAGCATGGCTGGAGGATGTGGGTAATTGGGTATATGCCCTGAAAGGGCTCATCTTTCCTGCTGTCTGTTCCCTTTGCTATCTCTGCTTCCTGGCTTAAATGAGTGGAGTAGCTTTCCTCTGTCATGTTCTTTACCCAAAATGTTCTCCTTCCACTTGGGCCCACAGCCATGGAGTAGGGACACAATGGACTAAGTTTCTGTAACTAAGAAAAACTTTCACTCCTTTAACTTCTTCCTGGGTGTTTTTGGATGATTAATAGAGGAGTGAAAAGTCCCAGGGAAAAAGCTTTAGCTTTATCTGCTTTAGCAGATAAAGTTTTGGGGAGTGGTGGCTGTGAAAGAATTTGATAGTGGTGCTATTGGTTCAACTAGGACAGTCTGTGAAAACCTTACTGGAAAGAGATGGCTCTCACTAAGAAGGTGGTGAAAGGGTTGTGGTTGTGGCTCAGTGACAGAGCACTTGCCCAACATGTGTGAGGCAAGGGATTTGATCCTTAGCACGACATATAACTAAATAAAACAAAGGTCTGTTGACTACTAAAAACCTATTTTAAAAAAAAAAGAAGAAGGTGATGAAGGATGCAGGTATAAGGATATTTTAGTGGAGGTTGGGGGAGGGTTCCAGACAGATGGAGAAGTACCTTTTCAAGAACCATAACACAACATGGAGCTATTTCCTGCTGTTTATTTTCAACTGTTTGCTGCAATCCAAATACAGATGTTTGACAGGTAATAAACTGCACCCTCTTCCATAATGTTAAGACCAGGTTAGTCTTACACCAATAAAGACAGGACATTGTGTGCTCAGTGTACTATAACAAAAATACAATAGACAGGGCAGCTTAAAAAACTACTTTTCAGAGTTCTGGAGACTGAGAAGTCTCTACATCATGATGCCAGCAGATTCAACATGTGGTATGGGCCTTCATTCTGGCTTATAGACAGAAGTCTTCCTGGATCCTCATATGGCAGAAAAACAGAGATTATGTCCCTATTTATTTCTTTTTAATTTTTTTATAAGGGAACTGAACTGATTTCATTCATGAGAGTTTTATCCTCATAACCTCATCAGCTCTCAAGGATTTCACCTTTAAATATCATCTCAATGATGTTAGAACTTAACATGTGACTTCTGAAGAAACACAACATCAGTCCATAGAGAGACATGATAAAACTATCTAAGTAGGATCCTGTATCACTGACATTAATATCCAATCATTATCTCTAACTAATTTGACTTACTTTAATATAGAAATATAATTTTTTAAATACTTTTTTATGTTTAGCTTGCAAGAGATACCAATCAATGCTTGCTAAATAAATGAATCAAAACCACTTGTTAGAACTAGAGAATTGGTTTCCTAAAGATGAAATATTTAGCTATGTCTAATTAAGTTTTTACAACTGAATTTATTTTGAGTTTCCTGGTAATTTCATTTCCATATGACCAATAATTTGTCCCAGCAAGTACTTCATAATATCTACCTTTATTGAAAGCATACTAATTTTCAAGCACTATGAAGATCTGGTACATAATATTTCATCCTGTTCCTTTGACTTGAAACTCTTCTAAAGAGAAGAAAATGAGGCTATATTGTAGTAAGTGTGAGGGGTAAGTGAGAAAATGCAAACTACATTAACAAGAACATATCCAGAACTCAGTATGCAAAATGTACACAACATGATTATTAGCAGGAATTTAGAATTAGAATTGAAAATCATATCAGCCTGGCTCTGAAGCCAGAGATGGAGCCATAGCACACAGTGACACCTGCTTTGTTTTCTCAGCAGCTCACAGTGATTTCCTGGTGTCCTACAAATATCTATATATTTTTTTGTTGTTGTTGTTGATTACTCGCATTCTTTATTTTCCAGTGTCTCTTATGGGAAGGCCAGGGAAAACAGCTGCAAAAAGGTGTTCCATTAAGAGTCCAGGGCTGTTTACAGCTATGTCTGGAAAGCACTCTCTCTTGTTTTTAATATCTTGTGAAAAGACATTCAATAATCTATTCCCTGAAGTGGTTTCAATTTATCCAAATTCCTGTGGGACATTTTAAGGTGAAAAATTCATGACTGTGTTTCCCTTAGAAGAAAGTGGTGAGAAGCAGGGAGTAGATTTTGCCATCAGTACTTGCTAAGACACCTATGGAGAAATAATTCTCACCATCCATGGCTGAAGTCTATAGTTTTTACAAATACAACATTTGACAATAGTTTATTTTGCCTTCTATTCACAATCGGGAGTTAAATTCTGAGGACACAGTAAGTATTTACAGGTTATGGCAAAGGATTGTGGAAATTGGCCAGATGGCAATTTAAGCCACTTACCAGACTTGTAAAGGATCAATCATGTCAAAGGATCCCCTGTAGAGGACAGGATGAAGATGGAATGTTAGCATTTCATGCTGTGTATGTTTAGCAACCAAAAAAAAAAATTAGGGGAAAATGACTTAACACTTACTTTAATAAGAAAGTTATATAAAGTTAAAATCTACAGAAAAATGAAGTAAAAACTTTCCCTCTTCACATGTCTTTCACAGTTTATAAACTCCTAGCATAGAAATAATAAAAACTTTCATTCTTAAGGTGTCAATTTTCACATCACAGTATTATTCACAGTAAATTATTTTTCACATTGAACATAAGTAGTCTTTAATACAAAAGTAGATTAAATTAATGCTTTATTAGAATAAACTCCTTTTATAAGTTCAAATTTAAATTATGCTTTCACTAATTGTAAATCAATAAAAATAATGAACATTTTGGTAAATAGATGTTAGTATTAGTTTTCATGGTTGACAATTCCACTTTTATATCAGTTTTGGTATCCAATTTGTTTCTTTTTTTTTTCAGTTACACAATGTCAAAAATTAGAAATTACACAGAGAAATCAAAGCAAATGAAAAAGTTTTGCATAGGACCCTCAAAAACCCACAGCACAATGTTGATTTAAACAAGTGAAGAAATTTCAAATGGAAGTAGGAGATTTTTGTATTCAATTTCTAAAGATACTCTTCTCATTTATGGTCCATGTTATAACATAAAATAAATACCTCAAAATGATAAATATGCACAAATTATGTTCCAATAATACAGATAAATAATGAAGAAATATCTAATCTCTCTTTTTTCCCCTGTACCAGGGATTGATTGAATTCAGGAGCACTTAACCCCTGAGCCACATTCCCAGACCTTTTTATTTTTTATTTTGAGACAGGGTCCCACTAAGTTGCTTAGGGGCTCACTGTGTTACTGAGGCTGGCTTTGAACTTGCTATTCTTCTACCTCAGGCTCCAGAGCTGTTGGTTTTGTCATTTTTAACTGACAAATACTGAGAGATTATATATATATATATATATTTAAGAGTTAGTTGATGTATAGTTTTTATTGTTTGTTTTGTTTATTTATGATATTGGGGATAGAAACTTGGAGGCTTCTACCATGAGCTATATCCACAGCTTTATTTATTTTCCATTTTGTGACAGTGTCACACTAAGTTACTGGGACTGGCATGCAACCTTGACCCTCCTGCCTCCAGTTTGCTGGGACTACAGTTTTGCCACATGGAGCCTGGTTCTGGAATACAGGCATCCATGTGCTTACTAGTGAGTTCCCATGAAAAGCATACATGATTGAACATGAACACACCTATGTGAAAAAATAAAAAAAGAATTATAATCTTTCTTCTCAATTACATATTTATAAGGAATTTTATGTGAAGAGATAAAACAGGGTACCTCATTTCTAAAGTAAACACAAAAATCTTTAGTGGCATAAGTGAGGACTTACAAAATATTTATATTTGTTATCTCTAAGTTCAGTAGACTTCTAAACTTTCAGTTTTACATTTTTAATATTACTTAAAAGCATATTAAAAAAATTTGAATGAGATTTTTGGGACCCCAGAACACCTGCAGAACAGAAGGAAGCCTTTCTACTAATTTAGTGTTATCTTCTGAGAGAGAGAAAGATAAAGGAAGAATATTCAAAATTATTTTGTTAGAAAATAAACAAGAACTGAGATTGTAGCACATTTATTGCAGCCTCATTAAAACATTTTTATGCCACATTGCCTTAGTTCAGTGGTTTATAATTAGTATGATTTTGATCCCCAGGGACATTTGGCTATATATTGCAATATTTTTCACTATTACAACTGTAGGCAGATAGTGCTACTAATACCTAGTTAAAAAAAATCTTGGGATACTGTGAAACATCCTGTAATGCACAGTTTAGCCCCAATAACACAGAATTTTCTAGTTCAAAACGTTGGTAGTCACATGGTTGACATACCTTAAATTAAACCACTAATGTTAAATCAAAAATGTATATATTCTTACAAATATATCAAAAATGTATGATATTCTACTAGGAACTGTATGAAAAATCTTATTTTAATAATTCTTACATTATGTAAATAGTAAATATTAAGTGTCTTGAAATGACAAAAATTACACATATGTTTCAAAGTTTTCAAGAGTGCTTTTGATAATTTCCATATCACTATGAAGCCTAATGATAATGCCATGGCTTGAGAGACAGAACAATAATACATAATCACCATTTCCTTATACATTATTTGCCATTTTGCATAACTAATGCTCATGCAGTTTCTAAAAAGTCTATTTAAAAGCAAGGTCATGAATTTTCATATACTCTGCTATTTTGATTTTATAGAGGTTATGACTTAGATATATTATATCAGTAGACAAATTTACTCTGATTGTTCCAACTTCAAAAATATCTCTATATCTGAATATGAACTTGTGTGACACAGGATTTGTAGGTCATTCCTTACAGGATGCATCCTTGTCCCTAATTTTGCCTCTGAAAATCAAAATCACATGCATTTTTTTGGACAGTAAGGCCTTTGAGATATAATTTTTTTTAAGAAAGAACACCACAAAACATTCCACAAGTGTAGTATTGTAAAATGGTTTTTATCAGACATAATTGCCAAGCTTTGTAAATGCATATGCCACGTTACCCTTAATAGCAATTTATAAAAGAGCCTTTTCAGTCATCATTGAGCTGTGCAACTGGAAGTTGAAATTCACAAGTTAATGGCTTGCCCTTTTCTGACAGCACACCAGATTTTCACACTATAACTAACACTTTGCCTCATTCAACAACTGAACTGTTGACAAGGGCACTTAAGCTAGTCAGAGCAGCAAAAAAAAAAAAAAAATTGTACATCAAAAGCTGGTGAAAAAGGAAGGAAGTAATAAAATTAAAGAAAACAATGAAGTGAAGAACTCTTGACTTTTTATGTTGTATTCCGGTTGATTTTTCTATATGAGTTAAGCTATCTATAAAAGACAGTATAATCTTTCCTTTTAAGCATATCTTTTAACTTAGAAGGAAAAGCATGGCACTTAGTGACATGTATTATTGAAAGGAAAATTTTGAAGTCTTATATTCATTGTTTTAATGGTATGTATTAATGTATTATTAAACAATTTTCTGTGAAGATATTTTTATTATGGCAAAAGCAAAGACATTGTTTACATAAACATTAAGGGAATGTCTAGCAATTTTGCTGGAGAAATTGGAATATGGGGCAGCATTCAGCGAACCGGTATACATTAGCTAATAAATTCTATCTGAAACACAGTAGTCATTCCACTCAAACTCATCTCAGATCAGGATCTGTGTTGTAAGGCAAAGTATATTTGCAATCCTGAGTGCCCACAGCCTATACAGAACATTTAAAAAAGGAACCCATGTTAAACTAATGACTGATTCCATTTCTTAGTTTGGTTCTCCAGTCTTTACTGACTATACCCATTTTTTTCAAAGGTGTCATTGATAAGAAACTTAGAAGTAAATGGAGATTGGAAAGGCCAAATACATTAGAACACATTCAATATTTTTAAACAGTAAATACAATCAGCATGTTTGATTGAAAAGATATACCTAAAAAATCCTTGAAACTCATTCATACCAAAGCTAAGAAATAGATATATATGGTCACAATTTATGTAGGATTTAATATATTCAGTTTTCTCTTTGTAAGTCATTCTGTTTTAAAAAGTCTGCCTGGGGAAATATAAACAAATATATGTCTTAGAATCCTTCAAAGAGTAGTGAGCTCAGTTATCCACTTATATGCTAGCTTCCAGATCCACGGATTAAACCAACCATAAATAAAAATATTTTAAATAAGTATATCTGTACTGAACATGTAAGACATTTTTCCTTCTTACTATTCCCAAAATAATAGAGTAAACAATTATTTTCAAAGAACTCACACATATTTTGTTGGGAGCTTCAAATAAATCATTGCTTTTAACTATGTAATCCAGGACAGTAAGCCATCTCTCCTGCAAATCCTTCAGTGCAAGGGCACTGTTTGCAGATCACTTCTGTGGACAGGGAGAATTCTGTGCTTGTTATGGAATTTATTAATTCAAAAGCCTTGAATTCAAATCCCAGCTACCTGGAAGTAGAAGAAATGGGCATAAACTGATAAGCCCATAACTAAGGTGTTTTGCTCAACTTCATTCCATTCAACTCAAAAAGCCTTTTCAGAGTGAATACTTTTGATGTTTAAAACCGATAAACACTTAGAGATCATTTTGTTAGAACCAGACTCCATTAGAGCTGGATCATCCATCTAATTCCACTTCCACGTATAATTGAGTCTTTGTCTATAATTCTTATAATTTATTTAATATGATTTCTAATTTTCCTAATCTAACCCACTGCTTGTGCTCAGAGAACTGTTTTATGCTGTGTGGGTTGCAGCAACATTTTTTTGTATTATAAGTAATCTAGATATGATTTAAATTATATAAAAGGATGCAAATAAATTAAATTCAACTAATATGCCATTTTATTTAAAATACTCGAGTGTCCACTGACTGTAGTATTTTCAGGAGTTGTGGAACCAATCCCTGCAAATTATGAGAATGGCTACAATTCATTTGTAATTATAGAGATGAATATTTAAGATAACTACAAAGTTAAAAGTATGCAAGTAATAATATTTTGTAAGAATAAATTAATTTCAACACATATTTAGAGTTTCTAGAAGCCAGGGCTTCCTTATTCTGTTTGCAAGACCCTGTTTTTTTTTTTTCTTTTCCTTGGCATAAGTTCTGTATTCTTTAGAAATGACTGCATCTATAAGTGAATTTTATTCTATAAAAGTAGCATACAAAATGTAGGTCCTGAGATGAATATCAATCTCTATATTTTAGACATAGTTCATCTCAAGGATTCTTTTTGTTATATTCATTTCAATGTATGATTACTGAGATTTACTCAGTACCATTCATTCTGCTATGAAACATTGAGGACGCATTTTAAAAATATAGATTTAGTCCCTGCCCTTCAAAGCACTTCATCATAAATGGGAAGGGAGATGTTGAATAGTGGATATAAATGTATTATACATCAAGAAAGAGGTTAACAAATACAGGTTCTTTGGTGCTAAAAGATAGAAGGAAGATGGAGATTTAGACCATGCTAGATTTAAAAAAAAAAAAAAATTACGTGGGAAAGCTTAGATACAAGAATGAATGTATTCCCATTAAGGAGCTGATATAATTGACGCATGCCTGAGATAGAAACATGTTGAAGTTATAATGAGGTAAAAGGAATCAGCAGGTACTACACGAAGAAAACATGTTAGTTGAGAACCAGAAACCATGTCAAAGATTGTTAAATTTTATGGCTTTCCAAATATAAGCTGGTCTGTGTGAAATCAGCCTACCTGTTGCCAATTTGCTCATTCAAAAATGTTTCTTGAAATTTAATGTTCCCTATGTACTAAGTTTTAGACTGTAAGTAGAAAAGTCTAGCAGAGACATAGCTTAGACATTGACCTAAGTCCCTGACACAAAAGAGCTCACTGTCTAGTGGTAAGAAACATAACCAACTGGTAATTACAATAAAGCATAATGTAAGTGACAACAAAAAGGAGGGGCACATACTGTGGTTAATGAAGTGTTAACAGTCTTCTAAAGAACTATGGTATTCTGCCTAAGACCTGCTGGATGTGTATAAGAAGCCCAGCAGTAGAAGGGGTTTGACCAGAGGGAGAATATGACTGATGCAGGGTGTTAGAGTCTGTAAACAAGTCTGGATGGCACCTGGCATTTTGCAGAGAGAGTGGTTTGTGAAGTAACGCCAGTGAGCCATTAAGTGTGGAGATACCTATTGATTGACTGCTGTATCTAGTTTATGTTAATTAAAATAAGCTGTGTGGAATGTATAAATACCTCTGTTGTCCTACAATAAACGGCTCCCACTCCTGCTGTATCAGTCTTCACAAGTTGCTCGTCACCCCCCAGTTATTTTGCTGCAGCCAGACTGCGGCAGCAGGGGATGGGATGAACATCATTCAGATGCAAGAAACAGTTAAGTCTCACAAAATAAGAGGGTTGAAGAGAAATGATACTGGGAACATCATGGAGTCTGAAGTATTTACATTTTAGTTTATTTCATTTAAATCTAACAGGAAAGATCATATGAAGACAATTCAGAAGATTGTTAGTACTCTGAAATCATATTTAAGAACAGATGGTGTAATTGGTGTGTGGAGGATGGAGTATAGAAATATAAGGTCTGAGGCAGGAGATCCAGAAGAGGCTTTTGAAGTGATAAATCCCAAGGATACTGCTGATCTATTTCATGATCCCCATGGAGAAAAACACAAAAGGTTTTACCAATTGTAACACTTAAAAATTCATATATATATTATATGGAGCAGTTTGTTAAAGGACTTAGAATTTACTCTAAGGCAGAAAAGCCCTGAATGAATTTCCAATAGAAAGTGTGTTTAGCACAATTCCTTTTTCATGTCTACACACACACACACACACACACACACACACACAAACACACACACAAATTTCTAGTAAATCCAAATATATATATATATATAATATTTAATGTATACATTAAATATCTCAAATAATTTTTGCACTCTTGAATGAATGTGAATTTTATGGTTAAATACTTCCCTTCACAGGAAATTTTACTACTCTGATTCTGGAGTCTGAAAATGCTCTTAAGTGTGTATATCTTAACCAAATCAATTTACAGTGTGTAACACAGTAGCTTAAAATACATTGCCCAGAAACTGACTGCTTATGTTCAAACCTCAACTGATTCACTTTGTGCAACTGTGATGTTTAATTTTATGTGCCAACTTGATTGGGCTAATGAGGTTCCCAGATATTTGTCAAAATTAATTCATGCATCTTTGTGAGAGTGTTTTTAGATGTTTAGATTAACATTTAAATTGGTGGAACACGGAAAGCTGATTGCCCTCCCTAATATAGATGGGCCTTATTAAAGGACTTAACAAAGGAGGGAGGTGGGGGGAGAAAGAATTACAATCTTCCTTCCCTCTCCCTCCCAGGAAGAGAGAATTCTTCCTACCTGCCTGCCTGGGAACTGAGATGTAAAGCTTTTATTCTGCTTCTGAACTTGGTCTGACACTTTGGCTTTCCTGATCTCTCCAGCTTGTAGCTCTATAGATCTTATGCTTTCAGACTCCATAGTTGTATGAGAAAGTTCCTTATGATAAATCATTATAAACATTCTAATTATCTGGAGTTCTTTGACTAATCAGTAGTTTTATTTCTCTGTGCCTTGGTGTTTTTTGATGAAAATAGGCAAAAGCCATAAAATCTACCTGTTTTAGTGTCTGAGAGGATTTAATTAATAAACCAGATGCTTAACAATGTCTTTCTCATTAGTTAAGTGATGTTAATTATTATCCACATTGTGTTTAAGAACCTATTAACAAAAAAATTAAAAGAAATGTAGGTAGGTATATAAATTCATGCTTTTAAAACATAAAATTTGATAGAGAACCTGACTTTCATGTGTAAGACCCTGGGTTTTTTTCAGTGTAGATAGATAGATGAATAGGTAGAGAGATAGATAGATAGAGAGATAGACAGAATTTGGCAACAACAGTACTCTCAGGTTTTTGCTAAATTCAATGTAATTAATTATGAACTATTTAATTTTATATTGTTAATAATGTCATCATTATTATTAAAATGTATTTCTTTAAATGTTATTTATCTTACCTTCATAAAAAAAAGAACTCAGAGTTTCTTTATATCAAAGGGAGTATAAACCACAGAATAATATCACAAACTGAAGATGATTATCATTTAGTTAACAATTTTATTCTAAGTGCATCATGAGATGGAGAGAAAGAAACATTTGAATAGTGAGTGACCAAATCCTCTACATCATTAAAATTAACTTTATTACTCTCAGTTTATGTTCTTAAGAGGCAGGATTCTCAATTTGCATTGATTAAAAAAATCTCAAAGTTTAAATTGAAATGATTCTTGGATTGTAAATCAAAAGTAGTCACTAAATAGACACATCCACATCTTAAACCCTGGAATAATGTATTACATAATATGGCAAGAATGAATTTTACATTATGTGGCAAAATATGGGGTTAAGTTAAAGACTTTTAAAGAAGGCAAACATCCTTGATAATCTAGTTGGATTCAAATACAATCATATTTATCTGCATAAGGCAGAGTGTAATGGTTAATTTGAATTGGCAACTTTATTGAATTAAGAGAAGCCCATGAGGGCTGGGGATGTGGCTCAAGCGGTAGCGCGCTCGCCTGGCATGCGTGCGGCCCGGGTTCGATCCTCAGCACCACATACCAACAAAGATGTTGTGTCCGCTGAGAACTAAAAAATAAATATAAAAAAAAGAGAAGCCCATGATTAAGAGATTTACAGGTGTGTCAATGAGGGTGTGACTAGGAATCATTGTCATGTGGGATAGACAACTAAAACAGAGATCCTTGCTAAGCATGGGCAACACTGTCAAATAGGATGATGGTTTGGATGAAATAAAAGTTGGAAGAAAAAGGAAGGAGCAGCAGATGCAAGGTTATTCTTCTTGAATGTGTTCTTGATTGCTACTGTGATTGCCTGAGGATACTTGGATTCTTCTTCACTCTTCAAAAGCGGACTCTACCAGTGAGTCTCCAGAGGCCTTCAGTCTTGGACTAGGGTAGCACCGCTGATTCCTCTTGTTCTGGGGCTTCAGCCTCTTGGACTGTGCAGCTACTGGTTCTTCCAGCTCTCCAGCCTACAGATGGCCACTGTGGACTGTCCAGCTTCTGATTCTTCTAGCCTGTAGATGGCCACTGTGGACTTCTGGTCACATAAGCCAACATAATAAACCCCCTTTTTATAATTATACTTCCTGTTCATTCTGTTTCTCTAGAGAACCCTGACTAATACATAAAGGCAGAGGACATTCCTGAAAGGGAATAAGGGGTCAATGCTACCTTAAAACCAGAGTTTTAGGGAATGTTGCTACAAGATTAGAAACACCTGTAGTAGCAGAAGCAGGAAGCTGAAGGAGGCTGTTTCTGCTGATTCCCCAATTTCAGACTTTTTGCCTCCAGAACTGTGAAAAATGAATTTCTATTGTTTTAAGGTGCCCATCTTTTCATAATTCATTACATTGCCTTTTATTGATAGCAATTCCTGATAACTCCATTGATATTGAATTAGTGATTCCAAATTGAATCTATCTTTATATTGCACATAACCATATTTCCCTTTGATAGGAAACATGCATATAATTATCACCTCAGCTTTGAATATATGTAAAATTTACCTTTGTAATAAAATATCATATTTTAATCTGATAACATTTAAAAATGCATTAACTATGTCATTCTTTCTTCTGTTGGGCCATTTTGATTACAAGAAACATTATCAAATTGTCACATTAAAAAGAATTATTGGAAAATATACCTATGTACATAATGCAAGGGTGAATATCTGATAAAGACTGTTTATCAAGAGAAAGGTTGAATAATGAGGCTCTTGAGGACATGACAGCATTGCATTGCATGGGGCAAAAGATAGGGAATTCATGATCAAAGCTGGTAACAGTGGTATACTCAGGATCAGTCATGGACTCTAATTTGCTCCTTTTGTCACTTTTTAGTTTTCTACTGTTTCAAAGTCTTTTACCACAGACATAAATTCAAATTCTCCTAAAAGCATATTATTTGTCAATTATGCTTTATAGCTGCATAATAGTTTTTTCCTCTACATATGAACACACAAAATCAACTTGTCTTTACAAATTGTGATAATATGCAATCATCAAGAAAAAAGAATTACTTTTAAAAGCAATTTGTACTTGCTACACTGTTTGATTAGACAAATATAGGATTTGGGTCTTTAATGGCCCCCCAAAACTAATGTGTTAGACAATGTAGGGATGTTCAGAGGTGAAAAAATTAAATTTTGATAGATTTAAACACATTAGTGAATGGATCTATTTACTGCATTAATTTGAATGTATTACTGGATGGTGAATGTAGACAGGAGGTGCATGGATGGAGAAAGTAGGTTCCTGGGCTTGTGCCCTTAGGGATTACATTTTACCCCCAGCTCCTCAGTCTGTTTCTCTTCAAGCTGTCCTAAGCTTCTTGGCTTTCCTTTGCCACACCCTTCCACCATGCTGTTCTGCTGACCATGTACTGAAATCTCCGAAACTGTAAGCCCCAAATAAGCCTTTCCTCCTCTAAGATGTTCTTGTCAGGTATTTGGTCACAGGGATGAAAATCTAGCCAACACTATTTTTTTCTAAAACAAAATATTCCTGAAAAATACTATTGAAAAGGATGGCAATACTATTCTATCTCCAAAATAAAATGTTTTTGTGTGGCAAATCCAAAACTGTATACAGTTTAGCATTTTTAAAGTCTAAAATGATAGTTTACACAAAAATAAATAAATAAGGGAAAGTATAAAAATATTATAGTATATTATAGTATACTATACTATTTTAAATTCTGAATTCCCATTTGTTAAAGTAGGACCTGGGTATTTCCAGGAATCTTCCTCCCCTTTTACCATGGAATCATTTTGCTATATAAATGAGCTGAAAATGTATGAGTCTGAAAAAAATGTCATTATTAAAGTTTATATATTAAAAAAGGTGTGGATGCATATTTTAATAGGGAATCTATTCTAAAGTTAGGGAAGCCAGAAAGTTTTTAAGAAAGAGAGAATATTAATTTTAATAAAACTTGTCAATACAATATAACTTATTATACATAAATATTCTTCAGTAATAAAAAGCACACTTTTGTGTGAGGTAACGAAAAGAAAGAATGATTTTTTTTTTATTGGTTGTTCAAAACACTACAAAGCTCATGATATATCATCTTTCATACATTTGACTCAAGTGGGTTATGAACTCCAATTTTTACCCCAAATAAAAATTGCAGAATCACATGGGTTACACACTCACATTTTTACATAATAGCATATTAGTGACTATTGTATTCTGCTACCTTTCCTATCCCCTACTATCCCCCCTCCCCTCCACTCCCATCTTCCCTCTCTACCTCATCTGCTGTTGTTCAATTCTCTCCCTTGTTTCCTCCCCCCTTTCCCCTCACAACCTCTTATATGTAATTTTGTGTAACATTGAGGGTCTCCTACCATTTCCATATGCTTTCCCTTCTCTCTCCCTTTCTCTCCCCCACTCGTCTCTCTTTAATGTTAATCTTTTTCTCATGCTCTTCCTCCCTGTTCTGTTCTTAGTTGCTCTCATTATATCAAAGAAGACATTTGGCATTTGTTTTTTAAGGATTGCATAATCTGCTCTAATGCCATCCATTTCCCTGCAAATTCCATGATTTTGTCATTTTTTAGTGCTGAATAATACTCCATTGTGTATAGATGCCACATTTTTTTTATCCATTCATCTATTGAGGGGCATCTAGGTTGGTTCCACAGTCTAGCTATTGTGAATTGTGCCGCTATATTAATTGATGTGGCCTTATCCCTATAGTGCGCTCTTTTAAGGTCCTCAGGGAATAGTCCGAGAAGGGCAATAGCTGGGTCAAATGGTGGATCCATTCCCAGCTTTCCCAGGAATCTCCATACTGCTTTCCAAATTGGCCTCACCAATTTGCAGTCCCACCAGCAATGTACAAGTGTACCCTTTTCCCCACATCCCCACCAACACTTATTATTGTTTGACTTCATAATGGTTGCCAATCTTACTGGAGTGAGATGGTATCTTAGGGTTGTTTTGATTTGCATTTCTCTGACTGCTAGAGATGGTGAGCATTTTTTCATGTACTTGTTGATTGATTGTATGTCCTCCTCTGTGAAGTGTCTGTTCAGGTCCTTGGCCCATTTGTTGATTGGGTTATTTCTTATCTTATTGTTTAATTTTTTGAGTTCTTTGTATATTCTGGATATTAGGGCTCTATCTGAAGTGTGAGGGGTAAAAATTTGTTCCCAGGATGTAGGCTCTCTATTTACCTCTCATATTGTTTCTCTTGCTGAGAAAAAAACTTTTTAGTTTAAGTAAGTCCCATTTGTTTACTCTTCTTATTAACTCTTGGGCTATGGGCATCCTATTAAGGAATTTGGAGCCCAACCCCACAGTATGTAGATCGTAGCCAACTTTTTCTTCTATCAGACACAGTGTCTCTGATTTGATATCTAGCTCCTTGATCCATTTTGAGTCAACTTTTGTGCATGGCGAGAGAAAGGGATTCACTTTCATTTTGTTGCATATGGATTTCTAGTTTTCCCAGCACCATTTGTTGAAGATGCTATCCTTCCTCCATTGCATGCTTTTAGCCCCTTTATCAAATATAAGAAAGTTGTAATTTTGTGGATTGGTCTCTGTGTCCTCTATTCTATACCATTGGTCCACCTGCCTGTTTTGGTACCAGTACCATGCTGTTTTTGTTACTATTGCTTTGTAGTATAGTTTGATATCTGGTATCACTATACCTCCTGATTCACACTTCCTGCTTAGAATTGCTTTTACTATTCTGGGTCTTATTCTGGTTTGCCAGCAAACTTCCAGCTGCCAGCTGATGATTGGTTCACAGCGGCCCCAGCAACATCTAGCTGATTGGCTCCTCTGCAGTGATGTTCATTGGGCTGTTTCCCCGCCCTTCAGACTACCAGCTGATGATTGGCTCACAGCGGCCCCAGCAACATCTAGCTGATTGGCTCCTCTGTGGTGATGTTCACTGGGCTATTTCCCCACCCTTCAGACTGCAAAGCTGATGATTGGCTCACAGCGGCCCCAGCAACATCTAGCTGATTGGCTCCTCTGTGGTGATGTTCACTGGGCTATTTCCCCACCCTTCAGACAGCAAAGCTGATGATTGGCTCACAGTGGCCCCAGCAACATCTAGCTGATTGGCTCCTCTGCGGTGATATTCATTGGGCTGTTTCCCTGCCCTTTCAGACCACGGATCTGCTCATTGGGGGACTTCTTTGGCTCTGCCCACACGACCCAGCCAATCGGCCTCAAGAGCAGGAGGATTGTGGGAGGTGGTGAGGCTTGTGTGGGTGAGAGGCTTGTGGGAAGCCGGTGGTGGCAGTTGGGCTCTGAGGGTTTTTTCCTGAGGAGCTGTTTTGTTTGGTGTTTGTAGTTCTAAAAATAAAGTTTGTTTCTTTTGACAAGTGGCTCCTGAATTGTGCCCAGCCAGACTGCGGTATTAGATCCAATTACAATGGTACCAACCTAAGACAGGAGGCTGACACCCTAAGGTCAGCTCATCCGAAGACGGGTAAGAACCATATGTAGTATTGGACAACCTAAGGCATGCACGGTCCCTAAGCCACATGCTTGTTGTTTAAACAGATAGGTGGAGATGTTGAGAGCCACAGCCAAAGGGGCCCCAGTAAACTTCCAGCTGCCAGCCAACTTCCAGCTGCCGGCTGATGATTGGTTCACAGCAGCCCCAGCAACATCTAGTTGATTGGCTCCTCTGCAGTGATGTTCATTGGGCTTTTTCCCCGCCCTTCAGACTGCAAAGCTGATGATTGGCTCACAGTGGCCCCAGCAACATCTATCTGATTGGCACCTCAGCGGTGATGATCATTGGGCTGTTTCCCTGCCCTTTCAGACCACGGATCTGCTCATTGGGGGACTTCTTTGGCTCTGCCCACACGACCCAGCCAATCGGCCTCAAGAGCAGGAGGATTGTGGGAGGTGGTGAGGCTTGTGTGGGTGAGAGGCTTGTGGGAAGTCGGTGGTGGCAGTTGGGCTCTGAGGATTTTTTCCTGAGGAGCTGTTTTGTTTGGTGTTTGTAGTTCTAAAAATAAAGTTCGTTTCTTTTGACAAGTGGCTCCTGAATTGTGCCCAGCCAGACTGCGGCATTTGGTGGCTCGCACGGGGAGCGACTGAGGGTAAGTAAACTGCTCGCCCCTGAGGGCAGGGTGAGAGGATGGGTAGCCATTCTAAGTTTCCTCTTTTGTTTTGCTTCATTTTTGTTTTAAGTTCCCTATCCCTGGAGATGAGTGAGACGGAAGAAAAACCGCTCACATCTGAGGAAAAACTATTTGTGTCTGAGGAACAGATAGGGAGAAAGGACGGATGCACATGTCAGGAGGATAGAAAGGCTATAATGAATTTTTATTGTTCCCTTTTTATTTCATTCTGTCTCGGTTTTGTTTGGTGTTATCTTGTTGGGTTGTATTATAGTAGAAATACGGGAACAAAAATTAGTAAAAAACAAACCGAAAGACTGTTAAGTAAATTGTTAGAGGAAGGAGGCATCCCAGTAAAATCAAGAGCACTCAGGGCATACATTGATACAATACAAAAATGTAGCCCATGGCTTTTTAAGGAGGAGTTGTTAAATATATCACAGTGGGACCATCATGGTGAAGATTTAAAAAGAATAGAAAAGAACAGCCCAGGGACTCTGTCAGTTGGCACATTGCCATTGAGGGCATTGGTATCTGGTTTGCTTAGTCCAAAGCCTTCAGTTCAGACAATGGTAGAGGAAGGAGAAGACATATTGATTCAAGTAAAAGAGAAGGTCTCTCAAGTTAGTCAGACAGAGGAAAAGATTCAAGTAAACTAGAAGGTCTTTTAAACCAGTCAGACAGAGGAAGAAAGTGTAAAGCAGAAAAAGCCATCAGGGGAAAAGTTACAACAGGAGACTGCTAATAACACCTTTCTATCAGAGAGCGTAAGTGTCCAACCAACAGCACCACCTCTACAGGAGACTGCTACTAACAGCATTCTATCACCAGAGGGCATAAGTGTCCAATCAACAGCACCACCTCCATATGCTAGGAGGCTCCCAACCCCCGCAGTTGATAGTTGGGATCCTGAGACAGGATCTCAAGTATTAACATGCCCTGTATTTGAGGTAGGAGGGCAGCGAATTTACCAGGGTTTAAATTTCAAAACAGTGAAGGAGCTAAAGGAGGCTGTAACAACCTATGGTCCTCAAGCACCCTTCACTGTAAGCTTGGTCGAATCCATTAACAACTTGAACATGACGCCAGCAGATTGGGCTAATATGTGTAAAGCTGTGCTAAATAGAGGTCAATACCTGTTATGGAAGGTTGCCAATGAGGAATTTTGCAAGGAGACAGCTAAGTGAAATGCAACAGCTGGTTATCCTCAGAGAAATCTAGATATGTTGTTAGGAAAGGGACCTTATGAGGATCAGCAGCAACAAATTGCATATGATCCTGGTGTATACTCACAAATTTCTGCAGAGGCGATTAGGGCATGGAAGACTTTATAAGGACATGGAGGTTTACAAGGTCAATTATCTAAGGTAATACAAGGAGCTAATGAACCTTATGCTGAATTTGTAGATAGGCTTATTCAAAAAGCTACCAGAATTTTTGGGAATATAGAACAAGCAATGCCATTAATAAAACAACTGGTTTATGACCAAGCAAATTGTTGGTGCAGAGATATCATTAGACCATGGAAACAGGAAGATTTAAACACATATATTAAATTATGTACAGACATTAATGAACAAGAGCAAGTCATGGCAGCTGCAGTAAAACAGGCTTTAGATGCCAGAGACATTAATGAACAAGGGCAAATTGTGGCAGCTGCAGTAAAACAGGCTTGATATGCCAGGCCAAGAACATGCTACAATTGTCAACAAACAGGACATTTTAAAAGGAATTGCCTCATAGGAGGAGGGTTTAACAAAACTAGGTATCAAAGGAGTAGAATACCGGGTATTTGCCCACGATGCCGTAGAGGGAGACATTGGGCTAATGAATGCCGTTCTCAAACCACCATAGAGGGTACTCCATTACATTGGGCTAATGAATGTAGTTCTCAAGCCACCATAGAGGGTACTCCATTATCAAAAAACGAACAAGGACAAGGTGTTCATCCACAATATCGAGGACAAAGGCATCAGGCTCCGTTGCCAAAAAATGGACAGGGGGCCCCAATGCTCCAGGGCCCCAAAACACAAATATACGGAGCACTGGAGGAACCCAGCAACCCCATCAGGGTAGTGCCCAGGACACATTGTCCATCAGATCCCTCATCAGGCAAACCAGAGGGAGTGCAGGGTTGGACATCTACGCCTCCGCCAGATCAGTACTAACTCCAGAGATGGGAGTTCAAATTATTCCCACAGGGGTAAAAGGACCTCTTCCCAAAGGAACAGTAGGCTTATTATTGGAACGCAGCTCTTCTACTCTAAAAGGACTTTTGATAAGTCCTGGGGTAATTGATCCCGATTATGAAGGTGAAATAAAAATTATAGCCAGTTCTCCAAAGGGTATATCAGTAATTTCACCAGGAGATAGAATAGCACAGTTACTAATAATACCAAGCCTACATGATAAATTTTCCAGTCGTGCTGTAGAAAGAGGTTCCAAGGTATTAGGCTCCACAGGTGTAGATTGGGCTATGCTTTCATTAAATTTAGATTCTCGCCCCATGCTAAAACTAAATATTCAAGGACATGAATTTAATGGGTTTCTGGATACAGGTGCGGACCTTAGCATCATCTCTCATCAAGAATGGCCAAAACATTGGCCATTACAACAAGCCACTCAAACGCTTCAAGGCCTAGGAGTGGCAACTAATCCCCATAGAAGTGCAATGGTATTAGATTGGAAGGATCCTGAAGGATGTGAAGGAACTATACAACCATATGTATTGGATCATCTTCCCATAAATTTATGGGAACGAGATGTCTTAGATCAATTAGGTTTGACATTAACAAATAATATCAATCAAAATGCACCCACTATTATGGATAGACAAGGTTTTAGGAAAGGAAAAAGATTAGAAAAACAAGAACAAGGTATAGCAGCACCAATACAAATAGATCAAGGAACAGACAGACATGGGTTGGATTTTCACAAAGGGCCACTGAGACAATAAAAATTACATGGAAATCAAAAAGACCAGTATGGGTTCCTCAGTGGCCCTTGACTAAAGAAAAGATACAAGTAGCCCATTATCTGGTCAAACAACAATTAGCGGAAGGACATATACAACCTTCTGTATCTCCCCATAATACTCCCATTTTTGTCATCAAAATGAAATCTGGTAAATGGAGATTATTACAAGATTTAAGAGCCATTAATAATGAAATGGTCATTATGGGACCTGCTCAATCGGGGATTCCTCAATTGTCTGCTTTGCCAAAAACTTGGTATGTTTTAGTTATAGATATTAAAGATTTTTTTTTCAATTCCAATTCATCCTGAGGATAGTCCACATTTTGCATTTACTATCCCTGCACTGAATCATGAAGGTCCTGATCAGAGATATGAATGGAAAGTACTCCCTCAATGGATGGCTAACCGCCCAACTATGTGTCAAATTTATGTTAACAAAGTAATCCAGCCACTTAGAAATCAAAATCCTGAACTACAAATATTTCACTATATGGATGATGTATTATTAGCACACAAAGCTAAAAACACATTGCTAGAATGTTATGCCACACTTACAAACTTATTAAAAAATTATAATCTAGAGATAGCAATAGATAAAGTACAATTCAATTTTCTAATTAATTATTTAGGAGTTCTATTATCCTCAACCATGGTCCGTCCACCAAAAATTCAAATATGAGTAGATCAACTCAAATCACTTAATGACTTTCAAAAGTTATTAGGAGATATAAATTGGATAAGGCCTTATCTAGGTATTCCAACAGGAGAATTGGGACCTTTATTTGATATCCTAAAAGGTCCATCAGATCCAAATTCACCCCGAATGTTAACGCCTGAAGCAAGAAAGGCATTAAAAATCATTGAAACATATATGGAAAATATGCATTTGGATAGAATTGATATAAGTTTGCCTTTATTCTTTATTGTACTACCAACAAAAAATATTCCTACAGGAGTATTTTGGCAAAAAGGTCCATTATTATGGATACATTTATCTTATTCTCCTAACTCTATTCTTACTAGGTATCCTGAGGCTGTAGGACAATTAATACTCAAAGGAATAAAAACAGCAAAGGGAGTATTTGGAATTTCTCCCAATAAAATTATTACTCCATATACTATGAATCAAATTGATGAATTAGCTAATGAGTTGAATACTTGGGCAATAATCATGTGCAAATCTAATGTTTCATTTGATAACCACTTACCATCTAATCCTTTATTGTCTTTTTGGTCATTGCATCCTGTAATTTTTCCAAAAATGACAAGAAAAACACCTATCATGAATGCTCCAAATATATTCACTGATGGGTCAAATAATGGTACAGCAGCAATAGTTACACCTGATCAAACTTTTACATTTTTAGTACCCAAACAATCAGCACAAAAGGTAGAGCTTAATGCAGTATTACAAGCTTTTGTGATGTTTAAGGATTCTGTATTTCATTTATTTTCTGATAGTCAGTATATAGTTAATGCTATAGTATCCCTTGAAGATGCTGGTAGGATTTCCCCTTCTTCTACTGTTTTCTCTTTGTTTTCCACTATACAAAGTTTAATCTGGGACAGAAAAGATCCATTCTTTATAGGACATATCAGGGCACATACAGGATTGCCTGGAACCCTTAGTTTGGGCAATAATTTAGCAGATAAAACTACACATGACATACATATTTTCTCTACACTAGAAGAAGCTATAAATTTTCATAAAAGGTTCCATTTCAATGCTAATACTTTACAAAAGTGTTTTAAAATAACTAAGGAACAAGCTAGACAAATAATAAAACAATGTCAAAATTGTGTGACCTTTTTACCACAAGTTAATCTTGGAGTCAATACTAGAGGATTGATACCTAACCATATTTGGCAGATGGACGTCACACATTTGCCAGAATTTGGAAAATTAAAATACTTGCATGTTACAGTTGATACTTCTTCTGGATTTTTGATGGGCTCCCTTCATGCCGGAGAAAAAACTAAAGATGTTATAGCTCATTGCTTACAAAATTTTGCCACTGTGGGCGTTCCAAAATAGTTAAAAACAGATAATGCCCCTGGTTATACTTCTACCTCTTTAAACAATTTTGCTCATCATTTGGCATTACTCATATAACAGGAATCCCATACAATCCACAGGGACAAGGCATAGTTGAAAGAGCTCATCAAACTATTAAAATGTACTTATTAAAGCAAAAAGATGGAATTGGGAAGGGGTATATATTCCCCTAAGATAAACTTAAAATAACCTTTTTACTCTAAACTTTTTAAATTTGGATCCATCAGGACTTAGTGCTGCAGAAAGGCATATGTGTCCAAAAAATGTACATAAGCCCAAGGTACTTTGGAAAGATATTCTAACAGGACAATGGAAAGGTCCTGACCCAGTAATTATCTGGAGTCGGGGGTCTGTTTGTGTGTTTCCACAGGAAGAACAGCACCTGATTTTGATTCCAGAGAGATTAACTAAAGCGATTTCTACAGACCAAAAAGAAGATGATTTGGCTCAAATCATCTAATATCCAAAACTCCAGTTTGGCTATTCTTACATCTGCAACAGAACCAGGATGCTTTTTTCAATATCTATTTTATTATTGCCCTTTCCCATATCATGAAGTTCTAAGTTTGTTTTTTGAGCTCATACAGACCTAGGTTAATATTTTGCTGATCAGTTCTATTTTTTGACTATAGAGTTTTTAAACATTGCAATGGAGATTTCACCTGTAAAAAGTTATAAGGCCTTTACTATTATGTTATGTGTTGTATGTATTATATTATGTGTGCACACTTGTGTTTTGTGTTATATGTTTGAATGTACATATGTCCATATATCATATATGATGAGCGCTCATGAAAAAATGGATCCAAATATTTTTTTTCATTCACGTGATTTAAATGGTTTAATTTAAATTGGGTAAATAACTGTTAAGGATTGTTTTAGTATGTAAACAAAAAAGGAGGTTACCAGATCTGTTTGGTTACTTTCACCTTTCCTTTTCATTATATTTAATAATTCTCACCTTTCCTTTTCATTATATTTAATAATTCTCTTCAAGATAATGTAAATTGTTAAGAAAATTGTTTTTTTTAGTGCCTTCTGAAATGTTACACAATTTTTTCTTTAGCCATTATTGCCAGAATTCCTATCTTCATCCCAGTGTCAGTGAAGAGAATGTAAATTGTTAAGAAATTTGTTTTCTTTTAGTGTCTTCTGGAATGTTACATAATTTTTTCTTTAGCCATTATTGCCAGAATTCCTATCTTCATCCCAGAGTCGGTGAAGACAAAAATAAAACTAATCTTCAGCTTCTGCAATAGCTTGCAGAACTGCTTGCAGAACTTGTCTAGACTATGTGCAGAATTTGCAGAACTTGACTTGACTTGCCGAGACTATGCATTGTGAACTATCTGTTGGTGCAGCGACATGTGGTAGTGTTGGGGTATTTTTGCTGATGATGTCATCGGTGGTACAATTTTTCCAACAAGAGCCATCAATTGGCATGGTGTATCTTCCTCCCTTCTGCTTGTCATGACAAAGACCTCTCCACAGGTGTGGCTGTATACTGGACCAGTAGTCAATAACGGGTAAGATCGAATTACAATGGTACCAACCTAAGACAGGAGGCTGACGCCCTAAGGTCAGCTCATCCGAAGACGGGTAAGGACCATATGTAGTATTGGACAACCTAAGGCAGGCATGGTCCCTAAGCCACATGCTTGTTGTTTAAACAGAGAGGGGGAGATGTTAAGAGCCACAGCCAAAGGGGCACCAGCAAACTTCCAGCTGCCAACAAACTTCCAGCTGCCATCTGATGATTGGTTCACAGCAGCCCCAGGAACATCTAGCTGATTGGCTCCTCTGCGGTGATGTTCATTGGGCAGTTTCCCTGCCCTTTCAGACCACAGAGCTGCTCATTGGGGGACTTCTTTGGCTCCGCCCACACAACCCAGCCAATCGGCCTCAAGAGCAGGAGGATTGTGGGAGGTGGTGAGGCTTGTGTGGGTGAGAGGCTTGTGGGAAGTCGGTGGTGGCAGTTGGGCTCTGAGGGTTTTTTCCTGAGGAGCTGTTTTGTTTGGAGTTTGTAGTTCTAAAAATAAAGTTCATTTCTTTTGACAAGTGGCTCCTGAATTGTGCCCAGCCAGACTGCGGCAGTTTTCCATATGAATTTCTTGATTGCTTTATCTATTTCTACAAGAAATGCCATTGGGATTTTGATTGGCATCGCATTAAACCTGTAGAGAACTTTGGGTAATATCACCATTTTGATGATGTTAGTTCTGCCTATCCATGAAGAGGATACATTTTTCCATCTTCTAAAATATTTTTGTATCTCTCTCTTTAGGGTTCTGTAGTTTTCATTGTATAAATCTTTCGCCTCTTTTGTTAGATTGATTCCCAAGTACCTTATTTTCTTTGAGGATATTGTGAATGGAGTGGTTTTCCTCATTTCCACTTCAGAAGTTTTGTTGCTGATATACAGGAATGCCTTTGATTTATGCATGTTGATTTTATATCCTGCCACTTTGCTGAATTCATTTATTAACTCTAGCAGTTTCTTTGTAGACCCTTTTGGGTCTGTTAAATATATTATCATGTCATCCACAAATATTGATAATTTAAGTTCTTCTTTTCCTATTTTTATGCCTTTAATTTCTTTTGTGTGTCTAACTGCTCTGGCTAGTATTTCAAGAACTAAATTGAATAGAAGTGGTGATAGAGGGCATCCCTGTCTTATTTCAGATTTTAGAGGGAATGCCTTCAGTTTTTTTTTTTCCATTTAGGATGATGCTAGCCTGAGATTTAGCATATATAGCTTTTACAATGTTGAGGAAAGTTCCTGTTATCCCTAGTTTTTCTAGTGTTTTGAACATAAAGGGATGCTGTACTTTGTTGAATGCTTTTTCTGCATTTATCGAGATGATCATATGGTTCTTACCTTTAAGTCTATTGATGTGGTGAATAGCACTTATTGATTTCCTTATACTGAACCAGCCTTGCATCCCAGGGATGAATCCTACTTGATCATGGTGCACAATTTTTTTGATATGCTTTTGTATTCGATTCGCCATGATTTTATTGAGAATTTTTGCATTCAAGTTCATTAGAGATATTGGTCTGTAGTTTTCTTTCTTTGAAGTGTCTTTGTCTGGTTTCGGGATCAGGGTGATGTTGGCCTCATAGAATGAATTTGGAAGAGCTCCTTCTTTTTCTATTTCTTGAAATAGCATGAAAAGTATTGGTATTAATTCTTCTTTGAAGGTTTTGTAGAACTCCGCTGTATACCCATCCAGTCCAGGGCTTTTCTTAGTTGTTAGTCTTTTGATGGCTTCTTCTATTTCTTCCTTTGTTATTGGTCTGTTTAAATTGTGTGTGTCTTCCTGACTCAATCTGGGCAGAGCATATAACTTAAAAAATTTATCGATATCTTCACTATCTTCTATTTTATTGGAATATAGGGTTTCAAAATACTTTCTAATTATCTTTTGTATTTCTGTTGTGATATTGCCTTCTTCATCCCATATGTTAGTAATTTGAGTTCTCTCTCTTCTTCTCTTTGTTAGCATGGCTAAGGGCCTGTGGATCCTATTTATTTTTTCAAAGAACCAACTTTTAGTTTTATCAATTTTTTCAATGTTTTTTTTTGTTTCAATTTCGTTAATTTCTGCTCTGATTTTGATTATTTCTTGTCTTCTACTACATTTGCTGTTATTTTGCTCTTCCTTTTCTAGAAGAAAGAGGTGTAGTGTGAGTTCATTTATTTGTTGTTTTTTTTTTCTTTTTTTGAGGAAAGAACTCCAGGAAATGAATTTCCCTCTTGAAACTGCTTTCATTGTGTCCCATAGATTCCGATAAGAATTTTTTTATCTCCTCCTTTATGTCTTCTGTAACCCATTGATCATTCAGTAACATATTGTTCATTTTCCATGTGATGTAGGATTTTTCCTTCCTTCTTTTATCATTGATTTCCAGTTTCATTCCATTATGATCAGATATGGTGCATGGTATTATCTCCACGCCTTTATATTTACTAAGAGTTGCCTTATGGCATAATATATGGTCTATCTTTGAGTAGGATCCATGTGCTGCTGAGAAGAACGTGTATCCACTTGATGATGGTTGATATATTCTATATATGTCAGTTAAGTCTAGGTTATTGATTGTGCTATTGAGTTCTATAGTTTCTTTATTCAGCTTTTGTGTAGAGGATCTGTCTAATGGCGAGAGTGGTGTGATGAAGCCACCCATAATTATTGTGTTGTAGTCTATTTGACTCTTGAACTTGAGGAGAGTTTGTTTTATGAACGTTGCAAAACCATTGTTTGGTGCATACAAATTGATAATTGTTATGTCTTGTTGGTGGATGGTTCCTTTTAACAGTATATAGTTTCCTTCATTATCCCTTTTGATTAACTTAGGTTTGAAGTTGATTTTATTCGATATGAGTATGGCCACTCCTGCTTGCTTCCGAGGGCCATGTGAGTGGTATGATTTTTCCCAACCTTTTACCTTCAGCCTGTGTATGTCTTTTCCTATCATATGAGTCTCCTGAAGGCAGCATATTGTTGGATTTGTTTTTTTGATCCAGATTACTAGCCTATGTCTCTTGATTGGTGAGTTTAGGCCATTAACATTTAAGGTTACAATTGAAATATGGTTTGTACTTCTAGTCATGTTTATTTATTTATTTTTGTTTGGCTAGGTTTTACTTTTTGGTTATTTTCCTCCCCCTTTACTGAGATACCTCCCGCTGTTAGTTTTGGGCACTATTTTTCAATTCCTCTTCTATAGTATTTTGCTCAAAATGCTTTGCAGTGCTGGTTTTCTGGCTGCAAATTCTTTTAGCTTTTGTTTATCGTGAAAGATTTTAATTTCATTGTCAAATCTGAAGCTTAATTTTGCTGGATACAGTATTCTTGGTTGGAATCCATTATTTCTCATTGTTTGAAATACATTCTTCCAGGATCTTCTCGTGCTGGTAGCAGGCCTTCCCTGGCCCCCGGGGCCTAGCCCCCAGTTCCTTGTTCTGCATGTCAAAGTGGCCAGCTCACAGGGTCGTGATGCAAGCTTGCGGTTTCATGTTTATCTGCCTCAGACATATGTGCCTTTTGGGGAACATCTTGGCCTTCTCGGAGCTTCCTGATAAGGGACGGTCACGGTAACCCAAGAGTAGCAGGTGTTATTCCTCCCCTGTTTTGGCTAAATTTCCACTGCAGTTATAGAAAGTATATAAGGGAACAAACTTGGATAATAAAGCGGCACACATGCCTCCTCCTGGATGAAGAACCTTGGTGTCCTGTGAACTCTTTTAACCCCGACATCTCTCGCCGGACTCGGTCCATTCGCCGGACGCGGCAAGTGGAGGTTTCACTGAGACCGGAAAGCAGAGGTAAGCAGACGGGGCTCCCTCCACGGAGAGGGAGGATTGGAAGCCTTCCATAAGAGAAGGGTAAAAGAGACCTTCCATAAGAGAAGGGGAAAAAATTGAAACTTACATAAGGAACAGGTAGCTACCATGGGTAACTCAGCAGCCAAAGTTCGTCTGGCCAATGAACTCAGAGAGCTGTTGAATACACAAGGAACCGGAATAAAAACAAAAACTGCAACAGAATTCATTGAAGTTATTGCCCAGGCATGTCCTTTGTTTCTGACAGGGGGATTTCTTAATAACAGTGATTAGGATTTGGTAAAGCAGGATCCCCAAACGTTGTTGAGGGACCAAGGTCCAGATAGAGTCCCCATTGCTACTTTCTCTCTATGGAGATTGGTAAAGGATGCTTTTTTACTGATAAAGTGAAGATTAAGGAGCAGCTTGCTGAATGCGAACAGGCCCTTAATCAGGTCCAGGAAGAGCAAATGACAGAGTCCTTACCCCTTTCCCATTATTCTTTCACATCTCCTTCTTCATTCTTAGATCCACCCTAGCTGCTCTCAACCTCGCCTTCTCATCTTCCCCCTCCCTACCAGGCCCACAGAAAAGTCTTAACTGACCTTCTCCAGAATATTCACCATGTCTGATTTCAGGACTTTCAGCAAAAGAATCTCTACAAAAAAAAAAAAGGGGGGTTCAATGTAGATAAATTTCCTATTTTCATGTTGCCCTGTTTTATTTGGCTACTGTCTGAAAAAATCAGCACTCCAGGCGCTGGACACTCCCTTACTAGTTTTTCACAAAAATATGTAAACAAGGCCTCTAGCCTTGAGCTGGGCTTCACAGTGCTGAGTACATTTCTAAGATAAGGGAGTTACTAACTGGGCTCCATGGTAACAGCTGGCAGGAGGAGGAACTGGAAAGGGAGATAGAGGAACTAGAAGGTCGAATGAAGAAGTCAAGATTTAAAGCACCTACGGCCCCAATCCCTGTGTGCTCCCTCCTTACAACCCCGATTGGGACGAGGACAACCCCAGAAAGCGGGGGGGGGGGTGTTCATTGGCAGCCTAAGATAGCCCAAACTTTTCCAGTAATTGAAAACCTGGATGCCAATGGACAGCCGGCCAGAGAGTATGTTTCTTTAGCCTTTAAGGATATTAAACAACTAAAGGAGGCAGTTACTAATTACGGACCCCATGCCCCCTTTACATTGACTCTCTTCAAGTTTTTCTCTGCCAATCAGCTGACACCTAGTGACTGGCAACAGCTTTGCAGGGCTGTGTTGTCCGGAGGGGATTTTTTGTTGTGGAAAAGTGAAAATCAAGAGAGGTGTCGCGAGGTAGCCCGAGTCAATCAGGACGCCGGCTTCCCACAGCGTAACCTTAAAATGTTAACAGGCTCAGGACAATATGCTATCATAAATCAGCAAATTAATTATGATCCTGGGGTCTATGCTCAGATAGCTACAGCAGCCGTTCAGGCTTGGAAGGCTCTACCTATTTCAAATGCTGAAACAAAAATTTCAAAAATTGCTCAAGGACCCTCTGAGCCTTATTCCGACTTCATAGCCCGATTGCAGGAAAAATATTCCCTAACTTGGAACAAGCCATGCCGGTCATTAAGCAATTGGATCTTGAAAATGCAAATTCCTATTGCCAAAATGCCATTAAATCTACCAGAGCAAAGAGTGTTGATGACATGATTCGAGCTTGTAAGGATATTGATGGAGCTCATATTACCGGACAGATTTTGGCCGCTGCCCTCAAAACGGGATTGTCAGGGTTTAATGGTAAAGGGGCCCAACCCAAATGCTACTCCCGATGTGGGAAAGAGGGACATATTAAATGAAATTGTCCCGAGGGGGATAGACAGGGTCGGGAAGGCATGCCTGGCCCCTGTCCCCAATGTGGCAAGGGGAATCATTGGAGCAGCGAGTGTCCTTCCAAGTTTGATGCTCAGGGATGCCCACTGCAGCCGGGAAATGGGAACAAAGGCCCGCCCCGGGCCCGGAAGCCAGAGTGTACGGGGCGGTCCAGAGACAGAACAAGCTGCTACCGCAGTAAGATCTTGGCCAGGCGGGGAAAAATGCAGACAAAATCAAACAAAATGCAATCGGCTAGGAAAACTTAGGGAACTTTTGCCCCGAAAATGGGCAGCGGACTCCATGTTGTTTGCATCACCATGGTAACCATGGGGTGCCTGGCCGGAAGAGCGGCTTCCTGGTCCCACCTCCCACACTTTTGCGGGCTACCAATTGGTTCTTCCACAGTCACTCAGACAGGACTTCTAGTCCCGCCTTCCAGCCACTAACCTGTACTGCTGTATTTCAGATTTCTACCGGAGCTGCTCAGAGCCTGTATTTTTTAAAAATGCCTACATGTAAATACTAACGAAAGATATCTTTTTCAGACAAAATTTAATTCCACAGGTTTCTATGTTACAGTCCTAAATTTAAGCTAGTTCTAAGTTAAATAACCTGACTTTTCTCTATAGTTGTGTTACTAAATAATGTTCCATTGATGAGAGATATCAAATATGCTTCTTTATATTTTACTTTTAATTTTGGAGGTTATGAGGATGCATTTGCTCGCCACAGGAACAAGCCGGCAAAGTTACTGTGATGACCAAAAAATCCTTATTCTCATTGCTAACTATAAAAATAAAAATGTATACTCAAGGATCTTATTTCAGTTACATCAAGTGACGTCACATAAAAGAGTGCACTCCTAGTTAAAAATAAATTAAAATGGATCCAAATATTTTAAGGCCACGTGGTTACATAAAGTTAATACAATTATAAGTTATGCTCTTATTCTTAATATATATATATTTTTTTATATATTTAGACAACCTATATTTGTTAATCTATAAATTAATTAGCACATGCCTAATTGATTAGTTAATATACATTTGCCTAATTGTTTTTCTTTAACAGGAAACCCATAATTTATGTTTTATATTTACATTTATCAGGTACTCTGCCTTTTCAGTTACAGATATTTGAGATAAATGTATTTACTATAAATTTGCTTTTAAGTGAAAATACAATCAAGTAATTTCTAATTCTCAAGGTTACTGTTTAAACTTATAAGATGATAAATTATTATAATTATTTCTACAAAATATCTAAGGGTTTTAACTATATTTTCATTGATATTTCTTATCAAAGTATAATAATTTGTTTATAGATTCTAAGGTTTTCAGAAATTGTTCCAAAGTATAAAAAGAAAAATTTTAAACAAAAAGATGCTTCAACAAAGAAAAAGTACACATGGATCCTAAAAAGAAGAAAGAAATCTTCTTTGGGTAAAACAAGGTCTTTATATTCATTTTCCTAAGTAAAAAAAAAAAATATATATATATTATTATCTAAACAGATGATGTAAAAAGTTAGAACAATTAAAAAAGAGATTTATATATACTAAACTGACTATAATTAATTTAAGGGTATTTCAGGTTATTTTCCTAATTTAACTATACTAATGTGAGCAAAAATTTTGTCCATATTTTGACATGACAAACACCTATTAAAATGTAAGTTTATTTCTTTAAAGAAAGATCCTTATTGCCTAATAATTCTTACTGTTTAAGATAAAGATTAATTTTGGTAAATAAATTCACATTGTTGTTTAAACATTAAGTATATTGAACTACTAACTTAAACCCCTGTATGACCTTTTGAGAGGAGGCCCCTCACCCACCTCCCTGCGAAAACCTACTCCAGAAGCCTTGAAGGCACTTAGATTGATAGAGACAGCCTTACAAGAGATGCAGGTAATGCAGGTGGACTACTCCCAGTCCTTGTTATTCATTGTTCTGCCGTCAAAATTCACCCCGACTGGAGTCTTTTGGCAGACTGGTCCTATTTATTGGGTTCACTTACCTGCATCCCCCTCCCGGGTCTTGATACTTTTCCATGATCTGGTAATACAATTAGTTTGGAAAACAAAATATCTAGGAGATGCCTTGTTTGGAAAAACCTTTGATGTTCTCATATTACCATATAATCAAGACATTCTTTCTAAATTAAGACAGGAACATGATCTCTGGTGTCTCTTCTTCTGTAGTTTCATGGGACGACAGTATTTTGAGGCCAGATTGACAGTCGGGGGAGGGGGTAAGAGTAACTTTTCACTTCACTCCGTTTCTTTTTGGCCAAGGGGGAATTGAATCTAAACTCCGGTTGGCTGGGTGCCAGGGTGAGGTTGGTAAGTCCTCCTGTTGGCCCACTACAGCCCCTACAGGGATCTCTGACAGGGGGGACCTACTGATTCTGTTAAACATCTTCAAGTTATCAAGCTCTTGAAACCACAGGTCCCTAACCTCATATACTACCCCTTGGTGCTGCCTAAGTCTCAGCTCCCAGATCTGGATGCCAATACGTGGGATATCTTAAAAACCACCCTTTTTTACTTAACAATCCTGATCCCACGCTTGCTAGTGACTGGTGGCTCTACATAACAACAGGGGTGGTCATGCCCGTGGCGGTTCCTATCAATGCCACCATATCTGATGATGATACTTGCTAGCCCAGACTGCCTTTCAAGGTCCAACCTATGGGCACTTTTACAGAATGTCTCCTGTGTATGATGCAAAACAACACCTATGATGTTGATGTTGGAGTGACTTCCTTTGGAAACTGGTCAATCTCATTAACCAAGAACTATTCCTCACCCACTCCAGCCCTCTGTCCCCCTAATGGCACTGTTTTTATGTGTGGAGAAAATTCTGCCTTCCCTCGACTCCCTACAAATTGGACAGGTGTCTGTGTTCTCACCCTGCTCCTCCCTGATATAACCATTGTCCCTGGGGATGAGCCCCTGCCCATCCCCAGCTTAGACACCATAGTAAAAAGGCACAGGCGAGCTACACAGGCTTTACCACTACTCACCACACTGGGGATAACGGCTGCTGTGGGCACAGGCACAGCTGGACTGGGTACAGCGATACATTCTTATCGCCATCTATCTCAGCAGCTTATAGATGATGTGCAGACCCTATCTGGCACTATTGGGGATCTACAAGACCAAATTGACTCTTTGGCAGAAGTAGTCCTTCAAAATAGGCGAGGCCTAGATCTGCTGACCGCCAATCAGGGAGGGATTTGCTTAGCTTTGGGAGAAAGGTGCTGCTTCTATGCCAATAAATCGGGCATAGTTCACACTAAAATCAAGGAGATTCAAGAAGACCTAGAGAAAAGGAGAAAAGAATTATTCGAGAACCCTCTTTGGACTGGGATGAATGGGTTCCTGCCCTACCTTCTTCTCCTCCTGGGACCCTTACTGAGTCTTCTTTTGATTACAACCTTGGGACCTTGTGTTGCAAATAGGATAACTCAATTCATTAAGGACCAGATTAACATTAACCTCCAAGCCAATACAGGTTCACTACCAACGCCTGAAGATGGATGACTCCGCCCACGAGGTGTACTTACGACCCATCCGGAGATGAGATGTAACTGGACAGGAGCCAATACCCGAGCCCTCCTATGTACCTGCTTTTGCCCAGGTCCCTAATTACCCTGCTGACTTGGTGCCGTCATCCCAGACCCTTACGTTCAGAAAGCTCCCTGGTCATAGCTATCCCACTGGCAAAGATGATGACTGGGATCCACAGTTGTGTCCTGCTGGCCATGACACCCTAACTGAAAAGTGTCTGTTTACGTAGGACAAGAGCTGATCTTGTAGTACCCAGTGACGGGCAACTTCCACGCTTGCACTGCAACCTAAGCCAGGGGAATGGGGCCTCCCCAGAGACAGGTAAGCAGTGCAGGGGCGGTGGACGACCTAAGACAGGGGCTACTTGATTCCCTTTAACATGCAAAAAACAAAAGAGGGGGACTTGCTGGTAGCAGGCCTTCCCTGGCCCCCGGGGCCCAGCCCCCAGTTCCTTGTTCTGCATGTCAAAGTGGCCAGCTCACAGGGTTGTGATGCAGGCTTGTGGTTTCATGTTTATCTGCCTCAGACATATGTGCCTTTTTGGGAACATCTTGGCCTTCTCGGAGCTTCCTGATAAGGGACGGTCACGGTAACCCAAGAGTAGCAGGTGTTATTCCTCCCCTGTTTTGGCTAAATTTCCACTGCAGTTATAGAAAGTATATAAGGGAACAAACTTGGATAATAAAGCGGCACACATGCCTCCTCCTGGATGAAGAACCTTGGTGTCCTGTGAACTCTTTTAACCCTGACGTCTCTCGCCGGACTCGGTCCATTCGCCGGACACGGCATTCTCGCTTTCAAAGTCTGTGATGAAAAATCAGTCGTTAACCTAATTGGTTTACCCCTGAATGTAATCTGTCTCCTTTCTCTCATTGCTTTCAATATTCTCTCCTTGTTCTGTATGTTGGCTATCTTCATAATTATATGTCTTGGAGTTGGTCCATTACGATTTTGAATGTTTGGGGTCCTGTAGGCTTCCAGGATTTGGCAATCCATTCCATCTTTCATCTCTGGGAAGTTTTCTAGAATTATTTCATTTAATAGGTTGTCCATTCCTTTGGTTTGAATCTCTATGCCTTCTTCTATCCCGATGACTCAAATTTGTTTTTTTTATGACATCCCATATCTCTTGAATAGATTGCTCATGAGATTTAAGCATCTTTTCTATGTTGACTATATTATTTTCAAGTTGATAAACTTTGTCTTCATTATCTGATGTTCTGACTTCTACTTGATCTAGTCTATTTTAATATTCTCATTTGAGTTTTTAATTTGGTTTATTGTTTCCTGCATTTCTAGGATTACTGTTTGATTTTTTTTTAAGATCTCTATCTCCTGGTAAAGCTCGTTCTTTGCCATTTGAATTTGTTTGTTTAATTCATTTTCAAAATATACTTTCATTGCTTGGACTTGCTGTCTCATGTCTTCTCTAATATTCCTTTCCATCTGAGTTAGGTATGCCTTGAGTTCTTTCCCTATCCATGTTTCTGATGCTTCTAGGTCCTCCTGTAGATTTAAGTTGTCCTGCATTAAAAAATTACTCCTTTTTTCCCTTGTTTTTTCATGATGTTCACGTTACTTTCCAGATCTATTTGATTTCAGTGTTTCTGCTCTCTTCTATAGATTTGTTTTGGTTTTGTATATCTGTGTTGTCTCTAATTTGTGTTGGTAAACTATACCTACTAAAGTGGATTCCACTTGGAAGGAATTCCGATGGCTGAGCTCCAGTGACGTCACCTCTCTGCTATGGCGGGCCCCAGGCTCCTTGCTGTGGTGTCTCGCCAGCGGGCTGGCAATCTGTAGCCGCCCAGTCGCCAGGGCCTGGCCTCTAGTCCCCTGGTTTCTCCTGCTAGTCCTAGCTTCTCCTGCTAGACCAGTCTTCCCCTGAGTGATGCCTCTTGGCAGTTCAAACTGTACTCTGGGCCTGCCATTTTCTGGGTGTGGAGAGTGGCTAATGGGAACCCCGGCACTCTGTTGTTCTGATTTTTTCCGCTTGCCCCTCCCCCAGTGCTGGCAAGACAGGTTTCATTTTCGCCACTGATGGGAGGGGGAGTTGAAGTTCAGGTGTCTCTAGCTTTCTCCGCGTCTTTATGCAGGCTCGTTCTGATAATCCCTCCCCCGGAAAGCCTAGGATTTTATCCGAATTCCCCGCTGTATGGGAGATGGGCTGAGTAACACACACCTGTTTTTTTGTTGCAATCTGTTGGAGACTGGCGGTGGTTATGTCAGCTCTCCAAGATGGTGGCCGCTGGTTTCCTTGGTGGAGTTTCCGTTGTGGGGGGTAGAACTGGACCGCTTCCTTCCCCATCTGAAATCCCGAACTCAGCCCAGGACTCAGTGAGGGCTCAGCCGGAAGGATTCCACAGAATCTGTAGCAACGTTTCTCTCTGCTTGCTGGTCGCTTCTCTGCAGCGCCCTGCCATCTGTAGCCTCGGGGCGGGCCGCGTGGATCAGTCAGCCTGGATCTCTGGTCGCACAGTTGGCTCGTGTTTGAGACTCAATTACCATTCCTTGGTGCTGGAAATCCTTCCTCTAGGTTTCGGTGCACCCCAATTTTGCTGTAAGTTCCTAACAAGATAGTTTTTTGTTGTTCTAACTCGTTATTCACCTGCGCAGTGGCACGGTATACGGGGTGTGATGCACTCTATTCGTGGCCATTTTTCCAAATCAAGAATGATTATTAAATAATTTTCTAAATATTGACTAAATCATAGAGTGTTTGTCTTATCCAGATCATGGTCTCCTGATCCAAGATGGACAAGTCTAAAGGAGCAAACAAATACATTTTTTAGTTTATCCAAGGCCAAGTACCCTTAAATATCAGGTGCAGTGCTCTTGACTATCCTTGATGGAGTTTATGGACTAGTGTGAGTGATTATCTGATATATAAAGGTTAGCTATAAATCAAAGTAGGAGGATCAGAAAATTCTCTAGATCATCTTGGAAGACTGTTGTGGTTTGTCTCCAAAGTCTCATGTATTGAAGGCTTCTTCCCACTGCAGAAATTTTCAGAGGGGAGGAATTTGGGAAGCCAGTAAATCATGAGCCTCTGTCTTATTGAGGAGGTTTCTCCACTTCTAGGATGTGGTGAAAATCACAGGAGGTGGAACTTAGTTAAAAGGGTAATTCCTTATGGAGAGCCCTTCTGGTCTATATCTTGTTCCTAGATTCTTTCTCTCTGTTAGATATCTGGCTTCTACAAGGAAATAAAATTTTCCTCACATACCCTGTTTCCCCTGATGTTCTGCCTCATCTCAGCTTAAAGAAATGGAACAGGTAAACATGAATTGAAACTTCCAAAACCATGAGACATTAAACATATTCCCCTCTTTAAGTTGTTTTCTTAGGTGTTTTGTACAGGAACAAAACGTGACTAACATAGTATAATGGATCATGAACATGTTCCTAAGGTACTAAACATTATTGATGCATGTCCTTCAGCCTGAGACTGGAGGAAGAAATCACAAAGTGTGCTATATAGCACAGAACATGAACTTCAGGGTCAAATTTCTAGTTAGTTGTAAATAATACTGTCTCCCTAGAGATATTACTTTTCTGAGGACAAGTATGTTAAAAATTATCATTTTATCTGTAAAGTAAAAATAACAAAAGCACCTATCTCATAAAGTTACTTAAAAAATTCAACAGTATAATGAATCTTAAAACACAACACTGTACCTGGCCCCTGATGGATTCTTGTTGCTAGTTGTGCTCACAAGAAATCTATCTGTGAGATAGGGATTAGCATGTAGGATGTGCTTTTAGGATGAATACCTATGGAGAAATAAAGAAAAGGTACTAGTTTGAAAGGGCTTCAGCCTACCATACTGCTAGGGACTGGTATTTTTTCCAGTATTAACTAGTGACTGAGGGCTTGCTCTTCCTAAGACATGTACACAACATTGGTTAGATGGGTCCCCAGGTACCGGCAATTTTCAGAATGGATTTACATCTAAGAAATGTTACTGGAAGCAGTCTCATCAGTGTGGAATCCCTGAAGTCCTATAGGTATGTTCTTTGAAGTATTCAAATTACAACAGAATTGAATTCAGTTAGTTGCTTAGTATTAGATATTGCAACTTTTTTCTCAGTGAAGGGAACTTCAATTAGGTAAGAGCTAAAGTACTCATAGAGATCAAGGGATGATCAAAATTTAGCAACAACAGCAGCAACTAGTGATGTTTAAAAGAAGCCCTGGAAATATTGATCCACTTTGACTCACCAATTACATACCTAAGAATTTACCCTAAGGAAGTAATACGAGTGCACAGAAATCTTTAATTTTAATGTTGTTTATTAAAGCATTATAGTTGTAATAGGAAAATTTAAATGTCTAGAAATATAAAACAAATAAATAGTATGGCCATTATTGAATATAGTATGGTAAATTCATAGACTAGAATACTCTTTAGTCATTAAAATGATGCAGTTGGAAAAAAATGATACAGGCAAATGTTTATTGACATAAGAAAACATTCATGGCATAAAAAGTGGTGGTGTGGGCAGAAGGTTACTGAGATTATAAGATGCACAGTATATTTTGGTAGAGGTTCACAAACATTTATTCTCATGCCTCATTGATAGTTATCCCTGAATTCTGAGGTCATGGGAAATTATATTTTGTTTTGTTTTGTTTTTCATTTATCTGCATTTTATTATTTTTACCATCATTATTTCATGAAGTATTAATGTAAAGATTTGTTTTTATGTGTATATATTTACAGAACAATGGTAAGAGAAAAATATATTTACTCACCTTCAAACTAATAAAATGAAAGTTATATAACATCATATATAATACCATATTATATACCACAAGGATCATAATATAAGCTAAAATTAATATAACTCCAACACCCTTTAACTGACTATCTCATTTCATTAAGATTAGAAATGTGAATGGGTTAGAAAACAAATAAAAAATTATGAAAAGCTCCCACATTGATACAGGGGTAATTTGAGCTTGGAATACAGTGCTGCCTTTTTTAAACCAGAAGGAGTTTGGCCTGAAAGTTCCAGGTGCACTCTCTGGAGTGATTTTTTTTTTCCTCTGAAACTGAAGAAGATATCCATATATGCCCTGAACTGTTTTGCTACTAATGCAACATAAGCTTGAACTCTAGATTTTAGCAACCTTGCAGAAGGTATTGCATTATTTTATGTTTTTTTTCATTAAGCTATCTTATTTTTGCAATTGAATTTTTCAGTCTAGGTATTAGACTTTGCAGTCAAATGTATTAATTATCATTTTACTAGTTTCAGCAGATAGCTATTAAGATAATGGATTTTTATAATATTGTCCAGCATGTTAGCTAATTCTTTGAGCTTTATGCTGTCTGAATATTTTATAAATGAGGTCCAGGGAAATGGTAAGGGCAGAACCTTGGGGACCAAGTGGAAGCTGTGACCATGTTTTTATTTCAGGATGTAGGCGTTCATTAACTCCCCGTCTCAGTTTTCAGCAGTTTCTGTGGCACACATACCCTGCTTTATCCAAGTATTTACTCAACACTCTCCTTCTTGGGAAAACTTTCTTTAGCCTTCCAACTTGAAATTGAAATCTCTTCTTTCTGGTACTCCCTTGTTCTGCTTTATTGTTTTTTTTTTCCTAGAAATATCATTTGTCATCACCTTTTTACTTTTATTTCTTTCATTAAAAAAATTATTAAGGGATGTGTATCCCTGCAGTGGATTGTGAACTATAATGCCAAGATCACTTGCTAATTTAGCTCAGTGATACAGGATTATGTATCATTGCAATATTTTGTGAACTCTATTATCTGAGAATGCTGTTAATTTCACTCAGTAGTGTATCTCCAAGACATATAATAATACATTACATGAAGTAAATATTCAATAAACATTTGTTGAAAAGGTATGAATGGAGAGAGCCAAAATTGTTCTAACGTGCATTAGTGACAGAACCATTTTTTGAATGTGTGTATGTGATGCTGGGGATTGAACCCAGGGCCTTGAGGTAAGCTCTCTACCAAATGAGTTATATCCTCAGCCCCATAGGACGTCTTTTAAAAGATGCATCCAGTGGTAATAATCAATCATATGTTAAGCACAGATTTCTAAGAAGTAATCACTAAAATGATATCTATTAGACACTTATTTTAATTTGCATAATATTTTAGGTATTAAGGAATGCAACAAGGGAAAGATAGGTAAATTTTCTTCTCTCATAGTGATAGCATTTTAGCTCACTTTCCAGCCAATGATTACAGCATTATGTCATCTGAACAGACGTCAAAAGCAGGAATGATATAGGCATTATACAAATGTCACTGCAAAATAAATTTTGTCCTGTCACTAATTTTTCTTTGGAGCATATTTCTTCTTGGAAATAGATTTGGTCCAGAGAACCTATACTATCATTCATTTTCAGGATTTAAACTGTAATATTAACTGACCATCCAAATGGCACAAATGCAAAAGAACACAACAGCAACAATTATTACAACTTTCTTACTTTATTTCTTTTGAAAATGGCTTCAAATGTAAGAAATTTCCCCTATGTCTCATGCTGGAATGCCACATCAAACTAATCGTTAATATATATCACTATATTACCTTCAAAATAACTATTAAATACAGGATATTCATAGAAATATTCATGTAAATGAAATGAGCATTCAAATGCAACATTTAAAAATTATTATTTTAGCTAGCAATATTCATATTTGCATATAGTTAGCATAGTAGCTTAATTTTAAAATGCCTTGCATTTTTCACCCCATTTAACAATTTTTCATATTTTTAAAGGGTGGTGTGGTGAATTAATGTGGGAATATTTGCATTATCTTATAAATAACTTATGCATTTTTAAACAGAGGACGAGAGCCAAGTCCTTTAAAAATTTCGGACACATCTATTAATCATTTGATTATGTGCCGTTTCACGGATTGGCTGCATTGCTTCTTTATACTTGTAAAATATGACTACTACCAAGATACACAGAAAATTCTTGCTGCCAAAAATAAATATATGAAATTACTTAACATAAGATGTTTTTCTCAGTATATGTTGATAACACTGCCAAAAAATTCAAGAAAACTGCATTCTAGTGATTACCCTGTAATTAAATTTTAATGCATTTAATAAAATATATGTATAACCTTAAGAATATATACATATATTTTAACATGCATACATTCTATAGCCACTGAGTTTTAAATTGCTTTAGAAAATATGTAATTGATATGATTGAATGTATATCTTCCTCTGAGAAGTGTCTGTTCAGCTCTTTGGTCCATTTATTGGTTGGGTTGTTTGTTGTTGTTTTTTTTTTTTTTTTTGGTGTTAAGTTTTTGTTTTGTTTATTTGTTTGTTTGGTTTTTTTTTAGTTCTTTATATATCCTGGAGATTAGTGCTCTGACATATGTGTGGCAAAAATTTGATCCCAAAACATAGTGTTTTTCTTCAACCTCATTCATTGTTTCTTTTTCTGAGAAGACGCTTTCTAGTTTGTTTCTATCCCATATATTAATTCTTGATTTTATTTCTTGCACTTTAGGAGTCCTGTTAAGAAAGTTGGGACATAATTTAACATGATGAAGATTTGGGCCTACATTTTCCTCTATTAGGTGCAGAGTCTCTGGTCTAATCGATAGGTCCTTGATCCACTTTGAGTTGAAGTTTGAGCATGGTGAGAGTCAGAGGTTTAGTTTCATTTTGCTGCACATGGATTTCCAGTTCTCCCAGCATCATTTGTTGAAGATGCTATCTTTCCTTCAATGTATGTTTTTGGTGCCTTTCTCTAGTATGAAATGACTGTATTTATGTGTATTTGTCTCTGTGTCTTCTATTCTGTACCATTGGTCTACATGTCTATTTTGGTGCCAATATCATGACGTTTTTGTTACTATAGCTTTGTGGTATAGCTTAAGGTATGGTATTTTGATGTCTCCTGCTTCACTATTCTTTCTAAGGATTTCTTTGGTTATTCTGAGTCTCTTATTTTTCAAAATAAATTTCATGATTGCTTTTTATATTTCTATAATAAACAACAAGGTGATTTTAATTAGAATTGCATTGAATCTGTATAGTGCTTCAGGTAGTATGTCCATTTTGATAATACTAATTTTGTTTATCCAAGAGCATTGGAGAGCTTTCCATTTTCTAAGGTCTTCTTCAATTTCTTTCTTTAGTGTTCTGTAGTTTTCATTGTAGAGGTCTTCCACCTCTTAATTTGATTCCCAAGTAGTTTATTTATTTATTTATTTTTGAGGCTATTGTGAATGGAGTATTTTTCCTAATTTCTCTTTCAGAGGATTCATTACTGATATATAGAGATGCATTTGATTTATGGATATTAATTTTTATATCCTGCTACTTTGCTGAATTTATTAATTAATTCTAGAAGTTTTCTGGTGGAGGTTTTTGGATCCTCTAATATAGAATTATATTGTCAGCAAATAATGAGTCTGATAAAGAAATATATGAAAAAATGTTCAATATCTCTAGTAATTAGAGAAATGCAAATCAAAACTACTCTAAGAGTTCATCTCATGCCAGTCAGAATGGCAGTTATCAAGAATATAGACAACAGTAAATGTTGGAGAGGATGTGGGGGAAAAGCCACACTCATTCATCACTAGAGGGACTGCAAATCTGGAAAGCAGTATGGAGATTCCTGAGAAAAATTGCAAAGCAACCACCAGTTTACCCAGCTATCCCACTCCTTGGTCTTTACCTAAAGGACTTAAAATAGCATACTACAGTAATGCAGCCATATCAATGTTCATAGCAGCTCAATTTATATTAGTCAAACTGTGGAAGCAATTTATATGCCCTTCAATAGATGAATGGATTAAGAAACTGTGGTATATATACACAATGGAATATTAATCAGTACTAAAAGAGAATAAAATTATGGTATTTGCAGATAAATGGATGGAGTTGGAGAATATAATTCTAAGTGCAATAAGCCAATCCCCCCAAACCAAAGGCCAAATGTTCTCTCTGATAAGTGGATGCTGATCCATAATGGGGAGGGCATGGGAAAAATGGAGGAACTCTGATGGGCAAAGGCAAGGGAGGAGTGGAGAGGGGGCGTAGGGGTAGGAAAGATGGTGGTATAAGATGGACATCATTACCCTAGGTACATGTTGACTGCACATATGGTGTGACACGACATCATGTACAACCACAGAAATGTAAAATGCTGCAGTTGTGTACAATGAATCAAAATGCATTCTGCTGTCATATAGACTTAATTAAAATAAATAAGAAAAATATATAATTTATATGAAATTGAAACAAGCATGGTAAATATGATAATGAATATTAAAATATTTGTATTGAATGAGACATAAAATGTCTAGATGAAATTTTCCAGTAATTTGTAATAGATTAAATTATTTTATAAATAAAAACAATAAAATTGAACAATAAAATTGAAGATCATTCTACATCTAGAACACAACTAAAATCATTGTATATTACCTGAGATATATAGAAAACAATCACTGCCTGAACTAGACAAAGCTAAGATGGGTGAAATAACTTCAGAAAATAGAAAAAGTCATCTGGTATATCAGAGAATCACATGCACTGTCATGAGATGTCATATGATGTCACATAATTAGAGGTCATTTTGTGGAAATCCAATGACAATTTGAATCTGAGTTTCCAAAACCAGCACAAAATGTGTAGTAATTAAATATTGACCCAATGTTGACTAACAGGTATGTGTTTTAATTTTTTTTGGAATGGGCATACTGGGGTTTGAGATGCTTTACCACTGAGTCACATCTCCACCCCTTTTTATGTATTGAGACAGGTTATTATAAAAATATTCTCCAACTCCATCCATTTACCTGCAAATGCCATAATTTTATATATTATATTGAGACCGGTTATTAATCTCATAGAAAACTTCTAAGGTTGGTATTATTACTATTTGAAATTCAAAATTTGCAGATTTTAGTTCTTTTCTTCAAAGTTATGAAATAAATTAAATGATGCAAATAAATGTATCAAGTATAGGGTCTATGGAGGTTAAGCATTTTCTAAAGTTACATTACTATGGTTATTACTAATATTATTCACTGATAGATAAGGATCCCATCTCACATCCCTTGAATGGAAAACACAGAGATATTATGTCCTATATTGATTCCCAAAGTTTCCCACTCAGATTCACATACTGCAGTTGCACACATAAATACTTTGCTTGGTAATGTACTCTTTTTTGACTGCCTTCATTTTTCCATCCCACTTGTCATTCTCTACTGCTGTCATACTAATCACTTCCCAAATATTGCACTCAAGTCTTTGATTCAAGGTCTTCTGGGTATACCAAAAAATCATTCATAGAAATAAATGCTTATCAGTCAGGTTATAATATTTGAAGTGTTGCTTCTATTTTTGAGAGCCATATTAAGGGCTCTTGTGGATCCTAGAAATCATGCAATTTGTCATTATGTGCTTCTTTGTTTCCTAGATGAGTATCCTAAAAATGTGATACAGCTTGAAAAGTTGGATTCTATCCAATACACAAGTATGAAAGAGTTTTGGACACAGAACAATATGATATGAGTGTCTTTGGGAGAAGTTGAGTCTAGAGGTTGACCACTAGATGGAGAGAAAATGAGAGATATTTGAGAAAGAACACATAGGAAATTGAAGCACGTGAGTAAAATATGGTGAAAAGGATTCAACTAGAGTTAAAGAAGCAAGAAGAGGAAAAATGAGAAAAAAAGGCTAGTAGAAAATTATCAACACGATTTTGATACAGATTGAGAGGCAGCGATGGCCATTCATATGCTGAATAAACTGGTATTTAATATTTTTTTAAATCACAGAATAGAAGAATCATCTCTTATGATGCTTTAGAATAGATATAATGATTCCTTATTTATTTCTAAGAAAACAGTGAAGGCATTTTTTTCTATTGAGATAGAAAATGGAAGTAAGAAAGAAAAAAACGTACAATTTTGAAAAAATTTCTAAGAGAGCAGGACATTAATGGGTGTAGAACTTGTCAGTCAAAGAGCTTGTAGAGACTTACATAAAAATCATGTTATCTTTATTCTGAAATAACATTTGAGGTTTTAAAAATTTTCCTTTTCACATTAACTACTTGTCTGCTCTGTTTCCTGTTTCCATGTTAATGAGCTCTGGGGTTAGGTGCACTGAGAGGGGCAGATGTGTTGGGATCTATCCTTCCATCAAGATGAGTAAGAAGAGGAAACCAATGCTGTGAAGGATGAAGACTGGCCCACAAATCTGATGTCGGCATAGGCAATACTCATCTTTAGGAAACAAAGAAGCACATAATGACAAATGGCAGGATTTCCAGAATAAACAAGAGCTCTTAATATGGCTCTGAAAAATAGAAGCAATACTTCAAATATTATAACCTGATAAGCATTCATTGTTATGAATGATTTTTTTAAACTACTGTTTTAAAAAGGGAATAATAGCTGTTAGTGTACATGTCACCAACTCCTGGATTTTGGAAGGGTTAAGGTAGATACAGAGGGTGCAGCAAATTGCATTCCAGAACCACTTAAAATAGGAAAATAATTGGAAACCCAACTGCAGGATTCCATACATTTCAATGGCAGTAAGTGAATGAGACAAAGAAAACAAAATGTGGCAATGGAAGAGTCCACATTTGTGATGCGGGCATAAAATTTGGCAGAGGTTTTTGAGATGACACAGAGAGAGTAGATGTAAGTAATACCTTAAAACTTCCCTGTGCCACAGGGCTGGAGTCTTTCCTCTCTTAAGAGAAGTGTTTTCTGTGTTCTATGTGTTTTCCAACAGACAAGGAAGGACCCCTTATCTCTCTTTCCTAGACCACTCTACAGCTCCTATGTGCAGACAAGGAAAACCCATGACACTTAAACTGGAAAAGCTTCAGTACTCCTACACTGAGTGGAGTACTTCTACACTGAGTGGGGGGGGGGGGTCCACACATTTCTCTTGCTTTCTTTCTCTGTTTATTCTATTTCTTTCCAGGAGTGCATATTTATGTATTAGTCAAGGTCCAACTCAAATTTCAGCTTCTTGAGAGCCTGCTTGGACTTCTAGTACTGCCTTACATAGAAGCCCTTTCTTTTTGTACATATCAAATCCTTCACATTTACTCATTTTATAGTACTTAGCAAGATACATTTTAGAAAGATCAGTCTTGTAAAAGTGTGGCACCCTGATTGGATAAGAGTGTGAATAGGAGAATCAGGAACACCAGTTAAGAATCATTTTTGATTGAAATGCTAAGAAATTATAAAGTCCTGTAAAGAAGCTACATGCTGAATATAAAGAGAGAAAGTGATATGACAAATATTTAAGAAAGAAAATACAGAACAAAGTAAAACAGACTAAATAAAAGCTAAATTAGAAAGCCAAACCAAACAAAAATAATTGTGCTTCATCTGACTTAAAAATAAAAATAAATATAAAAGAGAAGAAAAATAACAGAAAGCAAAGAGAAAATAAAGTGAAAAATTTGGGTGAATAAATACATAATTTATCACCCAACATAGGAAACATTTTACAGTGAAAGGGAAGTTCTTTTAACTACAATGGAATAAGAATCTCCTAACCAGGAAATTTGGTGACTGTTGAGAGCCACAGCTGAAGGGGCCCCAGCAAATTCCAGCTTCCAGCTGATTGGCTCCTCTGCGGTGATGCTCATTGGGCTGTTTCCCCACCCTTTCAGACCAGGGAGCTGCTCATTGGGGGACTTTTTTTGGCTCCACCCAGCGACCCAGCTAATCGGCCTCAAGAGCAGGAGAAGTGTGTGTGAGTGTGTGTGTGGGGGGGTGAGAGGCTTGTGGGAAGCCGGTGGTGGCAGTTGTGCTCTGAGGGAATTCCTGAAGAGCTCCTGTGGTGCAGCGTGTGTTCTAAAAATAAAGTTCCTTTCTGCTTTATAAGTGGCTCTGAATTGTGCCCAGCCAGACTGCGGCAGGTGACCCCCAAATATACTGGAATCTGTGCTAAATAATGAATTGAGTTGTATAAACATTAACCTAAATGCATCACTACTTATCGGGAAACTTTTGTTTGGGGTGAGATCCATATTATAAGTATGTCAAGATTTGTTCTCAGATGGGGTTGAGAAGGACTAAAATTCAAGCATCTAATTTTCTAAGATTGTATGAAAACAAGGAAAATAAAAGTTCTGTATCTCGTCTGCCTCAGGCCCTACAAATAAAATAACCTGGCTGGGCATTGTGGTGCATGCTTAAAATCCCAGAAACTCTGGACACTGAACCAGGAGGATCTAAAGTTTGAGGCCAGCTTCAGCAACTTAGCAAAGCCCTAAGCAAATTAATGAGGTCCAGTCTCAAAATGAAAAATAAAAAGGGCCAGGGCTGTGGCTCAGTTGTTAGGCTTCACTGGATTTAATCCCTGATACAAAAAGAAAAAAACATCAACCAACCAAGCATCATCCAGAGAATCCAGGTGCTCTTCAGTACCTTACTGACATCCAACATGAAGATATTAATTCTTATAAGCCAAGTCTCTAATGGACTGATTCAGTGCCCCAAAGCAATGACACCACAACTTTTCAGATACATTTCAAGTTTGTGTCTTCAATTTCATACTCTCTAATGAGCTTAAGAGTTATATTATCCCATTATCTACTCAACATTAACTCTTGATTATCTAATAAAGCTCCATCCAATGGAAATATAACACCAGCCATATATGTATTTAAGAATTTTTAGTGGCCACATTACAAAAAGTATATAAATAGGTGAACATAATTTTACTTTATTTTTATTGTTCCTCAGCTTTATTGAGGTATGATTGACAAATAAAATTTTATATATCTAAGGTATGTATGATGTTTTGGTATATGCATACATTAAGAAGCCATTTACAAATTCAAGCTAACATATCTATCACAAGGTGCGTTTAATTTAAATAACACATTTTATTTGAACCAATATATCTGAAATACTTCTATGTAAAATAAATATCAAATTATTAATCAGATATTTTGTGTTCTTTTGAATACTAAGCAGTTGAAATCCATTTCATATTTTATACTTATAGCATTTCTCAAATTAGATTCTAAATTTCCATAAAATTAGCTAGTCAACATTTGGATTTTATAAAATTTTCAGTTGAAAAAGTAAATTCACATGCCAAATTTATCCAAACATACATACAGATTTTTCACTCTCTGGAGGGTATGATAGTTAACAATTTAAAATTATTAAATAAAATATAAAATTGTTTTTGCTAGCTACATTTTAAATGCTAGAGGCTACCACATTAGATAGATCAGAAATCACAGGTATGTCAATGTTGCAGAGGTCCAAACTGAATGTTTGCCCTAGCCTCAATCTGCTGCTAGCCTAAGTTTCCCCTCTATAGTATTGTCATTGTCTTTGCCTATGAGTCAAGTCCAACAACATAAAGACAACCTTAATGCCATTCTTTTGCCACACCTCACTTGCAATATCTAGGAAATCATATATATATATATATATATATATATATATATATATATATATATATATCCCTCACCACCTCTCCTGCTAAACCTAGGCATCCTTCCCATATTTTAACCCATGTTCCTTCATTCACTTTGAGTGTTTTTTATTTATTTTTTAGAACAATTCAATTTATTCTTCTGATCTCAATATGTGATTTCATTGCTCAAAGTTTCTCCAGGATTTTTTATCATACAAAACTAAAAAAAAAAAAAAAAAGTAGTAAGATTCAAGTTTGAGGTGTTCTGTTTACCTGTGATAACTCAACCACCAAGCCATCTGCATGGTTTCCTTTGGCTTTGGCCCTGGAAAGCAAGAAGCACATCTTTAATGCCAAATGTTCTGATATGGATATGGGGTAGTTCCCCAAAGTGCCAGTGTTAAAGTAGGAATATTCAAAGACAAAATGATTAGATTATGAGGGATGTAACCTAATAAGTCCATCCTCATTTTAATTGAACAACTGGATGGTAAAGGTAGGCAGGTGAGGCATGGCTGAAAGAGATGGGTCACTGTGAGCATGCCCAGGAAGGGTTCATATTCCTTGTGGCTTCTTTTCTCTCTCCCTGCTTCCTGGATGTCATGAACAAAGCAGTGCTACTCCACAATGCCCTTCTGCAATAATGTTCTGCCTCACCTTGTGCCCAGAGCAACACGCATGGCTGAACTCAGACTAAACTTCTGAATCCTTTAGCTACAATAAACTTTTTCTCCTCTAAGTTGTTCTTGTGGGGGTGTTTTGGTCACAGCTATGCAAAGTTGACTAACACACCAGGTTTTGCCTTGCGGGGGCAGGGGAATCCCATCAATGTTCTTGCTCATCTGTTTGCTCATCTGTCTCTCTTATATTCTCTTGGGGTCTTCCTGACCCTTGCATAAAATAAACTTCTCTCACACAAATTATCTCTGTTTTCTTTTAATAAGCTCCAATTTAATTTTTTTCAGAACCATTAATACACTATGTTACCATAGCACAGTGGTTCAGAACATAGATTTTGTGGTACATTTACTGAGATTCGCTTTTTTTTCCACCAGATATGTGACTTTGAACAATTTTACCTTGCCCCTTCTTTCTGTAGTTTCTTCAATAATAAAAATGAAGATTATAATATTTTCTTAATAAGCTTATTCTAAGAATTAAATTATCTGTCCAATCTAAAGTGCTTAAGACTGTGACTAGCTCATAGAGAAAGACTACAATTTTATTATATGTATTATAAGTTCCTCACAAGTAAAAGATATATGAAAAGGAAGAATTTATCAGTTTGATATAATATTACCTACATGAAATCTAGAATAATGTCTGGTCTTTGTACTTGCTAAATGGATATCTGAATAGAGAGACCAGGGTTAAATGAAATGTCCATATATACAAGCATAAATCAGCAAATAATTAGGATTGGATAAGATAAAGCAGGGAGGAAATATGAAAACAGGAGAATTGGAGGGAAGCAAGTAGATTAGGGAATATCCATCTGTACTGTTTTAAATTCAATTCAATCAAATAGGTCTTCTAGTGCTATGTTTTTATGCCACATTGATTTATCAATCTCTTCATTGAATATCTCACTTAGTTTAGGCTAATTTGCTGTGGATCATCAATGAACAAAGCCAGTGACAGCCAAGACATTTTGTTTGAAAGCATGCCATGCAATGAAATCTGTAGAGGAATACATTAGTCATTAGAAATCTTTTTATTTTTATTTTTATTTTTATTTATTTTTTTAAATATTTATTTATTCTTTTAGTTTTCGGCGGACACAACATCTTTGTTTGTATGTGGTGCTGAGGATCCAACCCGGGCCGCACGCATGCCAGGAGAGCGCGCTACCGCTTGAGCCACATCCCCAGCCCATAGAAATCTTAATTCATGTCTTGATTCTGCTACTCCCAAGCTTTGGCATAATGCTATCTCTTTCATCTTCGGTTCAAAAATGGAAGGATTTTTTGTTAGTTTCCTGTCACTGTAACAAACACCTGAGATAATAAATTTATGAAGATAAAGATTTGGTTTACTCAATGCTTTCAGAGGTTCCAGTCCATCATCACTTTTCTTGTTACTTTGGGCCTTTGGTGAAGCCGCACATCAGGGGGAAACCAAGGGGTAAACTAAACCAGTCTCTTCATGGCTGTGAATCAAAAGACAGAAAGGAGGAGGAAGCGACTGGTGCCCTACTGTCTCTTTCAGGATTATGCCTTCAGTCACCTGAAGAATTCCCACTAGTTCTCACCACTTAAAAGTTCTAACACCTCCCAATATCACCAAGATGGGATCCAAGGCTTTAACAAATGGGCCTTGGAGGAAATTCCAGATCAAAACTACAGGAGGTTTGGAGAAGGTTTTTCCTATTAATTCTTTAAGCTATATAAAGTATTTGCATTTTCATGGTTGCTGGATTTCCTTGGAATATTTCTATCTACCTCACACTCTTCTTACTGTCCTCAATTGGTACAGGTAGAAGGAAATTAAGTAATGGTAATATTATGGTAAATAGAGCATCATTGCAAAGATAAATATAATGAACAAAATTATATGCTATACCTGTGTACTCAATGACAGCATAATTTTCTGCTATGTGGATTATCACTGATAAGAATTTCTTATCTTGCAAAACAAAGTTGATATAAATTGCTGATAATTGATAAGAAAGATGGATGATATGAAAATGAGGCAGCACAAGTTAATCAAGTAAAAAAAAATAAGCAACCAGGTTAAACTAAGGATAAATGAAAAAAGAAAAAGCAGAGACTCTAGATCCATCATTGACATATTTTTTAAGGTTTTAAATTATTTCTGATTTTACAAATTAAAAAAAAATACTACTTACTGATAGAATGAGGAAGACTTTCTTGCCATTACACGTTAAATATGCATGCTAAAAATACTGTCATTGCAATGATTTCAAAACCAAATAGCTTATGTTCAGGTCTTCAAATCATCTGTAGTTATGAGTGTTTTATTACGGTGTAATTTCCTTGTAAGTAGCCATTTATTTCATTCCTTGGACTTGTCAGTCAAAAATGTATTTGAGGAGGAGAAAAGTGCTGGGGAGTGATATTGGCCAAATTATATTGTTATGATGTGTGCATGTAAAAATATGTAACAAAAGATACCATCATTATGTACAACTTTAGTGTACCAATAAAAAATGTGGAAAGGAATAATATCTTAAACCATGTATTGCAGAGTTCAAATGAGCTTAGAATTTGAACTTAAAGAAAAATTATAATCTTTGATCTTTTTAAAAAGGAAATCAATACAGAATATGTGGAGTTACTTAATTTAAAAAATGTCTTTAAATACAATTTCGAGCTTCAAGTGTTATATAAAGGTTATTCTCAGAAATTCTTAATGCCCTGGGTTAAGCTATTTAATCTATATACATTTAATAAAAATGATATTTATAATAAATAATAAATATCCCTCTCATTCATGATCAAGTTTGTGCTTCCATTGTTTGAAAAGCAGTATTCTGTTAACATTTTCTGAATAACACAAAATGAATGTCAAGTAAATTCAAGTACTTCTTTTTAGTCCTTTGTTTTTTGTCTCTTGTTCTTTCTGATAGCTTATTACACTTAAAACCTGCTACATTCTGTTAATATTATTGCAAATCCTACATTGATTCCAAATTCCTGGGTTTTTAAATCAGTATATTAGAGGCATATTTTGGTGTAGGAGAATAGACATGCCCATCCTTCAAGGTCTTACTGCCTGTTACACTTGATAAGAAAACAAAAGGCAGAACCCATTATCCTAGATGAATATATCTGTGATTTGCTGTATGACAATGTTTTGAACTATTCATCTGGAATATTGTGACTATGTGAACTGCAAGTAGACATTAACTAAGTCTTACTTTTATCCCCAATCCTCTGCATTCACAATAAAATGCAGAAGAAATATGGGATAAACTGTCATGGATGTAGGTCATATATATCATTATCAGAAATTGTAAAAGTACTTGATTCTGATACCCATTGCAAACATCTCTTGATGAGTATCATTCTTGGTCACATACTTTGGGAAAGAATGAATTATTTTAAGAGAATTTATTAGTATTTACTAAAACTATTTTTTTGCAATAAAACCAGTGTAGCAGTTTGCCATTCTGATTCTAGCTTATTGTTTGTAAATTCTTAGATAAATCACATAACTTAAATTTCCTAATGCCTAAAATGACTCAGTTTTTGGCTTCAACCATAAATATGTGTTGATGAATATTTTATCTGTTTTTCCAGATTAAAGAACACTCAATTCAATTTTAATTTAAGATCCTTAAACCAAATATCAAAGTAGGTCTACCAAATTCTCTGCAACTCATAAGTTATTACTATGGTTGGGTGGGTTTTTGTGTGTGTGTGGTGTGTGTGTGAGTTTGTGATTCCAATTCAGAGAATGTGGTGGTGTTAACTTTCTAAAATAAGGGAACATTTTTAATCTGTATGCTTGAGTTCCTGAACTGAACACAAGAATAAGATACAAAGAGAATGATGTAAAAATATAAGCTACATATAGAAAGATGAAGAATATGATCAATTATATATCATGATTTTAATAGTATAAAATAAAATTAAGTGCTGAAGTCTATTCTAATAATTTTATGTATTTTATCTTTTTTTGAAATAATTCTATGAGATAGGTATTATTTTTCACCTAATTTTACCATCAAGGAAATGATCACTGGGTAGTCATATGGCTCGCCCGTGTACATACTAGTTATAAATAACACACATAGTATTAGAACAAAGAAAGTCTTGGATTTTATTGAGTTTTATGCTGTGTTGATACTTCCTTCTTGTGTATATCCATCTTCCTCTTGGCCTCAGAATATCATAACTCTCTAATTTGTCTGCTTTTTAGTCTCTTTCATACACTGCTTTCATCCTCATACTATTTAAGTAGCCACAGTGTTGAGCTCTAAGATTTTATTATATTTTCATCTTGTATATAGTTTACTTGTTAAATCTTAGTTACACTAATGTTCTTCAAAGGGACCAGCCTTTTATAGATCAAGACATTTCCACTACACATTCTTCCATGGCTGTTGAAAACGTTTTCTTGTCTGAAAAAAAAAATCACATCATAAATGCAAATGAGTCCTAAAGTTGCTTCAGAAGGCAATAATTGAGAGGAGTCAAAATAAGTCTTATAATACTTTATATAACTAATAAATTATAGTGTACTTATTGTTATGTATTCAATTCTACACAGTAATATGTTCATACTTTATATACATAAATGCAATGTATATAATGCTGAGTGCACATAAAACATTTATTTTTGCTTATTGAACTGCTATCATAGATAAACAGATAAAAAGTCATATCATGGAACACTGTTATCTAGTTGAATTTGAGTAGGCCCAAATGTGGACAGGCTATAAAGTCTCTCTCCTCCACTGGGCTTACTAGTGAATACTTAACTGAAACACCCATATCAGTTGTTCCTTTGCATAACTCTTGAGGAAACTTTCTGTTTTAGCCTCTACCCGCTTTATGACAAAGGCATGAGAACTGGTTACCAGGCAGAAAGTAAAGACAGTAGTTTGATATGAGACTTCCTACATCAGTCAAAAGCAAACTTCATAAGATAGTCTCCTGGACAATTAGATGAGTATAAATGGGCAACAAATTCCCAGGGTATAAAAATGGCAAACTCAAAGGATAAAAGGACTACCGAACAATGGTACTATCAGCAGATTTGCCCTAAGTGTATATATTGTTGGGCCTATGCCTATTTGGTAATATGCAATAGCTCTGCTGTTTGTTTTTTTAATAAAGACTGAAATAAATCAAACCATTCGCAAGCTTCATCCAAGAAAATATACAAAATCCTGGCATGTGAAGTTCTTTCCTTTAATGTAGCATGCATGTGAGTATCCTTGGGATATGTCTGTTGGGAAGCTGCTTTCAAGGCAGCCAAAGTCCTTCTGGAAGGGACATTTATTTTCCAAAGACCACAAAACAATAAAAAAAGTTACTTTATAACATCACCTCTAGCATACAGAACTATAGAGGACTTCAGGAATTTTTCCTATATGTTTTCCTTTGGTGAACACAGTTAAATTGTCATATCTCATCTCTCTCTAGGAACCAAAATGATAAGGCTTTTTATTTTTGATTTACTGGCATCTGCCATCCACCTCTCCCTGCCAACACACATATTCCACTCCCTCCTTCAGAGGACAGTTAGGAAAAATGGTCTGCATCTAGAGATAGTAGATCATGCAGTAATAGTCTTATTTCATCAAAAAATTAATAATCTTTCAGGTGCCCAAATATGGATATATGTAGTGCAGTCTTTCTTAGATACCTAATGTATTTCAAAAACATGATACCACTCAGATAGTTTCTATATTAAAAAAAGACTGTACATCAGTGTGTATACATATATATATATATATATATATATATATATATATATATAAATAAATAATAGATATTTGTTTTTGTGTGCTTGTGGGTGTGTAGATGTGAAAGTAAGTAAGTGTATTTATATGTACAAGTATGCATGTATATAGTGATGCTCCAAAAGTTAAGGATAGACCATACATTTTGAGCTCTTTTGTCATGCAAGATAATAGACTAAACATTTTTCAAGGGCATTCATGCCAAATACAGAAAGAAACTGAATTAATTGCTTATTATCACCTTTTTGAGTACTAGGATACACATTCTAAAAAGGAACAAAATGGACCACAATTTAAAATTTATACCAAACATTTATATTTTCAGTTATATTACTTCTAGCAATGAAAACTAGAAATCACTTTTTTATTTGCTAATGCCATGAATCATGTATAATATTCAGTATAAATAAAGACTAACAGAAGTGACAGTTGCTTTGCTTTGATTACAACAAGAGGTTTTTTTTTGTAAAGAGTTAAAAGCAATGGTCAGATGAGCTTCATAAGGAGCTCTATATTGTCCTCTGTTGATTCAGGAGGCCATAGCTTTCTTTTCTGCCAAGATATTGAGCACAGCATGTTTGGCAACACACATAAGAGGGAGACCCCTCAACTTTAGTGGAGAATTTATATGAGTCTCCATTATTTTTTCATGTTTTACTTATGAAGAGACTATAATTAGCACTCACACTTGTTTGTCTCTCCTTTCTAAATTTCTTACAAAGTGTGAATTATCTCACTGGCAACTTGGGATCAGGAACTTGACATACCTAGTTCCATCCAGTTCTTTCTTTTCTCACAGTTTTGGCCGTCTGTAGAGAGCACACAGTTCTGGGCCACAGAATTAATAAAACGGCAAAGGCGCCATTCTGTGCATGGGTCTGTCATTGCCCTTGGTTGACTCTAACCCAGCACAGATGTCTCACTCACTTACCAGGAAACACACTGATATTGCACATTTACAAAACTATCTTTGATTTTGGGTTTTTTTCATAACACTTATTAAAAAAAAAACTTGCATTCACTCTTCTCTGAATTCTGATTGTATCTCAATTGGTCCCAAGTTTGTTATGGAATACAGCTGACATGTATTGTGTTGCCTCAATTTCCAAGTACAGATGGTATCCAAAAAGGCTTTAGAACTTGAGGTTGGACACAAAATAATTTTATCTGGAACTGGAGTGTGGTTAAAATTGGTAGTTTTGTTGGATTGGTATGAGAGAAGGAGGGGGAAGAACATTAAGACTTGAAAGTATCCTTGCTTCAGATAATGTAGGCAATTGGACTAAGTTGTTAAATGTGAGTGAAACAGAGACTATTTTCCCATTAAGTCTCATAATTTCAATAATTACCAGCCTTTATTCTTCCACAGCACACTACCAGCTTTCTTGTTTTAAACCATGACATGAGCTATGACAATATCAATAATTGGTGTATTAGTGTTACCCAGAAATCTTGATTTTTCCAACTTAACATAGGGCTTTTAAAGAACTCCATATCCCACTTAATTTAAGGCTTCCCCTACACCCTCACAATTAAAGCACCTGGCTAAGCCTTTTAAGATGAGATTCTGGACAGGTGAGACTAAAGAAGGCCATTCACAACTTGAGAGTTTTGGTTACACTGTTGGTGACATACCACAATAAAATTGCTTTGCCTAGATTTCCATTATTTCTTTGTCTTTTTTTCCCTTGAACTGTTTTTATTTTATGGAAAATCTACACAGAGGATGAAATAGGTAATCTAGATTCAACCTCTAATATTGCAGAAGAAAAGATAAAAAATAAGTTCATACTCAAAGTGGAGGTGCTCACCTATAATCCCAGCAGTTCTGGAGGCTGAGGCAAGAGGATCCACAGTTTAAAGGTAGCTTCAGTAAAGGCTAGGTACTAAGCAACTCAGTGAGATTCTGCCTGTAAATAAAGTACAAAATATGACAATATGACTTGGGATGTGGCTCAGTGGTCAAGGGCCCCTGAGTTCAATCCCCAGAACCAAAAAAAAAAAAAAAAAAAAAAAGAAAAAAAAGAAAGAAAGAAAGAAAAATAAATAAAGAAGTTCACATTTAGATGTTTACAATTTGTGATATTTTTCATTCTTAAACTTGAACTTCAAAATGTATTTTGAGTTAGGCAGGAAGTAGTTTATTTTTTCCATTTAGCAGATTAGAAAACTGAGTTTTAACTCAGACATAGTGTTTTGTTTCAAATTCTGGTTTTTCTATTGCTAACAAGTTAGCAATAGAAACTTAGGTGAGTTACTCAGCATCCTATTTAAAAGAATGATTGGAATGCTTAAATTGAACTTGGGATTTAAAGCTGTTAGCATAGAATCTGCTAGTTCATAATTACTAAAGAAATAGTAGCTATTTCATTTTGAATCTAAAACCTACTTTTCCTTACTCTATTAAGTTGGACACTAAATCTCAACCATTCAAAACTTGTAGAATGTCTGTGTATGAGACAGTGTATTCATAAATATTCATGAATATAACTTTTAAACCCTGAGCCATATGTTTTAGCACAGACTCTATTCCCTACGTAATGACAAAGATATGCCAGCCCCATTCATCAAATGTACTTAAGGAAGGCAGAAAGGGGAAATGGCATCGATAAATAATTCCACATAATTTCAGTGAACCACAGATGCTTAAGTCAAGCTATATTAATAATTTCATAATTCATAATAGATTAATTTATTGCAGGTTACCACCTCCAGCTGTTTTATAAATCAAAGTGTTAACATTGTATTTAATAAATCATTTTTATTTCCTGAGAATATGTAAAAAAAATTAACTGTCATATCAACCTATATTGTAGATCCACAGAACAAAAATTCTTACGAAATCTAACTACATACATATCCTAAGGAATTTCATACATTGAAAACAAAAAAAAGCATTTTAAGACATTTGAAGAGCTCTATAAAATAATATGTGTAAGATAAATGTCATCTTATCCACTTTGTCAATATGATCAAGTTGCTCTGATCTTGATCAAAAGAGTCTATAGCCTCATTTACCAAAGTTCATATCAAAATTTTAACTTATCTTCAGTAGAGGACTCTGTGGAAGACACATTACTGTTCAATAGTCTTTTTACTTCTCTCTGTTCTCTCACACTTTATGACAATGGTTTTCTTTTAATATTTAAAAAATCATGAACAGATTATAGAAAATGAACTTGTAATCAGGTTAGTTATTTACATTTGACCTTCATTGGAAGCAAATCTGAAAACTACAAGTGGTATTCAACAGTTTGCTTCCTATCTTATGCTAAGTGAGTTATTCAAATTGTGATTAATTTTGTTAAATTTCAAATTTAACAAATTTCAAATTGATCCATTAGATAATATTCAGCTAATTTACTTTTTACTTTCTCTCTTTCATACATTTTGAAAATCCACAGTATATTATGCAACAACAAAGCTTAATTTAATTGGAATTGAATTTCCAAAGTTCTTTTTCAATGTGGTAAAGCAAAGAAGTTAGTTTTTCCTTTTACAAAATATTAAAACATTGACCAATCATAGTATTAAGTACATAATGATATTTCAACTTAAGGTATTTGTGCCAATCTCTGGAAGTACTGATTATGAATTCCATGTAAGCTTACGGAAAATTATAATGAAATGTACACTGAAAAAGGCAGGATATAAATTTGTCCATGTTCTAGGACTATAAATATTTACAATGTAAACCATACAAAAACGTTAAAAGAATAACAGCCATAACATGGGGTTAATATGATCTTTTTCTCTATTGTCTTAATATCCTGAAATTCATTAATTTTATATTTAAAAGCATAACATAATACATTTATTCTAGGACAGAAGGAAGCATATGTATAGTATTGACCTAATTATTGGGATAATTCTAAGCTAAACAAACCTAAAAGCTTGGAAACTAAACACTTGGGTATGGCAAAAATGTGTGCTTTCCTTTAAATTATATTTTTTGTCAGGTCATAATGGAGTACATTTATGATTGTAAATTTGACATACGTATGCAGTATAAGAAGAATAAATCAAAGCAATCAACCCATCCATGACCTCACTTACCTTTCATTTTTTTTATTATGAGATATTTGAAATTTATTCTTTTAGTTATTTTAAATTATATCACACAATAATATTGACTATGTAACACATTATTATTTATCATATACACCTTCTAGGAAATGTGTATCAAAATCTATTAAGCTTATCTACCTAACATTTTACTCCTTTGATCATTAGCTCCCATTCCCTTCTGCCCTGGCTCTACCCTGACCCCAGCCGCTGATAATTGTCCCTCTACTCTCTTCTACTAAAAGTTCAACATTATTAGATTCCTTACATAAGTTAGAACACACATTATTTGTCTTTCTCTGACAACTTATTTGGCTTAGTGTCATGTTTTCCATATTCAGCCATGTTGCACCAAATGACAGGATTCCTTCCTGTCTTTAATGATGAATAGCATTCCACTTTATATATAAACATTTTCTTGAGGCATTCGTCTACTGGTGAACCACTAAGTTGCTTTCATATCTTGGCTATTGTGAATAGTGCTGCAAAGAACATGGCAAGGCAGGTGCATCTTTGACAAAATGATTTTATACTGACTTAAATGCTATTTATAACACTTAGTAGCTTACTGACCCAGGAACAGTGAACTACTTGCTCTTGTCTTTAAATTATAAAATAATACTAATGTCCATTTTACAAGCAAAGCACCAAAAAGAATGCCTGGAATATAATGAGTGTTCTTAAAATCCAGGAAACGATTCCCTGTGGAAAGTAAGCTCTGTGAGGCTAGGGGTTCATTTAATTCACCCTTACGGATGAATACCTGGCATATAGAAGTTTCATTATAAACATTTGTTGGTGAACAAATGAGAGAAAGAATATAACAAAGCAGATAGAAAGAAAAGCCTTCATAAATAGCCTGGGGAGTTTGAAGAAAGAAGTGGAGAATGCATACAATAAATGTTTTTTAAAATGAATTTTATTATTTATTATTTGGAAAATGTCACAGTAGGTAAATAAAATAATACTTTATATTTCCTGAAGAAAACTAATTTGATTGTCCTACTGTAGAGTTACTTCCTGAATAAAATAGGTCCTTTTTTTTCAGAATCTATTCTGACATATACCTTACAGTAATTTACTGTATCTTTGTTCAAAATTCTTTCCTTGTAGTGAATTAACTCAAGCTCTAGTAGAATAAAACCATGGTAAATAAGTAGAATAAAATTATTTTAAAAATAGTGAATAACATTTTGTAAGATCCTTTACTATTTTTGAAAGAGGAAAGATGGAAACTACCTAAGGAGCAGAATGTTCTGATTGAAGAAGCTGCAGTCTCAGCTTTCACAATTCACCTTGGTATTTTCACTCAGTGAGATCATTGAAATACACTGATACAACCACACACACATTTTTTTCCATCTTCAGGTCATATCACAATTTCAGTTTGCTGTCATAAAATCACACTAGGAATACATTCCAGTATATTGATTATTTCTCAGATTTAAAATGAAAAATGTAACTGATGTGGAAGGCAATAAACCAAATGGTAGGGATTTTCTCCATCATTTTCTCTATGAGTAGCATTATTGCTACCTAGGTGTTTTCAGAATAAAGGAAATTTAAATGAGCACTTTAGTGAATTGATAATAAACTTTTTTTTAACAACCAGGGAATGCAATACTGACATACAGGTATTCTGGGAGATAAGCCACATATTCTTTGTTTAAGAAGTAAATGTGAATGAAGAAAGTGAGTCTCCTTGTGCTATCTTCAATCCAGCATGAAAATATTTGTTTATTGATGCAAAAAGGTTAGTCATTCCAAACAAACAATTACATATATTTATAGCCAAGGATAAACAGGTAGGTGGACAGGTAATACATAGATCATTTACTCTATAACATTGTAACAAAAGACTGGAAATTTTTCTTTCCAAGAACTTACATTCTAATTGTTGGAAGCAAACTCTAAATAAAAGAAAATAGATAAGGTAATTTCAGATCAGAAAAAACGTTGGTGAAGAATAAAATTTTATCCATGCAATAGATAGTGACTGAGAAAGTTTTGATGTCTACTTTAGAACAAGTGCTCTTAATAGTTCTCTTTTAGATATGACTAACAAACATTCAGTTAAGAAGATATGTGAACAATGTTTCAGGCTTAAGGGAAACATATAAATTTCTGGAGCATTATAACTTGAAGTTTTCATAGAACTGAAAGAAAGAAAAGAAAGACAAATAGAAGGAAAAAGTAAAAGATTGTTGAACTGAAGAAAAAAATAAGGTCTTCATAGAGAGGCAAGGGGAAATAATATTGGCTCAAGTTGGCCAGCCGGAGAAAATTATTGAGGCTGTCACAAAATTAAAAGGGCTCAGTGGTAGATTGTTCCTCTGATAAATTCCCAGTACCAAAAAAAAAAAAAATTACTTGGATTTTTTTGTAATTCTAATTATAATTGTGTAATTCTTCAAAGCAGAGATATGAGGTAGATAAAACACATTTTGTGCATATGTATATGTGCATATATATATATACACGTATGTGTATATATATGTGTGCATATATATGTGTATGCTTATATATGTGTGAATATAATATACACACATATAGATACATATAAAGACAGTTCTTTGCATATTTTTGGTAAATTTTTCTGCTCTGCTGACATTGTGATAGTGAGGCACATTGATAAACACATACATATGCCACTGCTACATCTTACCTGTTACAGAAAAGATTAATACAGTGCCTGTGCATGTTTGATTTACAATGTCTTTAATAGGATCAGAGAAAGATGTCCAATGAAATCAATGTGAAAACTGAATTTTGAAAGTCTTAGTGAGAAAAAGGAAAGGGTTAATGCCAGTCCAAGCAAACATCAACGACAACAACAAAATGCACAAAGGTATGCAATTTTTTGTCACAGGTATACCTATTTAAGTGATTTGTGATCTTCTGAAACTTACTTGATTATTGCATTTGAATAGGTATTTTCCGAAGTCATTGACTCCCCTCCATGTTGCTTTTTCGTGATGTTTGACCTACTTTAATCATTGTATCAATTGGGAGAGTACAGAGATATATTAACATGCCCTCTATAGTTAAAGTGTTTGGCGAAATAATTGTCAATAAGCAGAAAAATTAATGTGAGTAAATTATTCTTAAAACATAGTATTAAAATGTACCCTATAGAAGCTATAATTTAATGTTTTCCAAATACATACACCATCATCTTCAAATTAGAGATCTGTATAAACATGTAAGAAGTATTCTTAATAGTTCTGTAGAACACATAGTTTTACTCCTTTCATCACACAGAGGAGATACTACATAATTAGCATGTGAGTCATAAAACTATAGACTATGTTATCAATAAAACTAGTTAGAATTTTAATAAGCTTCTCTTCCATTGAATATATTTTACATGTAATTTTTTAAATTATTTTGTCAAAAACAAATAAATATAAGCAAGAACAATGGAAATCACTGTCTTCTGCAAAGTTGTAAAAAATGAAGATATATTTACTCAAAGAAAATCCTTGAATAGATCATTTTCAATTATTCAGCAGACAAATGTTTTAGTTACAACAAATATAATAAACCTTCATGTATAGAAGAGAAAGAACAGATAATCAGTCTCCAAATCACAAAGACATTAATGAAACTGCCAATATTTACTGGACAGTGGTACTATTCAGTGAGTGTTTTAATTTTTCAATAGAATCACATCATACCTATGAACTTGTATTGAACCACAAATAGTAATGAGTTCAATTTATTGTTGAATAAAATAAGAATCAGCAAGGTTTCAACTCAGCTCCCTTTGTTAATGTGGGTTATGACTGGATTTGAACTCAAGTCAATCCACTCAGTTCCTCTTCTTATCATCAATCCCAGGTACTTTCCAAGCATAAGTGAAGATTTAGGAATACAATATGGGTTTCTTTTATTGTATAGCTTCTGTGAGAAACAATAGAACCAAATAGCTGCAAAAGAAGGGAAACAGAATCACAGCTTTTTAGTAGTTTTTCTCCCATATGTCACTCCTCTTCTCTTTGCTGCCTTTTCTACTGTCCTGTAGTTATTTGTGTCATAGGTTTTTCTCCTTTGATCCACAGGCATCTATTACCATAGGAGCTATGTTAATGGAACACTGGATATTCACATTCAGAAGAATGAAATTGTACTCTTATTTAGGGGAAAAGAACAATTTTGGACCCAGCAGTGATCATTTGGATATGGGAAAATAGACGTGGGATTATAACAAATTAAAAAAAAAATTGTAGAAGAAGAAACAGACAAGAGAGTGAAGAGACAAGGTATGGAAAGGGAGAAAATTTTGAAAATAATGCCTCTGATAAGGGGTTAATAACCAAAATATATAATGAACTCAACCAACTGGATAGTAGGAAAGCAACCTAATTTAAAAATAGACTAAAACCCTAAATAGACATTTTTCCAAAGAAAACATAAAAATGCCCAAAAGGTGTAAGGAAAAAAGTGTTCCATATGACTAATCATCAGGGTAATGAAAGATAAAAGCACAGTGATATATCACTGCGTATCTGTTAGATTGGTTGTATCAAAAAAATCTTGCTGGGTGAGGTGGTGCCGGCCTGTAATCCCAGTGGCATGGGAGGCTGAGACAGGAGGATTGCAAAGTCAAAGCCAGCCTCAGCAAAAGTGAGTCCCTGAGCAATTCTGGAAGACCCTGTCTCTAAATAAAATGCAAAAAGGGCTGATGATATTGCTCAGTAGTCAAGTGCCCCTGAGTTCAATCTCTGATATCCACCCCCTCAAAAAAAAATCTCACACACTCTTGGTGGGAGTTTAAGTTGGTATAACTATTATGAAAAATAGCATGGATTTTCTACAAAAAAATTAAAAATTGATCTACCATTTTATCCAACAATCTTAGTCACTAGTGGCTATGTGTCTAAAGAAAAAGAAACCCATATGTCAAAGAGATGTCTCTCCTCTTGTGTTTATTGTAGCATTGCTTACAATACCCATGACTTGAAATCCACTAATAGTCTGTGATTGGGTGAAATCATTAAGAAAATGCGCTGTATGTGCACAATGCAAATACCACTCAGTGTTTCACAAAAGGGGAAATGCAATGCTGTGCATGAAAATGGAGGACATTATTTTAAATGAAATAAAGTCAGGTAGAGAGATATGAACTCACTTATATGTAAGTTCTTAAAAAAAAGCTGATCTCCTAAACAATAGAATAGTTGTTGCCAGGGGTTGAAAGAGGGATTCCTTGGTGGAAATGTTGGTGCAATAACACACTTTCAGATAAGGGAAATAAATTCAAGAGATATAATGTACAATATGGTTAAGTATAGTTAACAACAATGTATTAAATTCTTAAAAATCTCTGACAATAGCTTTTAAGTATTCTGACACAAAAAAAAATTATGAGGAAATTCATATGTCAATTTGATTGACCTAGCTGTTTCACAGTTAGACATATTTCAAAATAACACGTTATGCATGATATGTATAAATTATTTTTGTCAATTAAAATATATTTTACAACAAAAATTAAACTCCTAAAATTACACTGCTCAAATTTGAACTAGTCCATTTTTAAAAAATATTATAGTCTTCAATTTATTCAAAGAAAAAATAAGTTCAAGTCCTTCAAGAAGACTCCATAAAACACTTTATGATGATTAATTTACCTTAATAAATCCTTTCTTATATGATTTAGGTTTTATAAACAAATGGTATGTGCTTTGTTAACAATACACCAAATCATTGCTTTGTGAATCCTGTTATTCACATTAAAATGGAATTATTTTGTGGTTTGGGGTTTGGATCAATGCTGAAGTCTTTGCCTATCATATGAAAAGATGCTTGGTAAGATTTCCAGCACCACAATAAAGAAAAAGAAATAAAGAGCATAAGGAAAAATAATAAAGAAAAGAAAAGAAGGTCAGGTGAAGTGGCACACACCTGTTATCTCAGAGACTTGGGAGGCTGAGGCAGGAGGATGATGAGTTCACAGCCAGCCTCAGTCTCATCAACAGTGAGGTGCTAAGCAAATCAGTGATATCCTGTCTCTAAACAAAATGAAAAATGGGGCTGGGGATATGGCTCAGTGGCACCACCCTAAAAAACAACAAAAGGAAGTAAAGAAGGAAGGAAAGGAGAAAATAACTTCATGGGGTTTTTCAGAGATCTGGGGGCCTATAAAGGGAAATTTTCTATGTGTCTCCCATAATATCTCATGAAACAAATATTGCCAAGCATACAAATAACAAAATAGTGTCCCCCTGGTGGTACTGGGGATTGAACTCCGGGGCACTCGACCCCTGAACTACATCCCCAGACCCATTTATATTTTATTTAAAGACAAGGTCTCACTGAGTTGCTTAGCATTTTGCTTTGGCTGAGGCTGGCTTTAAATTCCTGATCTTCTGGCCTCAGTCTCTGGAGCCACTGGGATTACAGGCTGCACCACCATGCCTGGTCTAGATCTGCTTTTGAAAATATTATGACTGAGATAATGATTGTATATTTTTAATGCTATTTATGTTCATGATACTTATAGGTTTTGAGGGACATTTTATTACCTAAAATGTATTTTCATTTTTTTGTAAAATAGTATCATAATGAGAGTTATTTTATCATTTAAAAGTTGAACTTAAAGATGATGATTTTGCCCTTCATGCTGTTGACTTTTTTAGTTTGTTTTATTGAGAATTCTTCCAAACTCAACAGTTACTTTAGAAGTCTTTACATGATCACATGGAGAGAGTAGAAATAAATGTTTCTTGGGGTAAGAGAAGCTAATTTAAAGTGTACACTTCAGAGGAAAAAACTGATAAAAATCTGTGGTCAGAACAATTTCCTTTTTTAGATAATCATCATATGGAATGAGAGAAAACCCATCTTTTGAAATAAATAATTTCTATGTTCAAGGTACTTTTTATTTTTTTATATTATTATTTTAAATTTTTTTATTATTTTGTTTTTAACTGTTGTAAAAAACACAAAAATACACATATTAAGTAGGTAATGTGAGATATCAACATATATTTATTTTTAATCTTTGGAAATTTTTACTATTTCTTTTGCCACTTATAAAAGTTTTGTTACAGACCAAGATCTAAAAAGTGTGTATTTTTTTCCTCCTCTAAGAAAGTTACTCTGATGGTTAGAAAATTTATTTCAGTGTTCCTTGATTTTAAGTTATTTCAGGCTTCTTCATTATCTTGATTACATTATCTTATACAGTGACCCCCAAAGTATTATTTTATTCCTTTTATTCTTTGACTTATAAAACAGTACATATACTTAGTAGAATTTTTTGTAGAAAATAAAGGATCTCCATCCAAATTGTATGTGAAATATGGGAAGGGTTTCATTTTTATTTATCTTAAAAGCATCTTCCAGAATTCAAAGTTGCTTCAAGCTTTTCCTTTCGAATTTCCCCATTTGCTCCACAAATATTTATTGGAGACATACATAACATGATAAAATGTCCTTAAGACAAAAAAAATTACAGAGATCAAAACCTTCATGGATCTTTATTATGGCATGCTGATTTTGGTTTATTCTACATGATACCTTTTTAACTAACATTTGTGGAACCTTTCTTGGCTCAGTTTTGTGCTAAATGCTTGGCAAACAATGGTGAGATTATTACTGTATTAATGGATTCTAAATTATAAAGAGGGAATAAATATTAGATACTAAAGGCAGAATGAATACAAAATAATAAGATTTTAGGAGTTTAGGAGACAGGAGTTTAAAAAAAAAATCTCCTGTTAGTAAACATGTGCTCAGAGTGACAGCAGATTCCAGTTTAAACTGGGTGGCTCAGAGTTACCCTTCAGGAAGCAAAACTAAGCTGAGAGCCAATTGAAGGAAAGGAAATAATAGCCAAGCCCAAGAATTCAAATTTGAGGTTTTCTGATAGAAATGTGTTATGCACATATTCTGAACTAGGTAAGAATCTATGTGGAATTTACAAAAAAAAAAGAAGAGCCCCCAAAATTTAGTATGTAAAAGGAGAATATGATATTAAAGGGCATTAAGTACTGACAATGATGACAGGAGTCAATGGGATAGATTTTTGAAGTACATTTCTATGGAAGTGCTGATAAATTTTACGTGAAGAACAAGAAAGAGAGTAAGCACTGATGATTCTAACACCCTAGTGTTAGTAGCCAGATAGATTTGGAATATAGATTATGGGGAAAATGAGTCAAGTTTACAAAATGTGAATATGGAAACAGTCATGACAGGTAGAAGGTTGATTACAAGTCAAAACTCAGAAAGCCTCAAATCAGAGTCAGAGATAAACCCTAGAGGAGTCTTGGGCAGCAATATAAAAAAATCACAGAATCAAAGTTTATTTCCCAAAGAAAGGATGCAGAGAAGACAGAACCTGCTTTATACACATTAGGATTTGGTTAGAAGAATAAAATCTGGGAGAATGTGCTTGGTAATGGGGATATACGTAGAGCCTAGCCATGCCTTCTGGGGACTCAAGACCAAGTTGGAGAGATAAACATATGTAGTTATATGCTAAAAATACATACTAGGTACTAACTGAGCACAATGAAAAAAGAAAGTCTTAATTCTGCTTGTCAGTAATTCAGAGGACACTTAATGAAAAAATGCCCAAGCAGCTATTCTGAAAATATTTAAATTATAGGCTAAGAGAGTACAGAGAAGATCATTCTGGGTAAAAGATTTCAGATAAGAAAGAAGCATCAGAGCAATGATAAGTAAGATTCGGCTTAATTTCATGGTTATAGAGGTTTTCACAATTAAAGATTTACGTGAACCTTCATGCAGTATTTCTGAACTTTATTTTATGTTTTTATACTAATTAATAAATCATATTGCTTTTATCCTTTGGTTATCAACCTTTATATTTTCTCTCCTGACTTTCCCCTAATTTACAAAAGGAAGAGAAGAATATAATTCCTTTTATTTCAAAGGAGACAGCAGACAGTTCTGTACACAGTGCAGGAGATCAAGGAATGTATTGCATCCTGAAAGCCTGGGCCCCTTTCCCTCTATCCTTTTGGACATAGAGATAAAACTGTAACTAGAGTAAAAATCAGAGTAACTGTCCCCATTGCATTACAACCTCTCATCAAGCCATCCTATCTGCAATTTCCTTATGTAAGTACAATGATCCAGTGACCTGAAATTAGCCCCAAATTAAAACTTATAGAAGCATTCTGTACAATTTAGATTTCATTAAAGTTAGACTCAAAATTGAATCAATTCATCAAATTTATTTATTTCCGGATTTCTGACACACACAATAATACCAACATGTAACAATTTCAGACATATAAACAGTTTTTTTTTTTTTTTTTTTTTTTTTTTTTTTTTACTGAAGTGAGAGTACAACTTTCTAGCTAGAATAAGATACACTCTAAATGCAAATTAAAACCAAAAGAAGACACTTCAACTCTGAGAACTGCTTGCAGTTGGTTAGAATGTCTTGAAGTATTGTTGATGTCTATTCAAAAGTTTAGGGACATACACATGTAAAATAAAAATACAGAGTTCAGTCTAAGTCACTAATCCTATTCCAGTATAAATTTAAAATAAACAAAGCATTTCAATCAACAAATCAGCAGTAAATCTTATCTAGAACAGAAAAAAATCAATAGCATCTTGGTGGCAAACCCCCTGTGTTTTGAATAATAAAACTACCTGAAAATGTCACCCCTTCTCCTCCAGCTTTGTGTAGAATATTCTTTCCTCTAGATTTACAGCAATTTGTATAGAATCTGAGTTGTGAGAAGATTGTGCATAAATGTACTAGCATTCAAGGGTATTTAGTTTTCCAATTGATATTTTTAAGACAACATTAACCATTATGCAAGGAAAAGGTAGCTGACAATATAGACATTTCAGTAAAAAGTATGGGATAATTTTGAATTTCATGTTTTTTAATTGAATCATCTGAATTTTGTTATGTGATAATACTATTAATCTATGAAATATCTGTTAACACCAACAATTCAAATAATAGTTTGTCAGATTTTCTGATAAAACCCACAATCATAAGCAGAGATTTAATATACTCATGTAAGAACCAAGCAACCAATGCCTTTAACCTACAATGCAACAAAGAATATCTTTGCAAAAGACTACAGAGATACTTAAAGAAGAGTATGCACATGGAGATGCCATATAACAAGGTTGTTCCAAATTTCACGTTAGTAAATGTCTACAAAATTATTGCAATTCATTTCTAAGTTTAATATAACTGAAAACATCCCATGAGTTGCAAATTTTACCTAAAATTTTGCCAAGAAATACTCAATAACTTCTAAGAAATTATAGGCATTCTGAATTGAACAAATAACAGAAAGACAGAATAATAAATTCCATAGTATATTAAAAATAGTTGGCTAAACATGTCCTTTTTTAAAAAAATTGCTTTATAATGGAGAATGAGATGGATGAAATTGGGTACCTAGAGCCTAGTGACATGATGAAGTGATCCTATTAGATAGCAAATTATATAGCTAAATTGGGAAGGAATAAAAATGAAAGAATGAAGAAAGGCAGGAAGAAAGCAAGGACGACTGGAAGGAATGAGGGAAGGAGAATTTTCAAATAAAACTTTATGTGTCAGACAATAACCTAAATTCTTTGTTTCATTCTTTAATTCTCCCAAACGGATTGTACAAGTATTGATAATGAATAATAATAAAATAAACTTACTATTAATTTTATCAAACTGAAGATATAAAGTTTCAAGAAAGATTAATTTTCCATGATCATGTAGATTATAATGGACAGGACTAGGATTTTAAACCATTAACTTATTATTTTTTTTTTTTTTTGGTATCAGGGATTGAACCCAGGAGCACTTAACCACTGAGCCACATCCCCAGCCCTTTTTTGTATTTTATTTAGAGACAGGGTCTTGCTGAGTTGCTTGGGGCCTCACTAATTTTGAACTCACAATCCACCTACTTCAGCTTCTCAAGCCACTAGGATACCTGGCAAGCCATTGACTTTTAATTACCCCAGGATGCCACTCTGTTCTTGAAATGAATAAACAAATATTTGCCTCTACTTATATTGATCATTTACCTACTTTCCTGATACATGTTACATCTCCCATAAAGATTCATTACGTAGTGTTTCTATACTCCCCATTTGTATTAGGATAAATAGAAACAAAAAAAAAAAAAATCAGTCCACAATATTTTATTTTAGTATATTTTCTACTCAGCATTCTATATAAAAATTCAATGAATAGGAAAGAAGCTAAATGTGAAAAAGAACCTAATTGTTCCTTAAAATGTTTATTTCACAACCTATTCTCACTGTCATTTTTTTTTATCACGTTGTTGGCATATCTCTTAATAACAGAAATAGTTACTTTCTTAGTTTCCTTTTTTGAAAGCCTGTGATAATACAGCGTAAGTGAGATTTATACTATTTTATTAAATTGCATACATGCAAATTCTATAACACAAATATGAGGTCAGCTTTGTTTCTCAAAACAAAATTAAACTATAGTAAAAGGAAATGCTTAGCTAAGGAGGTTTGGCCATCTCAATAAATGACTACTGTTTATGCAGTTTGCTCATTTCCCTGCAATGCTTTTTGCATGTTCAATAAAAATTGATATGAGTGAAAGGATATGAAATACCTACCAACAAAGCAGGAAGAAAAAAATAACACACTAATTTAAAATATACTTCAGCTACCTGTCATGAGCAAATTAAAAAAAGCCTTTAATGGGACGAAGTGCATCACTTGGCAACATCATTACTTGTTTCTAGAGATGACTCAGCTCATTGCAGTCTTAAAAAGGGCTCAGATACTTTCCTATCTTTGTATCTGAAGGCAACGTGGTTTCTCTGTGGAATAAGCTGAGTTGTTTCAGTTTAATAACTCTAGAAGCAAAGGATAAATGTTCCCATATTGGATTGTATCTGCTGGTATTTAAAATAGCATAATTTGCCATAGGCTGACCTCATATTTTGGTTTCATTTATTTTGCTTTAGTCTCCTTCACTGTTTACAGATTTTCCTTAGTAACCAAAGTGGCTCAAATGCAGTCATTGTACTGGATATATTTGGGGCTGAAAAATGGAGGTGGCAGTATTAAAAAATTCTTCCATTCTATTGGAGATAGCCCTGCAAGACTGACTCCAAGAGAGTTTCAATTGCTTACCCATGAAAGATTTTACCACAAACTGACAACTTTAAACTCCTGTGTTTACAAGTTTCTGTTGCTAAGCATCATTAATTTCAATGATTGAATCCACGCTATTTTAAAAACCAATACACAACCAGGACCCTAAGTGCAATAACAGTGGATGTCTTTGAGAAATTGAGATAAAAGACAAAAATCTTTCAATTTTAAAGATATTTACATTCCCCATGTTTTTACACAAATGCAGAAATGGGCTGTCACATAACTGCTATATACTGATGTCGTTATTTATTTTAAAAATATGTACACAAGTGATGTTGTTACTTATTTTAAAAATTATATATACCAGTTAGAAGACTAGCAATAATAATAAAAGTTAAAATTGGATTGTATTACTGTGAAACTTCACTATATCTCTCTACTTTTAATTTACTATCTTCTAATTGTCCATATGTTAGTGGACTAGAAGACTATTTTGGTATTTACTATGGACATATAATTTTAATTCAAATAACAAATACTTGCCCATATACAAACACATTTTCTTTAGATATAAATCGCATACCATAGAACATGCCCAACTCAAGTGGTTTTAGTATATTCACAAAGGTATTACATTCTATAATTCCTCTACCATTATCTTAACTCCAGAATATTCAGAAACTAAAAAGAAAACATGAACCCATTAAGAGTTATTCATCATACTTCCCTGGTCACAAATAATCATGCCTTTCTATCTCTACATACTAGCCTTTTCTGGTTATTGTATAATAAGGAGTAATTATACAATGTGGCTATTAGTGTACAGTTGTTTTCACTTAACATATTTTTTTAAAGATTAATCAAGTTGTAGAATGAATCAATCATTGCATTTTTACCACTGAATAATATTGGACAGCGTGACTATGCCACACTTAATTTATCAATAGTTAAATGATGGGGTTGGTTTGTTTCCACTTAGGGGTTATTATGAATAGTTCTTCTATATAAAAATGTGTGAATAGGTTTTTGGATATTAAAAAAATACTTGGGTATATAGCTAAGAGAGGAATTGATGGGCCATATAATAAATCTGTATTTATTTTTTTGAGGAAATATATAAATGTTTTACAAAGTGACTGCATCACTTTATACTGAAATCCATCATTTTATGGGAGTTAAATTTTTTTGCTTCCTTGATAATATTTGTTTTCTGTCTTTGATTATACCATTGTAGTATGCATGAATTGATATCTCAGTGTGAATTAATTTTCTTATTATTTGCAAGGAAGGTGACATATAAATAGATATGAAAATAGATGCATACAGATTGTAATTAGATATGTGGTAGGTAAAAAGTAGGAATATATAAAGGTTTCCTAACAAATTATGCCCTAAAATTGATGTAACTGTTTTGGAGAAATAGTGTATGCTTAGAGTCAGATACTCTTTCATCAGGGAAAGTATAGCTCATTGATTGACTTTTGATGGATGAAGCTATTGACAAAAAGTAAGAGGAGAGAAAATTTCAAACAGAATACTTAAAGTAAAATGTATGGAATTCAAATTGCACAAGGTATCAGTACATTATGAAATATCAAGTAGATCAATTTTGCCTGACATACAGTTTATAAAAAGAAGAAGATAAGACTGAGAAAATATAACCATTTTATCAGAAACAGAAAAACATGGAAGTGATCATATACATTGAGTATTTTGAAATAATACAAGATGTCAATAGGCTAAACATCATAATGAATTGTACATAAAAATAAAAGTAACTACTCCCTAAAATTTTCATAAAACCTTCCAGAAATAGATGGTGTTTGAGTGGACAATGACTCTTTCAAAGTGTCTTATTGAATAAATATAAGAAAGGTTGATTTGCAACCAGAAGTTGGGTTATCTCTACCTCCTATTGGCTTCCTCCATGGGCCTAATAACTCAGTGTGGTATCTGGTTTTCTGAGTAGCCTGAGGCCATGATTGTTTCTGAGTTCTGTTATCTAATATTTAAATCTAGCTAGGTTATTACCAGCTACATTTTTATGTTTATAAAAAACCTTTGAAACTGAGTAATTAGAGTTGCAATACTGAATTCTCATGCTCATTAAAGTGACTACTGTTCTCTCTATAAGAGAAGAGAGCCATCTCTACCCCAATACTTTTTGAATACGAAAGTGACCTTTTGATATTGAAGTTTCAAGAAAGTTCATTTGGCAAGGAAATGTTCTTTGTATGAAGGAAACAAGACTGAAAATCAAGAGACTGGTTATGATAATTAAGTGGGAAACACTAAGTAAAATGGTGGGAAAGTAGTGAAGGTTAAATTCACAGCAGGATATGGTGAGATTAAAGAGAAAGAATTAGGCCACTTGACTTTGCTCACCTAGACTGGTAAGGGCAACATCAGAATACAGAAGTTCAAAGGTAATGTTGCATTTTGAACAGTCTTGGATCACAATAAAAAGCAGTACAGAAATGAGCCCTGCAATTTGAGTATTCTTATCTTTCACAATTTTGGGTGAAATGATGAGATATGTTTTGTTGCCTGGTAGGTGGGAGTGGGGATAATGGAGGTTGTAATAGTAGCTCTGTATTACATAATTTCAGGAACCAAGTGTTACTACTCTACTGTTAGAAGGAATGGGGTTAGTAGGGCAGGGATAATCCATTATGAAACTCTTCTAATATGTTCATTATTTAACTGATTGCATATGAATCATTGGTATATTAGGACTATCCAGACAAAAAGCATCAATGGGATGGATAGATAGGTAGGTAGGTAGATAGATAGATAGATAGATAGATAAAAGATTATGAGAATTGACACATATGATTAGAGATGCTAAGAAGTCCTGTGATACACTGTCTTCAAGCTGGGCAACCAAGAAAACCAGTGGTGTTATTCATTCTGAGTCTGAAGTCATGAGAAAATTATCTAATTCCTCATCTGAGGCAGAAAGTATGAGAACTTTGATCACTGTTCATATAAGACCTAGAATCCAAAGGTCCAAACACCAGGAACCATAATATTTGAGAACTGTTTAGATATTAGTTGTCCTCCCCAAACTCATATGTGAGACAATGCAAGAGGGATTAGAGATTAAATGATTGGGTTATAGGAGTTTTAACATAATCAGTGCATTAATCCCTTGAGGGGGATGAACTTGGTGGCAGGTAGGATGTGGCTAGAGGAGGAGGTTCTTGGGAATGTGCCTTTTGATATATATTTTGTCCTTGTTAAGCAGAGCTCTCTCTCTTTCTCTCTCTGCTTCGCTATGTGATATCCTGAGCCACTTTTCTCTGCCACACATTTCCGCCATGATGTCCTGTCCCACTGGGAGCCCAAGAAAACGTAGTCATCCATCCACAGATTGACACTTTTACAACTGTGCCCCCCAAATAAACTTTTCCTCCTCTAATTGTTCTTGTCTGGTCTTTCAGTCACAGCTGTGAAGAAGATGACTGAAACAAGGTCTTACAAGATAGATGTCAGGATAATTATGTAGTCATTATCTCAAACATTTAGCATTTCTTTGTGATGAGAACATTCAAATTCCTCTCTTCTAGCTATTTCTAATTATATGACATGATATAACTAACTATAATCAACTTCTATGTAATAAAATATCAGAACTCACTCTTCATATCTGGCTATGATTTTGTACCTATTAAAAAAAAGTCTCCTTGTCCTCTACCCTTCTTTTATCCTCTCTGGTCTTTAAACCAATACTTTATTTTCAACTTGTATGAACTCAGAATTTTTAGGTTCCACATATCAATGAAATCGTGTAGAGTTTGTCTTCCTATGCCTATCTTGTTTCATAGAACATTATGATCTGTTCCAGAGGCACCCAAATAAACAAATCCAGAAATAGTGTGGTTTTTTTTGTTTGTTTTTAATTCAGTCACAGGTAATTTCAAATTATAAATTAGAGGGATACAAAGAGAACAAGAATGAAAAGGGGTTAAGAAAGTACAAAGAGAGGTGCAACACTATCAAGAATACCAAATAAGAATTACAGGAGGCCAATCAGGGTAAGAAAGGAGAAGAAAACTTACTTAAAGAAGGAATGGCTGAAAATTTCCAAATTCTGTAAAGGATATGGACATCCAGATTCATGAAGCTCAAAGAATCAGAGCGAGATTAAACCTAAATCAATTCAAGCAGATACATTATGATCAAATTGTCAAAAGTCAAAGACCAAAAAAGAATCTACATGAAGCAGTATGGATAACCCTTAGAAAACTTGAAATGAAACCACCATTGGACCCAGTTATCCCACTCCTAGGTTTATACCCAAAGGACTTAAAATCAGCATATGACAGTGACTCAGCCACATCCATGTTTCTAGCTAAGCTATGGAATCAACCTAGGTGCCCCTCAGCAAATGAACAGATTAAGAAAATGTTGTATGTATACACAATGGAACATTAGCCATAAAAAAGAATGACTTTATGACTTTTGCCAGTAAATGGATGGATCTGTAGACTATCATGCTAAGTGAAATAAGCCCATCCCATTTAAAAAGGTTGAATGTTCTCTCTAATATGCGAATGATAACACACAAATAAGTGAAGAGAAAATAAGTCCATTTGATTATATAAAAGGGAATGAAGGAAAGGGAGGGGGTGGAAATAAGAGAGTCAGTAGAATGAATCAGACATAACTTTCCTAAATTCATATATGAATACATGGCCAGTGAAATTCAGCATCATGTTCAACCAAAAAAATGGGATCCTAAAAATAAACAAGTTATACACTGTGAATGTATAATGTGTCAAAATGTACTCTACTGTCATGTAAATCTAAAAAGAACAACAGCAACAAAAAGAAAACAGCAAAATAAAACTCACTGGTAAATGTAAATAAATAATCAAATTCAGAATACTGTAATATTGTAATGGTAGTACATAAATCATTTTTAACTCTAGTTAAAAATTATAAACAAACCAGTTAAAAATAACTATAGCTATAATAATTTGTTAATGGATGTATGCTATCAATACCATAAAATGGGGAGGGGAAAGAATTAAAACTGCAAAGTTTTGCATAAAATAAGTTGTTACCCGTTCAACATAACACTTTTATAATGAATTTTTTTGTACCATGAATTGAACCCAGGGGTGCTTAACCACTGAGCCACATCCACATCTCTTTTTATTTTTTATTTTGATATAGAACCTGCTGAGTTGCTGAGGCTGGTTTTTCTTTTAATTAACATGACAGTAGATTCCATTCTGGTGTTATTATATAAGAAGAAATAATTTTAGCAACTATCTCCCTATCCCTTAACCTAGTCATGTTGACACATAAAATTAACCATTAAATTTGGCAACAGAAATGAGGATGGAGGAGAAGAAGAGAACCATTGCTCTTTGAATTTTTCTGAGTAAAAATAAAAAAAGACAACACTTACTTTTATAAGTTATTGACTGGAATTTAGTCATCAGTCCTAGCTTCAAAGCATGCTTGAATATATTCCAAGGTAAATATACTATTTCTTTTGAAATGGATGACAATGGAAAGAGCTGATAGACAATTGTTAACTTCTTTCCTATCTCTTCTGATTAAAAGTCATTGTGAATCATCTTATATACCTGCAGTTTTATTTCTCTCAACTCTTGTGTCACAGAGAAGCAAAACAAGTTTTAGAATAAGGAGAAGCATTTCATCCCTGCCTACCCTGCATCACATCTCGTGATCTCAGTATGTTAGCTGCTCAAAACAAAATATTCCCCAAATTCCTAAATCAAAGTTGATTTATTATGTAATAATAGTTGAAGTGTGTTATATGGAAAATTCTAATCCGTAACACCCTCAGGATATTTTGTGATCAGTATGAATATTTCTGGTAACTTTGAGGCCCTATGCTGACACTAGTAGGGGACATGTTTCTGTCTTTAGTATATTTGAATGGTATTATTCATTGAATAAATATTATAATAAGTAAATAATAAATAAAATATATATTCCAAGGATTTTATTAACATTGACAATTCCATTAGAAGAGATTAACATATAGGTACAGAATACAGGTATAATGTCATTAGAATAGACATAGGTATATATTTCCCTTTAATTTTCCAGTTTGTAAATAATTGGTAACTTTATTTAATGTAAATATAGAAGAATAATTGTCTCCACATGTTTGGGGAAGAAAATAAGATGTAAATATATTTAATCAATGAACTAAAAGTGTTAAGGTTTGCATTACTTTTTTGAGAATTTCTCTGTAGGTATACTTAGGGAAGTCTGCCTAGTCACTTTTGTCCTTCAAGTGTGTACATATAAAGATGATACTGGATGAAGGGCTTTCATTGGACAAACCACAGCACACTTCAACTGGAAAATTCTTCTGCTAACAGGAATGACAAGCTAAAGGTAAATACCTAACCGTAAGCTTTAACAGAATTTATTTTTTCCTCCCATATGTGAAAAAATCTGTGAAGTGATACCTGTTGTATGCAGTGTGATTCACAGCGAAAGCAGAGCAATGTGCTTCTGTATTGTTGCTATACTCATGGATTGGTGAGGGTGATGCTAGATATAGAAAACTCTGGGATATGACATGGAGGTTATTTGTTGCTCTTATTCTTAACACATGTACTGGAAAATTATAACGAAATCTAGTGATTACACTACATAATATATAGCCTTAGCTATTGACATTAATGAAATAAGATGCTTGGATAAATTTTCTACTCTTATAGTCTGTCAGATACTCAAGTTGTAGGTGAACAGAATATAAATTTGAAACATTTCAATGTGCTTCATGGGAACAAACAGGCATTTTAGATTGAGAAAATGTGAAATTTTAAGAAATTTAATATTAATCTATAAATGGCATTTCCACTTTCAGGTTTGGAAACTAAATACCTAGAGTTTTTGCAATTGACATGCAATTGTAATTTCTCATTTATCATACTCTACAACTTTCATTACTCACACATATCTAATTTTATCAATTATTCTTATTAGAGTTTTCTGATCAAAAGTATATAAAATTACATTTTATTTAATTACAAATGTGAGTATAACCACTATTAATATTTCCTGGTATCCATATACTAGAATAAAATCTACTATTTTATTAAATTTAAACTTTCCATTTTGCTACCTTCATTACTTGGCACATTCTGTGTTTTTACTATCCCTCATAAAACTTTCTTAAGATTTCTTCCTAACATTTTTAAAGAAGTATACTCTAATTTTCAGATAAAAAATGCAGTATTTCACACAGATGATGATATTTCTAAGAATCCCTTACCATACTCCAGCAAATAGAGTATCTAATATTGCATTTTCTAAACATCCCTAAACTACTACAAATAATGTTGATGGTCAGAAATAAGAATTTGAATATAAGATAGCTAGAAATATTTAAAAATATATAACGCAATATTCCTATAGCACATATCACAAATTTGATTTTACATTTAAATTAAATTAAATTTTATATTTAGTTTTCATTACCTTCTGGTATAGCCATAATATTGTTTACATTATACAGAAAAAATGAGTGATTTCCTGAGAGGTCAATGAATTTATTCAAAGTTACTGTACAGGGGTCTCAGATTCAGACTGTAGAAGGTTTCTTGTCTCTCAAAATCTATTGTTCATTCTTTTAGACCACAATGCAACCAGAAACAAAATTGTTCTGGGAAGTCCAGGTGAATTGTCATGGGTTCTTTCTCAAAGAAAAATGCAAAACTCCAAACACTGCTTTAGTGTGTGCAGGTTGCTATAACAAATTACCACAAACTAGGTGATTTACGAACAACAGAAATTTGTTGCTCACAGTTCTGGAGGATTGGAAGTCCAAGAATAAGGCATTGGAATATTTGGTGTCTGGTGAAAACATTTTCTCATAGAAGGAATATTCTTTCTAATCTCACATGGTGGAAGTGGTGAGGAGTCCCACAAGCCTCTTTCATAATGGCACTGCTCCTGTTCATGAGGCACATTCATTTCCCCAATCATTTCCCAATGCCCCCATCTGCTAATAGCATCATCACTTTCATGGTGAAGATTTGAACATAGGAATTTTAGGGCATCATAAACCTACAAACCATAGCACATAAGTTTTTACACCCTATTTATACCAAACATCTCCTTCTAACTCCCCTTTTATTTATCTTTCACTTCAAATTCATGTGCCTGTTTAAAAAGAGGTTAGATTTATGCTTTTTACTTTGTCATGTTTCACTCAATCTGAACTCATTTCATGTCTACCACCCCTACTGAAACTGGCCAGTAAAACTGACTTTCTAGTGGCCACATTTAATAGTTGTTTTTAATACACATTCTATGTCAATGGAGTAACTGTACCTGATAGCTTTTTGTCCTAAAACCTTCTGTTATGAATTGTATGGTGCCCCCACCCCCAAAATCCATGTGTTGAGGTACTAACCTCAAGTAAACTCAAATATGAACTTATTGGGAAATAAGGTTGCTGCATATGTGAGTGGTTAAGATGAGGTCATACTGGAGTAGTGTGGAACCCTAACATAATATGACTGACATCCTTACAACAAAAGGAAATTTGAACATGGGCCCACCCATAACAAGGGAGGATGCCACTTGAGGATGAAGGAGTGTGGGTTGTTGCCTGTTTACACCAAGTGGTACCATGAAGGTCAGCAAACTACTGAAAGCTGGGGGAGAGGCACCAGCCTTAAATGCTGTTTCCTTATTATAGTCTATTTTTTGGTGGGCACAACCGGGATTGAACTCAGGGACACTCACCTGTTTCATATTTTTTAAATTTAGAAACAGGGTCTCCCTAATTTGCTTAGTGCCTTCCTGTTGCTGAGGCTGGTTTTGAAGTGGCTATCCTCCTGTCTCACCCTCCAGAGCCACTGGGATTACAGGCATGTGCTTCTGTACCTGGCTATTATAATCTATTCTTGAGAATCATTCTCCAGTATCACATAGATTTTTCAATAATATCCATCACTGATAGTTTCAACTACCACTCATGTATAGATCCAAACAACATGTATCTTCCAAATAACAAACAGAAATTGCCCGGACCATCTAAAACCAAATTAACTATATCATTCTATTTTGTTATCTCTTCTCTGTTCCTTCTTTCTGTGGAGGTTACCCCATTAGACAGTTGCCAAAATCAGAAATCTAAAGGTCAGTCTGGACTCCTTAATGAATGTCTTGATCTAAATTTAAATACTTAATAAGCCAGCTCAATTCTTCCTTTTTAGCATTTCTTGAATAAACTCTTTGTTAATCATTTCAATTCACTCTTGATACTACTGTAGGAGTTTCAGAACTTGACTTCCTACTTATAATTTAGCAATTCATGGGTTGATTGTGGATAAATACAAGACACAAATTATTTTTTTCCTGAAGTGGTTAGTCTGTGAGTCTGTCTTTCAGGAAACAGTTCTTCCTAGACAGTTCTACCCCATTCTCATCTGTAAGATTTTATATAATGTATTATGACTCTTGCATATTTATGATGATGACAGTTTAAAAATCCAGTTTCTTTATATAACACATCTTTAAACTTTTGAGAATCTAAAAAAAAAATCTTTTTAACCTTCACTAAGAAGTATCACATTTCAATTCCTGTTCTTTATAAGGTGACAAAATGTTTTAGATTTGAATGAATTCATGCCAGCCTTTTTATCATCCTGGTAATGCAGCAATATAAGGACTCTTTCCTCTATCTATTTCACTTTCTTATCCCCGCCACGTCCCCCCCAACTTTTCTCTCTGAATAATTTTTAACAAGATGCTGCAGATATAGTAAACATATTTCTTGATATTTCTTTCTTTAACATATTCTTATTTATTTGAAGGTAATTCATTAAAATAAAATTTCAAATTTGAAGGCATTAGAATCCTTTTAAAGGTTTCTTTTTAAAATAAGATTTGTAAATTTAAAGCTTTGATGTTATTTGTTTATTAAGCGGGTTAACTTGTTTTTCTTGCTTGGCTATTTGTGTTCTACTCATATGTACCCATATGGTACCGATTCCTTCCACAAGGAAAATTCATAACAGCGGGATTAATACATTCTTGATTTTGAGTTCTATGCATTTTTGGACAAATATATCTTAAAAATTTCTGCTATTTTGGGGAAGAGGAGAACAAAAAGTCATTTTTATGATTATAAGTTATACGTTATCTTGCTTTCAATGATTTGTTTTGTATTATAAATAAGTGGATTTATTTGAATGTTCACTAATATTTATTTCTACTCAAATCACTTCTATTCAATAGTTTTCTCCAAATGCTAACAAGTCAGGAAAAAAAAGGAAATTAAAGGGAGAAATAAATATAGGAAAAACTGAAGTCAAATTATATCTTCTGGCTGAAGATATGATTCTACACTTAAATATCCAAAATATTACACCAAAGACTTCTAGAGCAGACAAATAAGTTCAGCAAAGTAGCAGTATGTGAGATCAATATACAAAAATAAGTAGCTTTCCTATAATCCAATAATGAATTTACTAAGAAAAAAAATTGGCAACAACTGTTTTACAATAGCCTCCATCAACAAGAGCAACAACTTGGGAATCAATCTAATCAAAGAGGTGAAAGACATAAAGAGTTGAAGAAAGAAATTGAAAAAGGGCTTAGAAGATGGAAATATTTCCCATGGTCTTGAATACTCAAGAGTTAATATGATCAAACCATGTCATGTGCTTTTGTGAATATATAATAATGAATTCTATTTTTATAGGTAACTATATTCCACCAATTGAAAATAATTGATAGAAAAAAATTTATATATCACCTTCTTTTCAATGATTTGTAGAATATTGTAAATAAGATCGATCTACTTAGATTTTCAGTATTATTTATTTCCACTATTAAAATACTGAACTTTTTATAAAATAATCAATATTTTCTTCAGTGTCTTGTTTGAAGAAATTGGAAAACACACTCACTTGCTCACACTCACTTGCTCAGTATACCAAGTCTCAACTGAATCAACAGATTTCTGCCATGCTCATATAGCCACCAAGGCCTACATCTCTTTGAAAGGTTTTAATTAATTTCAAAATGTCAATTGATAGATGCTTTAAAATAAGAGGAGGTCACATGGAAAAAATAGCAATGTAGAAATTATATTTGGGTAGTTTAACTTTTTACTCATTAGCTCATGCTTAAAAGAGAACTTGAATTTTCTAAACTTGAAAAGAAAGGATTCTGGATTTAGGTGTCTGGTGCTAAATCAGCTTCTATGGAGACTGGGATTTGGGTAGCACATGTGGTATATGTTATTTTGTGAATAACAAGGATAAGACTGCATTATGTAATAGGCTAAATTCCTTCCAGTTCTTATATTCTACATTTCTATGCATATTAGTTAGAGCTGTTAAAATAAATCAGCCTTGGTGGTAAGTGGTGTCAAGGGCTGGTGATATAGAGAATGTTGTTGATGATAGTGATTGATGATGATGATGGTAATTATTTTTAAGACTGATATTTGCATGCCATATGCCTGCAAAAATTACCTCATTTGACTCCCTAATTGTTCTATTAGGTGAATATTATTGCCTGCCATTTTGCAAATGAGAAAATTGAGGTTCAGATAATTTAACCAATGTGCCAGTATCATAAAGTCCAATGCTAGAGATAGTTATTTCAAATACTATGCTATCTGAAAGGAATATTACCTGGGTTCACCACATCTTATTTTTTTACCTTTTATGCACAAATAAAAGTACATTTTTCAGCAACCTAAAGTTCATTGGAGTCATGTGACTCACGCATGTGACTAATCCTGACCAATGGACCTGGGCCTAATTTGTGTAAATAATTTTTTTAATATTCATTTTTTAGTTGGATACAATACCTTTATTTATTTACTTTTATATTGTGCTGAGGATCGAACCCAGGGCCTTTCATATGCTAGGCAAGTGCTCCACTTCTGAGCCATAAATAATTTTTCTCAAAGCAGGAAGAAGCCAGGAGCAAACTTATGGTTGCCTCTCTGTCTAGGTATCCACCAAAGAGACAGAGAGTTTCAAATGTTTTTTCTCCAAGAAGTATTCAGTAATACCCACCTTCTGGATCACTGAATTGTTATCATTAGTATGCTAGTATGTCTCATATAGCTAAAGAATTTGCTTTCATAACACAAATTTTTGCTGTTTCATCTACTGAATATTTTGTACTTTATATACCATAAAAAACCATATTATATCCTCACATAATCAAGGTATCTTCCCCTTTCATTCATGGAACTTTAGGTTCATATTGTTTGAACTTTTGTTCATATTGTTGATTTTATCAGTATTTTCTTACATTGTTGGCTCCTCATAAGATAGTTTTGGCTACTAGGGAAACACAGCTAACCATAAATTATTCTCTCCTGTTCTCTTATTTTGCTTTCTTCTATCTCTCTTGGAATTTTTTACTCTCTTCCTACAATTCATCTTTACTCAACACATGTGTAAGCTCTGTTTCATCCTTGCTAGAAGTATTGACCAATAATGAGAACATTGTATTTGATTCTGATACTGACTTTAAATAGCAGTGTGAACTCATCAAAAAAATCAAAAAAGTCTCATTCAGATTTAATCAGAAAACTAGAACAAGTTTGAGTATCATGGGGGTAGAAGTTTTTGTTAGAAATAATACTTACTCAAATTGTGTATATTAAAGGGAGAATTGGAAAACAAGAAATCATTTGTCATCTCTTTGGAAATGAGGCAAGTTCATCTCTCCAAGTGTTTTAGTCAGATTTTTCACTGCTATGCCTAAAAGTAAAGACCAGAGCAACTGTAGAGGAGGAAAAGATTATTTAAGGGCTCATGGTTTCAGAGGTCTCAGTTCATAGATAGATGGTTCCATTCCTTGGGGCTCCAATGTGATGGAGGGAGGTAGCTCACAGGATGGTCAGAAAGTAGAGGAAGATTCCACTCTCCAGATACAAAATATATACACAAAAGCCATTCCCTGGTGCCTACTTCCTCTAGCCACACCCTGCCCACCTTCAGTTACCAACTGGGTTAAGGCTCTTATAACTCAATCATGTCTCCTCCAAACCTTCTTGCATTGTCTTTCACATAAGCTTTTGGAGTACACTTCACATCCAAACCATAACACCAAATACTTCTGTAGATGAAATAGCATGAAGACGAATTTTGAAAGCGGATGCTTTTACATCTTTTACATTTGTGATGAACTTGGATTTGCTCTTGTTTGGCAAATCTTGTTTATGGGAAGAAGACATATACATGAATCCAAGGAGAACAAGGAAAATCTAGAATCCACCTAAATATCTTCCTTTGCTTCTCATGGTTCCTAAACAACTTTCACAGAGTAAACACTTCTGCTTCACTTCCACTGGCCAAGATTCACAAGCATTTCTCTTTAGAGAAATGTTTCCCACAGTGTATAGAATTCCAGTTAAGAGTTCTAATTTAGTCAAGCTGACAATAGTGAAAAGTGCTGAGAGTCAATTATTTTTCCTGTAGTTTAATTTTCTTATTTCTAAATTGTTTGATGCTACTCCAGCAACTTCATATTATTGTTATAGGAATTATATGTGAATGTTCACTGTAAATCACAGTAAAGATAAAAATTGTTTCCAAGTTATTTTAAAATGTTTTCCTAAATAAATAAATCTTTGTAAATATTTTATATTATTTAAAAATAGAGGCCTTTGAAAAATAGTGTCTGTTTATCTGTCATATCTGTGTCTCCTTGTTGTATACACTATGACTGTATGTTGTAGGTGAATACAATGTAATACACACATTTTCTTAAATAGTCATTGGATCACTCTTTACTAGTGACTTCTAAAATGTGTAATTTATTTTATACTTATGATATATACACAGAAACATGGATAGCTTACAGAATCTGTTACATAGAATTCTACAATTCATGGGAAAACAAGAAAAATTGTAAATGTGGCTTTTAATTTTATATAATTGGTGCTCTGATATAATTAAGTGGAATATCCTTTAAGGTTTTTGATTTTTAAAAGTCATGTTTCTGTACTTATGTACTTCAAAATTCACTAATGAACACTGAAAACTAATATGCATTTAAAACAACAGTTTCCATATTTGGCCAAACACACACAGGAACTATAAGAAATACAAATGCCAAGCTTCATTCATTTTTAAAGTTATAGTATATTTCTCTTGGAAGTTGAGAGAGCATTCAAAATCATCTTTCCTATTCTTATCATTGTACATATTAAAAAGAAAAATATCCAGGTAAAATAAGTAAATTATATATATCATAAGGCATCTGGAGAATCTACTACTTGTCATTTATTATTTTATTTGTTAGTATTATTTTTTGTAGCATAGCTGAGTACTTACCCCAAACCATTAGGTTAGAAATTTTGCTGATTATGTAAATATTTCTAAGATTCAAAATCATACAAATGTTGAGAATAGTGTTTTCATAATCCAGCTTAGAAAATGTTTGCAAAATATAATCATAAGTAAAGCAAACTGAAGAAGTGGAATTTCATTTTATACAAAAAATGAAAGGACACCTTAGAAGTGATATTTCAATTAATTTCTATTTCAGAAAACATGTTTTGAACAACATGAGCTAGGCCTTCAGATGCACATTTAGATAAACAAAGACTGAAATCATGGTTTCTTACTTTTAGCATACATGATTTCCTTCGAAATAGTGAATAAAATAATGAATAATTATAGGAGAGTAAAATAATTAGATAATGAGTTTTTCAATAGTGAGTCAGTAAAATATACCTTTCTTGGTTTAACCAGTAATATAAAGATCATCAAAATCACTTTGTTCTGAATTTATATTATACAAATCTTCAATAAATAGTGCTAAAGAGGAATAAGTCTGTATGAGTATATTTGTGCATGTGTGTGTATGTACATGAGTAAACATTTTAGGAGGTCATCTAATTTCTCATCATTCTGATGTTACCTTAATCTTCATTTGTGGGTTATCGGACAAGTTAACTCATTTAGTTGATACTAAAAAGTGTCACATACATACCAAGTCATTTTGAGTATTTTACTAATAATAATGTTGGAGGAAAATACTGAATAAATAATTAAAAATTACAAAACTTTTCAGTTTTCAAATCCAAAAGTCTTCCTTATTTTACCAGATCCATTTATTTAATTCTTGTTGAAGATGAATGACATATTGTACCTTTTAATACAATGAAGGAATAAAGAGGATTCATGGTGTGACCTTTGATTAAAATGTGAAATTTGCTCTTCCAAAGCCCTCGAAAATGAGTTATACTTCCCTGATCAAAAATAGTCCTCTGGGCACTGACTCCTATGGGGTAATTTAATAGGATTTCACATTTTATAATTTAGACTATACATTCATCTAATATACCAAAGTCATTAAAAAATAAAATACCTCAATGCTTAAATCTCAGTCCCCTTCCATGATTATTCATATCTCTCAGTTGATTAGTGATCCTAAAATGACAACACAAATCAAAGAAAGTGTTCTTGTTATGTTTATAACATTAATGCAAATAAAACCAAATAGCTAATAATTAATGCATAGCTAATAATTAATGCAAGACCTTCTAGAAGAGTTAATACATTGGAGAATGTTCATGGAAGATGAATTAGTGAGAATCAACTTCATGACTGTTTTTCAATGAGTCCGGATTTTATGTACATTTCATTTTGAACTGGAAGGAAAATTTAAAAAAATGGATACAAGAATACAATTATTTATTTAGGTTTATGACAGCTATACCTGTCTTATACCATGTCACCCAATTATCTAGTCAACAAACATAAAGTTTCTGATATGTTAGAGGCACTGTGCTAAAATACAGTGATATGGACAACAGTAGTAAACATATACTTGTGTCAAAAGGCTGATTTTTAAAAAATATTATTAATGTTGTTAAACATTTTTTATTGGGAACTTTTGTGAAATTCAGAAGAGCTGGTTATTATGGCATATGTTAGCATGTTCTCTGACATTCTGCCTATTTTCCTGAGAGGAATACAGTTCTCATTTTCTCAATTTTGGGCTTGAAGTTTCCATAGGATCATGGATATCAACAAACATGATGTAAGAAACATTTTGAGACATGCTGATGACTGGACTTTACCTCTGCACTCTGCCTCTACCAGGCGGACATGTTGAATAGCTTGATGAGCACAGGATGAGAAAATAAAATGTGAGATATCCAGCTGAACCCATGGCAGCTATCTAAACTAACTGAGTCTAGCAGAGTTCTAAAGCTGGACAAACAGTTGGCACCCCAGCTGAACAGTAAGCATGTGATTAAGAATACATTTTAATTCTCATATGCTTCTTGGGTGAAAGCTCGGTTGTCGAAGACCAATAGCTAACAAACACAAAGTGATCTCTGCATTACAATGGATCTGTATTACCAGATCCATTTCTGCTTGTCTTATATTTAAAAACATTTATTTAGGAAGGCACAGATAAATGTTTGCTCTATTTTGAGTAAATGAATATAGAATGACCATGGCTTTAATCATCATTTATCTTTGGTCTCAGAACCAGGTAACAAAAGCAGTCAGTGCTACTTTTGTCAGTGATATGATTATAAAAAGACAAATTGTTTTACTCAACATAATGTACCCAGGATAATTTTTTGTGTGATCATAAATAAGATAGCTTATTCCCTCCCCCAAACACTGTGAGCTCCCATGTATGATTTGGACATATTACATAAACATGGAAGATAATAATGAACTGATTTCTTGATTTTCTAATATATATATATATATATATATATATATATATATATATATATATATACACACATATATATACATATATATTTACAATATGTATATATAAAAATATATACATATATATTTAGAAATATAACTCTTAATACATATATATGTATGCATATATGTATTAAGACTTATATTTTATTTTTTCTATTCATTTGCCACCAAGAATGACAAATAAGCAATAATCATATGCAGATTCAAAGTCCATAAGAGAAATCAAAATACTCTAGGGTTAAAATTGTTAACAAGTAGTTGTTAACTGGTTGAAAGGAAAACCTACCAACTCATTTTATATGCCTTTAGTGCTTAATTCAATAGCCTACATGATGCTGGTACATCATGGATATACAAAAAATAGGACTATGTGTTAAAGCAATGGTGACATTTATAAATACATTGCTAAAGAAAGGTTGAGTAAGTAGCAAGAGATCTTCTTGTCTGCTTGAAATGTGAGTGCTAGCAGTAACAGTAATACATTTGACTTGGCTAAGCCAATGATTTTCTCAGTAACAAATATATACTTTATGGACCCAATTTCAGGGTTAATCTGATCTGGATGAGCATACAGACAGAAGGGAAACAGACTAATCCTGTGTCAGTGAGTGTATACAAAATTATGAGTTGTATTCAATAAACTCTTCTAGGACATTATCATTTCTTACTTTATCCCACTCAAATAGTGAGCCAAGGGAATCTGAATGTGTGCTAAAAAATTGAATTCCAAGTAGAAAAAAGAAGTGCTGGTGGTGTTCATGAATGAGAAGATCAGTTCTTGAAATGTCTTATTTCTGAATATTAAGAAAAATGAAAGCAAACATTTTCCAGAACCCCTGTTCCTAGAAGGAATTCAGAGCCTCAGTTGCACTACAGTTCTCTTTTTGATTTGATAATTCAAATCCAACTGAAATATGATTTCATTCTGGAAAAAATATATGTAATATGTAGATTGATATTCTTATTTACCCTTAATTATTCCCCAACTTTTTCCCTCTGAGAAAACCAGATAGCTTTCTTTGTATTGTTAGTTTAATAAGGACAGAAAAAAATCCTACTAATGTCTTGACTGTGGTAAAGGATCTCTAAATAATTCAAACCTTCCCATATTCACAACATTCACACAGAACAGAAAGCCCATGAAATTAGTTAAAGTATTATATAAGCTAGAATTTGCATCTTCTTGGGAGTACTAATCTGCTGTATTTGGAAAACATCACAATAGTACAAACCAGATAAATTTTAATGAAAGAAGTTTATTTGGTTTGGCCCTCCTAGTTCGTAGGCCCAAGGTGGAGGGGCAGCATCTGGAGATAGCATTCTGTTGGAGGAATCCAGAGTAAGTGCAGGACATCACACAATGTCAGACAGGGAGCACCTACCTGTGTGGGTCTTTTGGGGTTTCTTTCCCTGTTCTCGTAAAATCACCCATATTCAATCATGTGAGTTATACCCTGATGAACTTAATTAATCCCCATTACATCCCAAAGTCTCCAAGTCTAGATACTATTGCTGGATTACATTTTCACCCTCTTAAAAACTCACCAGGGCTATTAAATTTCAACATTGAATCCTTGGGGAATACACCCAAATCATATCTAAACATAGTAATGGGCATTCATAATTTCTCAGGGGAAATTGAACTGGCAGAAGAAAAAAAAAATTCTCAGCATTCAATATCTCTCCCCTAGAATCCAGGTAAGCAGAAACCATATAAGGAGGAATAAAAAAAAATGGTGAGGATGAAGCAGACGCTTTTCTGGGCAGATGTTTGAGTAAACTCTCTCCTATAACATGTTGCTCAGTGCTGACTTTCTTACAAAGCACATTCCCATCTCTCTCTCTACAGGAGATTAGCACACACAAAGAAATGAAACTCTTCAAGTGTGTCCCTCAGCACAATTTTATGCCATTATCATCTGTGAATTGGCTTGAATTTTCATTTGTTCTTTTCTTCTTCATTCTCCTTTTAGTCAAACAAATGTCCCACCTTCTGACCAATACCCCTATCTCTGATCTTCCTAGGTTTGATTTCTTTTACTCCTTCATCCACTTTCCATCAAAGATACATGTATTAATGGAATATTACTCAGCCTTAAAGAAGAATGAAATTATGGATGGAGCTTGAGAATATCATGCTAAGTGAAATAAGACAATCCCTTAAAACCAAAGGCTGATTGTTTTCTCTTATATGTGCATGCTAATTCAGGAAGGCTAGGGAAGAATAGAGGTAGTTTTGATTAGACAGAGGGGAGTGGAAGGAGGGGAGAGTATGGGGATAGGAAGGATAGTAGAATGAATCAGATATTAATATTCTATGTGCTTATATGATTACATGACTTGTGTGGTCATACATCATGTACACCAGATGAATGAGAAATTATACTCCATTTATGTATGGCATGTCAAAATGCATTCTACAGTCATGTATAACTAATTAGAATTTAAGTTTTTAAAAAGATATATGTGTTAGTTTTCCATTGCTGTGATTAAATAACTCGAATAATCACATTGTAAAGAGGAAAAAGGTATTTTGGCTCACAGATTTGGAGGTTTTAGTCCACAAACAGTTGGTTGCATTGCTTTGGGCCTGTGATGGCCCAGGACAGGAGCATGTGACAGAGGAAGCTGCTTATCTCATGGCAGCAGTGAAGCAAAAAGAGAGAGGAATGGACAGAGGTACCAATATCCACATAAGCTCTAGCTCTAAATGTTCTACCACCTTCCAAAAGTGCCACACGCTTGCACCCACGTTTTTAGTATCTGGGTTTTTGGGACATTCAACATCCAAAATATAATTGTATCCCTGCTGTTTCTCTTATCAATACTCATCAACTTACTATTTTAAAATCAAAACCTTAGCATCTGTTCAGTGGCTGTAATGTTAGAGATCTGCTTGAAAGATAGTCAGAAATAAAGGGTGGGGGAAGAAAATAAAAATAAGGAGAAGAGTGATGAGAACAGTATACATATACTCATAAAAGTTACACTTTTAGAAGATGAGAGACAAAGAGATGCAAGGGGGATTTTTATATGTTTCAAAATGTGGTCGGATCTTTAGGCATGAGAGTAAGGATTGAAATCCTGAAGAAGTAAATGATAAAGAAATCTTCAGAAACAAACTATTATGTGATCAATATTTGATGTTAAACAGCTTCATCAGTCTTGGGAGAATGTCCTTTGTCCCACATATACCTGTAAGCTGCTTCTTATATTGTTGGCCTTTGCCCTTTCATTAATAGGGACACTTTATTGGAGGAATTCAACTAGGAAAAAAAGTATATATGTGTATATTTTTTTTCCTTGGGAGGGCTGGAGTAAAATTTATGAACTAGAATGAAGATTTTTCTAAGAAATACAAGAATCACCCATGATGATATACCTGCTGTATAATGGAAAATATGGATAGGGCCTACATAAAAGGGAGAAGAACAATTAGTAAAAACACACATTGTCAAAGTAAATAGTTGGGGAAAATTTGATAATCTTAACATTTAAGAACTAGGAGAGACCATTTTGAATTTGTTCTTGTATTCAAAGCTCTTCATTTTGTCAGTTTATTCGTTGATTCACTTGACATGCCCTCAGTGATGTTCTCTGTGTGAAAAACAAGCTGCATTCCAAATGCAGACAGAAATAAAGCAGCCCTGATCTGAAGGAACTTGCATCGTGGAAAGAGAGACAAACAAGAAGGTGGCTACCATAAAAGACTCATTTGTGATTATAATTCTAGAAGTGTGCAGGATATCAAGAGGATGTAAAGAGAGAGGGCAGAGTACAGGGTAACAAAGGCATCTTACTGGAGGTGGGCTGGAGGGGACCTGTTAAAAGCTGAGTAAGAGTTCATCATGATGAGGTGAAAGGGAACACTAATCTGTCGTTAGCAGCAGGAATTTAATTTAGAACGATTAAGCCACTCAGTAATCTCAGATAAAACACAGACATTTTAACTTCCGGTCCACTGTTATGACCTCTCTTCCACAATTGCATAAGAAATTTAAAGAGTATATAATTAATGCAGATACTGAGTTGGATGAATTACAAATAAAACTGGCCATAGCATGATAGATATTATGATTACTTCTTTTGTGTATGAGATGAGTGACAAAATCTATTCTTTGAGTAGGATTCCTCCTTTTCTCCCATCACCCACTCATCATATTGAAACAATTGTTCCTCCCCTTCTTTTGTGACATACTGGAGAGAAAGCTGTCTCTGAAGAGACAATTTCATAGAGGAAAGAGTAAGTGTTCTTTCACACTTGGGAACATCAAATGACACTGTGCTACAGGCTTGCATTCTTTCTTTGACCTAAGAATCTGCAAAATGTCAAGGATTCTTTCATTTCCTTGTCTCCATCAAATATGCCAAGATGATAGGGCACACTTACCTCCCTTATATTCTTAAAGCATGGAGCTGTTAGCTGCCACATTTTGACAAGTTTTATGTGCTAAAAACATGATTTCTGTGGTACCAGCTCTGTTTCTGCCAGTAACTTACTCAGTTGATAAGTCATGTCATTTCACAAATGTAGGCACATTTTCTCTTTTAGAAAATTAAATTGGGTTGGGAGATTCCCAAGCTTGCCTTCTTTGTAATATTTTGTGTTTCTGTTATTATAATAATACATTTCTTCAACTTTTACATACATATGTATACATCAAAAAATTTGGATAGATTCCATAAGCAATAATCTACCAATTTGTTTTCAGTATATTTAAATCTTTGATATGAAGGATTACTAAATGGAGGTTCATGGACCATGCTTCAGTGAGATCTTATAACTATCTTAAAAATTGTTTTAAATATCTACTATTCTTCATTGTGTGTATGTTGGTATGTGTGAATACCACCACAATATATACAGCATGTATTTTGTGAGGAGTCTACAGCTGTTCTCAGATTTAAAAATAAGTCTGTGTTATATATACCTACTTGTTTCATCTGACACTCACCCTGGTCACCCTGACCTTTCTGCTACACATATACATATATACACGCGTGTGCACACGTGTGCACACACACACACACACACACATACACGGAGTTATAAGCCACTCTCTCCAGAGATATAGGCCTCAGTTTCAAACACATTTTTCTGACCAAATTGCAAGATTTTCAAATATTGTGCTCTTCTTTTTGTTCCTGATTATCACATTAAACTTGGCTAAAATCCACCACCCATATCCATGCACCACCTAAGTGATGCACTTCTTTGAAATTTTCTTCATCAGAATAATTACTCCATTCTCTTTAATTTCAGCCTAACAAAAAGTCCCAGGATATGATAAAAATGTAGCTAATCTCTTTGTCAGAATGTAACATGACTGGACTCTAGTCCATTTGTCAAAACAGTCTACTTCTCTTCTCAGCCAAGTCTGGACTCTCTGTAGTACTATCTCTGTTCTGGTCCTCTGAACTTCCACCAGAGTCAGCCATTAAGTTCTGTTTACAACTTTGTAAGTCTTTATCCTACATCTCCAATCTTTTCCAAATTCCTCCCCTAAACCAATTTGAAATGCTTCTAAACCTCATGGTCAGATAAGTCATAGCAGACTCCATTCATGGGTACCTATATCTGTGCTAGGCAGCTTTGTATCACTGTAACCAATATATCTAACAAGAAAAACTCATAGGGGGAATAGTTTATCTTGGTTCACAGTTTCAGAGGTTCAGTTCACGGTTGTCTGGTTTCATAGTTTGGGGCTTACAGAGAGGCAGACCATCCTGGCAATGGAAAGCCACTCAATTCAAGACAGCTAAAAATCAGAGGCATAGAACTTGAGTGCCAGAAGCCAGGGATACTATAATCTCCAGTGACCTACTTCCTCCAGTCATGCCCTACCTGCCAGTACATACCACTCATCATATAGTCAGATTATTACTCTACCAGGTGCACTAATCCACTGATTAGTTTTCAGCTCTCAAAATGTAATCATTTCCCTCTGTACATTCCTAAATTTTCTTGTACTTATATCTTTGGGAGATAACTCATATTCAAAACGTAACACCATCATTTCCAGATCAACATTATTGACTCCAAATTCTGATTATATTACTCGCCTATCACCCAAATTTTCTAAAGTCTGGATTTAGTCATTTCACATGACTATTTCATTAACTGATAACTTGCCTTTTGTCTTCATCATTATGAACACCGGACATCCTCATGGTACAAATTTTAATTTAACCAAACTTTAGCCTGGCATCACTGGGACTAAACTGCATCCCAAAGATAAACTCAGCCTCAATACATAGGTGAGATTTCAAAAAAAAAAAAATTCTAAAATCTAGAATGTACATTGACCCAACACACATTGGCAGACCTTTTTCAGTTATTCACTACTTAGATCTTTTTAAAATTTTCTATTCCCCATATTCTCCCTCTTCATTCTTTCATTGGTTGCTTTTGACTTTATTAGAGTTGAGATCAGTTTATGGTGGATTATCTTATCCATATTGCAGTAGTCTAAAGACAATATTTTGCAAACCTTAGCAATATCCAGTACTGTTGTTCTTTGATTTCAGGCATAAATCTGGTTGCATGTCATATCTAGCATATCTCTGTACACAGATATGTAGCATGTCAACCTAATATTTTGATTCATGAAGCACCTTCTGTCTGGACAAATGTTTTCTTTAAACCCACATTCTTATATACTTGTTCATCTTGAAGATCAAATCAAATTATACTCTGTGTAGTTAACTTATTGTTTAGCTATTTGTCTTATTTAATATTACTGTCTTTCTGCCTATGCTGAAGCCTCAAATATCTGTGTCTACCCCTTTGATGGTTAGGAGGGTCCTTGTGACTATTTATATATAAAGTATATTGAAGACATTCATATCTGTTTCTAAACAGATCACATGATACCAGTTGAAGAATTTCCAGGGCTTTTTCCCCCTTCTCTCATCATAGGCAATAATGCCAACAAAAAGGTGTTCTGTCACTGTGTCCTGGAATTGTAATAACAAAAGGGGAGTCTCCAGTTGTCCCTCAAGGATCATGAGAACTTTCATAGTTTTACATAAGTGAAGTTTTAGATATTTTACTACAAAAATATAACTTTCCTTAGCATGAATATTTATTTGATTGTATTCCTTAAGATTGTTTCAGAATGTCTAAAATGGTTTATAATTATTTATGAATTTTTAATGTTTCTCCTACTAGGATAGAGGTCTTTAGTTGTAAAATTTACTTTTAAGAATACACAGAGTAATCACTTGATAGATGTATTTTTTTAAACCAACAACTGTACAAATAAGTGAATTACATTATAACTACATAACTATTTTTTATCTTTTTTCAATATAAAATTATATTTTTAAATGCATATGCTGTATTGAATAATCCTACTGCATTCACTGAAGCAGCAATTTGTTTTGCTTCCTAAGACATTCTTTGTACTGTAAAGGGCATGGGCAAATCATTATTGATATACCAATAAGTTTTTTTGTATAACATTTCCGAGATGTGTTGGCTGGTATAGGATTGGCCTTGATTATACTTGGAATGAAAGCACCAATACAGATTTAGAAAGTGCTGACACAGTATCACTGGCTTATATATCTATAACCAGTCTGTTTCCAATTTTACAGGAAGGTCTAGCTGGCAGTGTTAGCATTTTTCAAAAGTTGAAAGCCATAGGAAATAACCTTAGGTTTAATAGGCTTGTTTTGCTAACATTGAAATTTTTTTCTTTAAAAATTATTGATTCATTTCAACATTCCACCATTGATAGCATTGTCAAAATTGTTTACTATTTGAAAATAGAAACAATTATCAAAAAAAGTAACATAAAAGTAGGGGGTATTGTTATAGATAATTCAAATATAGAAAGAAGCATTACATCACTTAATTCTTGTTTGTGAAGATACAAATATATTAAGTTACACACACACACACACACACACACACACACACTTTTAACTACATTGCTTTTCAAAACATGTCCCAATTACCATAAGAAGACGTGGTTGGAGAAAAAATGTTACCACTTTGTTTTTCAATCTAAACTAAACTGAGAATCTTTTGATTGAAGAATTTAGAAATTCACATAAATTAGGGTTTATTGAAAATTTGGAGGGCCAGTTAAGTTTAATGAACCTAACAGATCCTCATGGGAAGAATTTGCTCCTGGAACATCAGTGTTGAGGCATCTGTTCTTGTCTTTCTCTTTGACACTAAAGTTACTTCTGTCTTTATTTGCCCCACCCCACCGTGATTATTTCTTCTCTTATGTCAGAAAATGCCTCAATCTAAATTGCTGAAAAAGGATTCTGCAAACCTTGCAGATTCTGGTTAATGCTGTCTTAGCCATTTACCTATTTTTGTTTTTTTATATACTAGTTCCTTCCAAGTTGTTTCAAACTATTCATCATAGTCTATGGATATTCATTCAAGAATCAAAAAGTTCTAACCAGAGAATAGAGAAATGAGGGACAAGATACTCTAGTACATCAAAATACTGAATATATAGACTGAATAGCAAAGAATATTTACTTAAATCAGCTCTATTTTGTATATGAGTATGTGTATGTGTGTTTTCTCACAAGTACTAACCAGCATAGTAAAAAGAATGATAGCTGATTTTGAAAAAATAAAGCATTTCCTATGTGTTGGTTATTAACATTAAAAATAATAAATAATTAAAATTCCAAGAATAACAACAAAGAAAAAGAATGTGATACAAGAATTCAATTTTGTATGAGTCGCATATCAGAGATTTTTCTACCTATGTATTTACATGGAAACTTTCATTCATCAATGAATGATACTGATATTTGGTACCACCATAATGATGATTTTAGAAAATTCCTGAAAAACATAGGTTTCGCACATTTATTTTTATATATTTCACATATTCAAAATAATGATGTTGTTATATATACAAATAAACACCAAAAAAAATAAAATTTGAATGAGTTCCATTGATATATTGAGAGCTCTTTTTTCATGCACATTTTTTTTCTCTAAGAAAAAAATATTTTTCCAAAGTGTTTAGCACTGTAACATGAGTAAATAGTTAAGGAAAAGAAAATTATGGAAATCAATGATCTATAAACGTTTCCTCAGAAATAGATCAGTCTCATTCATAACCCCCCAAATTAGGATACAACTTCTCACTGGATGTTACTGCTGGGGTTACAAAATTTCTGAGAAACTAACCCAAGAAACATGGCAATAGCAGTAATGCCTGTAATGTCTCAAAAGGCACAAAAGAGTATTCAAGTGATTTATCATGTTTAGCTAATGCCAAAGTTAGCAACACTCTGACACAAGTACAAAATATCTAAAGAAAGCAAATATTTTTGAGATGTCAAAGAAGGAAACTTTACACTATGCAAAGTAACTCTAGGTGATGTCCTGAACTGTATAATTAGTCAATGAATGTTTGTTTTGATAGGATAATGACTGTACCAATTTGCTTGAAAAAATGAAAGCAACGCTCAGTGAGAAAGCTGTTCAATTCTATTGCAACATGTACTCTATTCTCCTTGATAATGATATCTGAATTAAAACCTCATGAGAAAGTCAGTTATTTTTTTAAGCCTAAGCTTCCCCTGAATTGTAAATTATTACTTTTCTCAACATAACTATGATGGTTGCTTTCAATTTCTGCTGTGAAACAGCAGTATCCAAAGCCAAATTGATGTTTAAGAGCATTGTGGGAACCTACCATAGGTCTCACAGAAAATGGTATAGATTTATTTGGTAGTGATTTATAAAGGAATTACAAAGATCCCCTTAGAATATTCAAAATTCCTGGCAAATCTCCCCGATATTGATGAGTTTTGGCCAATTACTCTCTAAATGTCAGGGATACTGCTATATTCATCTATCTATTTCTTTCTTTCTTTCTTTCTTTCTTTCTTTCTTTCTTTCTTTCTTTCTTTCTTTCTTTCTTTCTTTCTTTCCTCTCTCTCTTCTGTGAGTGGGAAGCTTATAAGCATATTCATTAGACTCAGAATAACTTGCCCTACCATTGAAAGAGTACCTATACAGCTAGTGTATCTGTCCAACATTATCATTAAATGCATAGTGTGCAAATAATATCCCTTTCAAGGAAATTCAGTTATTTTCACTTATTTCCACATATAGACATTTTGCTCTTGATAACTTAGGAGACTAGTGTTACCATTGGAGTATCCAATTGGGTCAAGGTCCTTGATGTACTGAACAAAGAATCCATAAAGACACACAGAAATAACAGGCAAATTCCATATTTATTAATGGTAAAGATGTAGTTAGCACTCTATAAGGTAGAGCAGAGTAGACCAAGTAAGGAGAGACAGACTGAAGGGCAGATGTGTAAAAATTCATATCTCACATGATGAGCTGTAAGGTGTTCTCTTCCCTATATGAAACTGATTGAAGACCTTACTCCATTCACTCCCATTGGTTACCTTATGATACCTAATTAGAATACTGCTCAATTTTCTCTCATTTTTTACTTGAGAAAACCTAATTAAAATGCTCTCAACATTATCAAAATTGTTTATTTTAGAATATATATATATATCTATATCTATATCTATATCTATATCTATATCTATATATATATATATATATATATATATATATATAGTTCATGGAATACAATTTGGTTATAACTAAAACTTAGTTTATGCAGGAAATATATATATATATATATATATATATATATATATATATATATACACACACACACACACACACACACACACACACACACATATATATATATCTCCAATAATGATATTTTCTAGAAAGCAAATGTAAAAAAAAAAAAATGTTGCACCATAAACAAAAAAACTGTAAGTTCTGAAGCTAGTGGAATTACTAGACTATGATACATATTTTTCAAATTTAAATTATTCCTAGAGCCAAACAGGAAGTGCTGAAAAACACTAAGGTCTTTATAAAGAAATTCATCTGTTTTACTGAGAAAAATATAGAGATTCAGAAAAGTAGCCAAGACAATCATGTGTGCACAGCTAGTTTGATGATGAAGCTGATACAAGAATTTCCTGCCTTCATCTCCTGAACAGAGCTCCTGTATTTCTTTAGGAGATACTGTTTAGTACATATGAAAGATCATTTTCTTTTGTACATGCACCTGCCTCTGAGTGCCTACCTGTGTCTACTGTTTTAACAGGAAAGAGAATAGCTTTTTTTAAATTTACTGACTATCACACCAATATTCTAAGTTCCCCACTTAAAGAAAATAAGAGACTAATAAGTTAAGAACATTGTAAACATATGGAAAACCCCAATGAGGAAGTAAGCTTGTAACATAATTTGAGTAGCTTAGAAAAACCCAGTGTATCTAATTGTTTCTGTTCCATAGTATAGAATGAAATCAATAGAGGTTTTTGTTTTCTCTAAATTCTTACTTCTTCAAAGGTGGTGGGAGATATGAGTATAGTAATCTTTAGTCTACTCTTGATTAATTTCTAGTATATAAACTTTATTTTTATGACAAAAATGTCATAATGATACCATCTCATGTGACTTTCTAACATGAGATACATTAAAAAAATTCACTGGCTACATACATTTCCCATTTTAAAATTATTAATTATTAATTTAAGATCCAAGCATAATAATTATACGTACCTATGAGGAACAATCTGATTTTTTGATAGATCTCTATATCATATAATTATCAAATCTGAATTATATAGTTTATTTGTAGTGAGAACATACAATATACGATTTTCTAGTTTTTCTTTTCTTTTTTTCCTACATTCCATTACTTTCTTTCTTTCTTTCTTTCTTTTTTTTTTTTTTGGTAAGATTATACAAATTGACTAACCTCTCCTCATTCCCCTCCACCATTTACTCTCTCAACCCTCAGGAAACCACTAGATTACTCTTAACATCTATGCTATTGGCTTCTCTAGATTCCACATGAGATTAATCATGCGGTATTTGTCTTTTTGTGTTTGATTTATTTAACATAATATATTCCAGGGTTATCTATGTTATTGCAGAAGATAAGATTTCATCCTTTTATATGCTTATCCATTCATCCATTTCAGTACATTCTGTATCTTGGCTATTGTGAATAATGCTTCAATAATCATGGGAATACAGCTGCCTCTGGACATACCGATTTTATCTCCTTTAGAGATACAGTCAGCCATCTATATCTGTGTACTCTACATACATACAACCAATTATAGAAAATAGTACTTAAAAATTTTTCTATCTTGAACATGCACAAACGTTTATAATTTTTCCTTAAACAATACAGTGTAGCAATTATTTATGTAGCATATACATTGCATTATAATCTAGAGATGAGTTAGAGCAGACAAGAAAATGTATATAGGTTATATGCAAATAATAACCCATTTTTTTATGTGGAAATTGAGCTTTTGCAGATTTTGTTATCCAGGGGTTTCCTGAAGCAAGTCTCCAAGGCTACTAAAGTAGTAGTGTATACCTGTTAGATGCCTTACTAGACAATATGTTAGTGCTATTTTTAAATTTTAGATGAACCGCTTCATTAATTTTCAGAATGGCTGCTCTAATTTACATTCTCATCAACAATATGTTAGGGGCCTTTTTCTCCACATTCATAGCAACTCCTGATATCTTTTGTCTTTTTGGTAAAGGTAAATCAGACAGGTATGAGTTGAAATCTCATTGTGGTTTTAATTTGCATTTCCCTGAGGACTAGGGATTTTGAGCACTTTTTTTCATGTACTCATTGGCCATTCCTATATCTTCTTTTGAGAAATGTCTATTTGGATCTTTTGCCCATTTTTTAACAGTTCCATTATTTTCTAATACACTGATGAAAATAAATGCCCTGTGTTTCCAGCATCAGTGGCTTTTTACCAAACAAGAATTTCCATTGAGAAAAGTTATGGTTATTACCTTAAAAGAGATGTGTTATTTTATTTTTCTTACAATTGAAGGCCTCTAGAAGCCTAAAGTCACATGCAATTATATACAGCAGAGCAGAAGAATGGAGCTGGGCACTAGGATAAATTTTGTGCCCACTTAATTGAAACACTTGCCAAGGAGCTTGGTGAGAGCAATGTATTTCAATCACTCTAAACAATGGATAAATGAGACACATTCCTTCTAAATGACACATTTTAGCTGTCTGGAGCCTATTCACACTTGTGTGTGGTAGCATAAGTTTGCCACTCTGTTCCTTACAATTGGTCCATTTCAAGCTGTGCTTTGAAGTTGTTTATTCCAAAAAGGTTTCTTAATATTAAGAAAAAGAAAATATTTTTAGATGTAGCATACATGCTGATATTTTTCAATTCTCTTTAGAATATATATGTATGCATATTTGTGTTTCAGTAGCTGTCTTTTTCATCATATATTTATATATGTATGTATAAAGTATGAATATAGATATATTTTTTTAATTTTTGCATTAAGTCAAGTTCTTCTAGTTTTTATCAATCACTATGCTCCTCGACTTAGTATTCATTTGTTTCATTTTTAAAAACTAGAGTATAATGATTGAATTATTCCAGCAATTCAAAGGGCGAAGAAAGTAACTAAGTTTGTTTCAAGACCAATATGCTTAAATAAGTAATTTTTTAAAATATTTTTGAGGAAAATTACTGAACCCTAAAAGAAAGAAAGAAAAATAAAGATAATTCATTCCTGAATAAAGACACAAAGAACAGAAAAGAGAAGCAGGAAGTGCTTGGTTAATGACTGATACTCACTGTGTAAAAAATTTATCATTCAAACAATGATGTTTTAGGGAATGACAATGGATATTATTAAAAACAAAGACAGGATCACAGACATAATCTAAAGAAATCCCATGCAATCCAGGCAATATGGTTTTTCTTGCCACCCGAATTATGAATTATAGGTTTTCTAAATTAGACATGTATTATAAAAATTATATGGTATTGTTTATGTACATATTAAATTTGTTTATTGAGTTTTAAATGTTTATATATACACCTCAAGTGTTTATTCAAATGATTGAAAAAGGAATGTTATCTAAACTTTGGCAAAATTTACTATATAAGATAATCTAAAATATATTTATTTTTCTTTGCCTATTAATTAAAATCTTCTGAGGAAGTTTGAATCTTAAAATGCCCCACAGATTTGAGTGGATTAGGTTTAATTGCCTAATTTATTATTATTATTATTATTATTATTATTATTATTATTATTATACTTTCAGTTAAAAATGAACCTCTGTTTTCTCTGTAAATTTGATGGAGTACAAATGCAGAAATGCAGAGCTCACCAGAATATTAAGGATAGGAAACGCCCCATGATGTGTGAAAAACTTTGCCTTTTTTTTTATTGATTATTTAAAGCATTACATAGCTCATGATATATCATCTTTCATACATTTGACTCAAATTGTGTTTTGAACTCCCATTTTCACCCCAAATACAGATTGCAGAATCACATCTGTTACATATTCACATTTTTACATAATGCCATATTATTGACTGTTGTATTCTGCTACCTTTCCTATCCCCTACTATCCCCCCTCCCTTCCCCTCCCCTCCCATCTTCCCTCTCTACCTCCCCTGCTGTTGTTCAATTCTCTCCCTTTTTTTCCCTCCCCCTTGCCCCTCATAACCTCTTATAATTTTATGTATCATTGAAGGTCTCCTACTATTTCCATGTGATTTCCCTTCTCTCTCCGTTTCTCTTCCCCCATTCGTCTTTGTTTACTGTAGTCTTTTCCTCATGCTCTTCCTTCTTGTTCTGTTCTTAGTTGTTCTCTTTATATCAAAGCAGACATTTGGCATTTGTTTTTTAGGGCTTGGCTAGCTTCGCTTAGCATAATCTCCTCTAATGCCCTCCATTTCCCTGCAAATTCTATGATTTTGTCATTTCTTAGTGCTGCATAATACTCCATTGTGTATAGATGCCACATTTTTTTTATCCATTCATCTATTGAAGGGCATCTAGATTGGTTCCACAGTCTAGCTATTGTGAATTGTGCCACTATAATCATTGATGCAGCCGTATCCCTATAGAGCGCTTTTTTAAGGTCCTCAGGGAATAGTCCGAGAAGTGCGATAGCTGGGTCAAATGGTGGATCCATTCCCAGCTTTCCCAGGAATCTCCATACTGCTTTCCAAATTGGCCTCACCATTTTGCAGCCCCACCAGCAGTGTACAAGTGTACCCTTTTCCCCACATCCCCGCCAACACTTAGTGTTGTTTGACTTCATAATGGCTGCCAATCTTACTGGAGTGAGATGGTATCTTAGGGTGGTTCTGACTTGCATTTCTCTGATTGCTAGAGATGGTGAGCATTTTTTCATGTACTTGTTGACTGATTGTATGTCCTCCTCTGAGAAGTGACTGTTCAGGTCCTTGGCCCATTTGTTAATTGGGTTATTTGTTATCTTATTGTTTAATTTTTTGAGTTCTTTGTACATTCTGGATATTAGGGCTCTATCGGAGGTGTGGGGGGTAAAAATTTGTTCCCAGGCTGTAGGCTCTCTATTTACCTCTTTTATTGTTTCTCTTGCTGAGAAAAAACTTTTTAGTTTAAGTAAGTCCCATTTGTTTATTCTTGTTGTTAACTCTTGGGCTATGGGTGTCCTATTAAGGAATTTGGAGCCCGACCCCACAATATGCAAATCGTAGCCAACTTTTTCTTCTATCAGACGCAGTGTCTCTGATTTGATATCTAGCTCCCTGATCCATTTTGAGTTAATTTTTGTGGATGGCGAGAGAAAGGGATTCAATTTCATTTTGTTGCATATGGATTTCCAATTTTCCCAGCACCATTTGTTGAAGATGCTATCCTTCCTCCATTGCATGCTTTTAGCCCCTTTATCAAATATAAGATAGTTGTAGTTTTGCGGATTGGTTACTGTGTCTTCTATTCTGTACCATTGGTCCACCTGCCTGTTTTGGTACCAGTACCATGCTGTTTTTGTTACTATTGCTTTGTAGTACAGTTTGAACTCTGGTATCGCTATACCTCCAGATTCACACTTCCTGCTTAGAAATGCTTTTGCTATTCTGGGTCTTTTGTTTTTCCATATGAATTTCATGATTGCTTTGTCTATTTCTACAAGAAATGCCGTTGGGATTTTGATTGGCATCACATTAAACCTGTACAGAACTTTGGGTAATATCGCCATTTTGATGATGTTAGTTCTGCCTATCCATGAACAGGGTACATTTTTCCACCATCTGAGATCTTCTTCTATCTCTCTCTTTAGGGTTCTGTAGTTTTCATTGTATAAATCTTTCACCTCTTTTGTTAGGTTGATTCCCAAGTATCTTATTTTCTTTGAGGATATTGTGAATGGAGTGGTTTTCCTTATTTCCATTTCAGAGGTTTTGTTGCTGATATACAGGAATGCCTTTGATTTATGCATGTTGATTTTATAACCTGCCACTTTGCTGAATTCATTTATTAACTCTAGCAGCTTCTTTGTAGACTCTTATGGGTCTGTTAAGTATATTATCATGTCATCCGCAAATAGCGATAGTTTAATTTCTTCTTTTCCTATTTTTATGCCTTTAATTTCTTTTGTCTGTCTAATTGCTCTGGCTAGTACTTCGAGAACTAAATTGAATAGAAGTGGTGATAGAGGGCATCCCTGTCTTGTTCCAGATTTTAGAGGAAATGCCTTCAGTTTTTCTCCGTTTAGGATCATGCTAGCCTGAGGTTTAGCATATATAGCTTTTACAATGTTGAGGTAAGTTCCTGTTATCCCTAGTTTTTCTAGTGTTTTGAACATAAAGGGATGCTGTACTTTGTAAAATGCTTTTTCTGCATCCATTGAGATGATCATGTGGTTCTTGTCTTTAAGTCTATTGATGTGGTGAATAGCATTTATTGATTTCCGTATATTGAAACATCCTTGCATCCCAGGAATGAATCCTACTTTATCACGATGCACAAGTTTTCTGATATGTTTTTGTATTCGATTTGCCAGAATTTTATTGAGAATTTTTGCATCCAAGTTCATTAGAGATATTGGTCTGTAGTTTTCTTTCTTTGAAGTATGTTTGTCTGGTTTTGGGATCAAAGTGATGTTGGCCTCATAGAATGAATTTGGAAGAGCTCCTTCTTTTTCTATTTCTTGAAATAGCTTGAAAATTAGGGTCTAGGAAGATGGCGGCGAAGGGAGTGCAGCACACCAGTATGCTGCGCCACTGTGCGGGAGAAACACGAGGTGAAATGGCTGAAGGCTACCTTGGTGGGAATCCCCAGTGAAATTAAGGTGCTCCAGAATCTAGAGGACAGAATTCCAGCGCGCGGGATTCGGCTGCAGGGGCTTGGTCGCGGGCGATTTCTCCACATGGAGGGAAGCAGTACCTGGTCGGCGGACCGCCCCGTGGATGAAGTCTGGAGCACGCCCGAGTTAATTAGCCACGAGGTACCAGAGCGGGATTACAGCGAAGCGGATGCTGCAGGCTCCTGCCAGTGGCACACTGGCCGCGCTGAGTGCTGAGTTCCAGCTTTGAAATAGAGGAGAGAACCGGTCCAGTTCGATTCCCGACACCGGTCGGAACACGGAGGAGGACAACAGCCGCCATCATGGAGAGCTGATGCAATCATCCCTGTTTTCTACTGATCTCAGCTCATTCAACTACAGAACAGGTGATTCCAGGCTGGTATTTGCCTGCGTCGTGCAGACAGATCGCTCAGGCTTGGGACTGGAAACTCTGAGGAGAATACTCTTCAGGCCTCACCCCTGGCAAGGCGGGCGCCGGGCTTTGAGCGGCCAGATTCTAGTTCCCCGGGTTGCTTTGGCCCAGGGCGGGAGATCCTTTGGGGACTCCGGTCGGAGGCCAGTTACAAGTGGAACAGTTTTGGCCTGGGGCTAGGGAACCAGTGGCGACTGCGTCTTTGACCCTGCCCCTGTCTGAGCGTACACTGAGCTGGGAGAGGTTGGAGCTGCCAGGCTCGGGCTCCCGGGGCTGCCTGGGCCTGAGGCTGGGGTACCTCTGTGGAGCCTGCTTCGAGCAGAGTGTGGCAGGGATCGGAGAGGCTGGGTTCTGGCTCTCGTGGCTGCTTGAGCCCAGGGCCGCGGAGCCTGTGGGGACCGCGAGCTGAGGCCAGCCACAAGTGAAACTTGCGACGAGGGGCAGCGGGACTCTGTCTCCTGGAACAGTTTTGACCCGGAGCTGGGGAGCCCGCGGGAAGTGCGTCTTAGACTCTGCTCCCAGCGGAGCGTGCACCGAGCAGGGAGAGTCTGGTGCGGCCTGGCTTGGGCACCGAGCAGGGAGAGTCTGGTGCGACCAGGCTTGGGCTCCCGGGGCGGCTTTGGCCTGGGATTGGGGAACCCGCGGCGGTTGCCCTGAGGAGCCTGCTCCTAGCAGAACGTGGCGGGGATCGGAGAGACCGGCTCCTGGCTCCCGAAGCGGCTCTGGCTCAGGGTTGGGGATCCTACAGGGACTGCTTCTTGCTCCGGATCCTGCTGGGTGCTGCGGGGGCTTGGGGGGCAGAGTGGAGCTGCCTCCTGTGCCCAGAGCAGGCTAAGGGTCCCGCCGGTGTGGTATCGCGACACCCCAACTGCAGCTGGGGCCGAGGAGAGTAGCTGCCCACGCCTGGAACAGGACCAGCGACCCGACGGCAGGGTAGCCAAGTCAACCCACTTGGAGTGGAGGCCGTGAAGAGCTGCCATCTGACCCTGCAAGGTAGGCAGTCCTGCATCCCACTGGCAGGACAGGCTCTGCAGCCGGCCAGTGTGGTGGACGAGTAGCATCGAGGCAGTCACGTCACACTGGTTGGAGTGGGGGTTGAACAGAGCCGCCGCCAGCGTCCGGAAGGAGCCCAGAGACCCGTTGGAGAGGCAGTTAGGTACCCCCACTGGGAGTGGGGGTTGAGAGAACTGCCGCCCAAGCCCGCAGGGTGGGCAGATCTGAGACCCACCGGCGGAACAGGCTTGGAGGCCGACCAGCGTGGTAGACACGTCACATCAATTGGAGTAGGGGTGGAGAAGAGCTGCTGCCCACATCCAGATCAGGACCAACGATCCGAGGACGTGGTAGGAACGTCACCGCAATTGGAGTGCGGGCAGAGTAGAGCAGCCACCCGTGCCCGCAGGGCGGGCAGACCTACGACCAACCAGCGTAGTGGATAGATCACCCTGATTAGAGGAGGATCACAGCCACTACCCGCCCTACAAGAGAGATATCCCAAATATACAAGAGCAACATAAATAAACAGGGGGGAAAATTTCAAAAACACAACAGTTTCATGAAGCAGAAAGAAACGCAAGCAACTTGAAAAGACAAGGAAAGAAAGGAACACAAGCAATGCAGGTCAACTCAACTCTAGAAGAGGTAATAGCTGCAACAGATGGAATGTCAGATAAAGAGTTCAGGATATACATGCTTCAGATGATCTGGACTCTCAAGGAAGACATGAGACAGCAAAATCAGACAATGAAAGATCACATTGACAAGGAACTACAGAAACAAATCCAGGAAGTAAAAGATCAATTTCACAGGGAGTTAGAAGTAATAAAAAACAAACAAATAGAAATCCTAGAAATGCAGGAAGCAATAAACCAACTTAAAACCTCAATTGACAATACTACCAGCAGAATAGATCACTTAGAAGATAGAACATCAGACAATGAAGACAAAGTATTTCAACTTGAAAAGAACATAGACAGCTCAGCAAGACTGCTAAGAAACCATGAACAGAACATCCAAGAGATATGGGATAACATTAAAAGAACAAACTTAAGAGTCATTGGGATACAGGAGGGCACAGAGCTCCAAACCAGAGGAATGAACAATCTATTCAATGAAATAATACGAGAAAACTTCCCAGACTTGAAGAATGAAACAGAATCCCATATCCTAGAAGCCTACAGGACGCCAAAAGTGCAAAATCATAAGAGATCCACACCTAGACACATTATAATGAAGATGCCCAACATACAGAATAAGGAGAGAATTTTAAAAGCTACAAGAGAAAGAAAGCAGATTACATTTAGGGGCAAAACAATCAGGATAACAGCTGATCTCTCAACACAGACTCTGAAAGCTAGAAGATCCTGGAATAACATTTTTCAAACACTGAAAGAAAATGGGCTCCAACCAAGAATCATGTATCCGGCGAAATTAAGCTTCAGGATGGAAGATGAAATTAAAACCTTTCACGATAAACAAAAGTTAAAAGAATTAGCAGCTAGAAAACCATCTCTTCAAAAAATCCTTGGCAAAACATTACAGGAAGAGGAAACTGAAAATAACATTGAAAACCATCAGTGAGAGGTAGGAGAGTAAAGGGGGGAAAGTAATCAAAGAGGAAAACTAATCAGGTTTAGTAACATAAAGAAACAAATATGACTGGAGGAACAAACCAAATCTCAATAATAACCCTAAATGTTAATGGCTTAAACTCACCAATTAAGAGACACAGGCTAGTCGAATGGATCACAAAACAATATCCAACAATATGTTGCCTACAGGAGACGCATTTGATAGGAAAAGATATACATAGATTGAAGGTGAAAGGCTGGGAAAAATCATTCCACTCATATGGACTGCGGAAACAAGCAGGAGTGTCCATACTCATATCAAACAAAATAGATTTCAAGCCAAAGTTAATCAAAAAGGATAAAGAGGGACACTGCATACTGCTCAAGGGAACCATACACCAACAAGACATAACAATCATAAATATATATGCCCCAAACAATGGTGCAGCTACGTTCATCAAGCAAACTCTTCTCAAGTACAATAGTCTAATAGACCACCATACAATAATCATGGGAGACTTCAACACACCTCTCTCACCACTGGACAGATCTTCCAAACAAAAGTTAAATAAGGAAACTATAGAACTCAACAACACAATGAACAACCTAGACTTAATTGACATATATAGAATATACCACCCAACATCAAGTAGTTACACTTTTTTCTCAGCAGCACATGGATCCTTCACAAAAATAGATCATATATTATGTCACAGGGCAACTCTTAGACAATATAAAGGAGTAGAAATAATACCATGCATCCTATCTGATCATAATGGAATGAAACTGAAAATCAATGATAAAAGAAGGAAGGAAAAATCATGCATCACGTGGAGAATGAACAATAGGTTACTGAATGATCAATGGGTCATAGAAGACATCAAGGAGGAAATTAAAAAATTCTTAGAGATAAATGAAAACACTGACACAACATATCGGAATCTATGGGACACATTGAAAGCAGTTTTAAGAGGAAAATTCATTGCTTGGAGCGCATTCCTTAAAAAAAGAAAAAACCAACAAATAAACGATCTCATATATCATCTCAAAATCCTACAAAAAGAAGAGCAAAATAACAGCAAAAGAATTAGAAGGCAAGAAATAATTAAAATCAGAGCTGAAATTAATGAAATCGAAACAAAAGAAACAATTGAAAAAATTGACAAAACCAAAAGTTGGTTCTTTGAAAAAACAAATAAAATTGACAGACCCTTAGCCATGCTAACGAAGAGAAGAAGAGAGAGAACCCAAATTACTAGCATACGGGATGAAAAAGGCAATATCACAACAGACACTTCAGAAATACAGAAGATAATCAGAAATTACTTTGAATCCTTATACTCCAATAAAATAGAAGATAGTGAAGGCAAAAATTTCTTAAGTCATATGATCTGCCCAGATTGAGTCAGGAAGATATAGACAGCCTAAACAGACCAATAACAATAGAGGAAATAGAAGAAACCATCAAAAGACTACCAACTAAGAAAAGCCCAGGACCGGACGGGTATACAGCAGAGTTTTACAAAACCTTTAAAGAGGAACTAACACCAATACTTTTCAAGCTATTTCAGGAAATAGAAAAAGAGGGAGAACTTCCAAAGACATTCTACGAGGCCAACATCACCCTAATACCTAAACCAGACAGAGACACTTCAAAGAAAGAAAACTACAGACCAATATCTCTAATGAACCTAGATGCAAAAATCCTCAATAAAATCCTGGCGAATCGGATTCAAAATCGTATCAAAAAAATTATACACCATGATCAAGTAGGATTCATCCCTGGGATGCAAGGCTGGTTCAATATACGGAAATCAATAAATGTTATTCACCACATCAATAGACTTAAAAATAAGAACCATATGATCATCTCGATAGATGCAGAAAAGGCATTCGACAAAGTACAGCATCCCTTTATGTTCAAAACTCTAGAAAAATTAGGGATAACAGGATCATACCTCAACATTGTTAAAGCAATCTATGATAAGCCACAGGCCAGCATCATTCTGAATGGAGAAAAATTGAAGGCATTCCCTCTAAGATCTGGTACAAGACAGGGATGCCCTCTCTCACCACTTCTGTTCAACATAGTCCTCGAAACACTGGCCAGAGCAATTAGACAGACGAAAGAAATTGAAGGCATAAAAATAGGAAAAGAAGAACTTAAATTATCACTATTTGCAGACGATATGATTCTATACCTAACAGACCCAAAAGGGTCTACAAAGAAACTATTAGAGTTAATAAATGAATTCAGCAAAGTGGCGGGATATAAAATCAACACGCATAAATCAAATGCATTCCTGTATATCAGCGACAAATCCTCTGAAACGGAAATGAGGACAACTACTCCATTCACAATATCCCCACAAAAAATAAAATACCTGGGAATCAACCTAACAAAAGAGGTGAAAGACCTATACAATGAAAACTACAGAACCCTAAAGAGAGACATAGAAGAAGACCTCAGAAGATGGAAAAATATACCCTGCTCATGGATAGGCAGAACTAACATCATCAAAATGGCGATATTACCAAAAGTTCTCTATAAGTTCAATGCTATCCTAATCAAAATCCCAACAGCATTTCTTGTAGAAATAGATAAAACAATCAGGAAATTCATATGGAATAATAAAAGACCCAGAATAGCAAAAACAATGCTAAGCAGGAAGTGTGAATCAGGCGGTATAGCGATACCAGACTTCAAACTATACTACAGAGCAATAGTAACAAAAACAGCATGGTACTGGTACCAAAACAGGCGAGTGGACCAATGGTACAGAATAGAAGACACAGTAACCAATCCGCAAAACTACAACTATCTTATATTTGATAAAGGGGATAAAAGCATGCAATGGAGGAAGTATAGCATCTTCAACAAATGGGGCTGGGAAAACTGGAAATCCATTTGCATCAAAATGAAACTGAATCCCTTTCTCTCGCCATGCACAAAAGTTAACTCAAAATGGATCAAGGAGCTCGATATTAAATCAGAGACACGGCGTCTGATAGAAGAAAAAGTCGGCTATGATCTACATACTGTGGGGTCTGGCTCCAAATTCCTCAATAGGACACCCATAGCGCAATAGTTAACAACCAGAATCAACAAATGGGACTTACTCAAACTAAAAAGTTTTCTCTCAACAAAAGAAACAATAAGAGAGATAAACAGGGAGCCTACATCCTGGGAACAAATCTTTACCCCACACACTTCAGATAGAGCCGTAATATCCAGAGTATACAAAGAACTCAAAAAATTAGATAATAAGATAACAAATAACCCAATCAAAAAATGGGCCAAGGACCTGAACAGACACTTCTCAGAGGAGGACATACAATCAATCAACAAGTACATGAAAAAATGCTCAACATCGCTAGCAGTCAGAGAAATGCAAATCAAAACCACCTTAAGATGCCATCTCACTCCAGTAAGATTGGCAGCCATTAAGAAGTCCAACAACAACAAGTGCTGGCGAGGATGCGGGGAAATGGGTACACTTGTTCATTGTTGGTGGGACTGCAAAATGGTGCAGCTAATTTGGAAAGCAGTATGGAGATTTCTTGGAAAGCTGGGAATGGAACCAGCATTTGACACAGTTATTCCCCTTCTCGGTCTATTCCCTAAAGACCTAACAAGAGCATGCTACAGGGACACTGCTATATCGATGTTGATTAACTTAGGTTTGAAGTTGATTTTATTTGATATGAGTATGGCCACTCCTGCTTGCTTCCGAGGGCCATGTGAGTGGTATGATTTTTCCCAACCTTTTACCTTCAGCCTGTGTATGTCTTTTCCTATCATACGAGTCTCCTGAAGGCAGCATATTGTTGGATTTGTTTTTTTGATCCAGGTTACTAGCCTATGTCTCTTGATTGGTGAGTTTAGGCCATTAACATTTAAGGTTACAATTGAGATATGATTTGTTCTTCCAGTTATGCTTCTTTATTTATTTATTTTAGTTTGGCTAGTTTTGCTTTTTGGTTATTTTCCTCCCCCTTTACTGAGATACCTCCTGCTGTTAGTTTTGGGCACTATTTTTCAATTCCTCTTCTTGTAGTGTTTTGTTCAAAATGCTTTGCAGAGCTGGTTTTCTTGTTGCAAATTCTTTTAGCTTTTGTTTATCGTGAAAGATTTTAATTTCATTGTCAAATTTGAAGCTCAGTTTTGCTGGATATAGTATTCTTGGTTGGAATCCATTATTTTTCAGCGTTTGAAATACATTATTCCAGGATCTTCTCGCTTTCCATGTTTGTGATGAGAAATCGGTTGTTAACCTAATTGGTTTACCCCTGAATGTAATCTGCCTCTTTTCTCTCGTAGCTTTTAATATTCTCTCCTTGTTCTGTACGTTGGCTATCTTCATAATTATATGTCTTGGAGTTGGTTTATTATGGTTTTGAATGTTTGGGATCCTGTAGGCTTCCAGGATTTGGCAATCCATTCCATCTTTCATCTCTGGGAAGTTTTCTAGAATTATTTCATTTAATATGCTGTCCATTCCTTTGGTTTGAATCTCTGTGCCTTCTTCTATCCCTATGATTCTCAGATTTGTTTTTTTTAATGACATCCCATATCTCTTGAATAGATTGCTCATGGGATTTAAGCATGTTTTCTGTGTTGACTATATTCTTTTCAAGTTGATAAACCTTGTTTTCATTATCTGATGTTCTGACTTCTACTTGATCAAGTCTATTTGTAATATTCTCGTTTGAGTTTTTAATTTGGTTTATAGTTTCCTGCAATTCTAGGATTATTGTTTGATTTTTTTTTAAGATCTCTATCTCCTGGTAGAGCTCGTTCTTTGCCATTTGAATTTGTTCGTTTAATTCATTTTCAAAATATACTTTTATTTCTTGGACTTGCTGTCTCATGTCTTCTCTAATATTCCTTTCCATTCGAGTTAGGTATGCCTTGAGTTCTTTCCCTATTCCTGTTTCTGATGTTTCTATGTCCTCCTGTAGAATTGAGTTGTCTTGCATTGTTTGTAATCCTTTTTTCCCTTGTTTTCTCATGTTGTCCACGTTACTTTCCAGCTCTTTTTGATTGTCGTGTTTCTGCTTTCTTCTATAGATTTGTTTTGTTTCTGTATTACTCTGATGTCTCTCCTTTGTGTTATTAAACTATGCCTGCTAACGTGGATTCCGCTGGGAAGGAATTCCGACATCCGAGCTCCAGTGACAACACTACTCTGCTATGACGGGCCCCAGTCTCCTTGCCGGGGTGCCCTAATGGGGGAGTGTGACTGGACTGTCTCTGTTTGGTTTCAGCTCCTGGTCACGGCAGGCGGGCAGTCTCCAGCCACCCAGTATCACAGGCCGCGGGCAGGTGATCAGTCGCCAGCGGGTGGGCGTTCTCCTACCGCCCAGTTATGCGGGCAGTGGGTGAACTGTCGCCGGCGGGCCTGCAGTTTACAGCTGCCCAGTCGCGAGGGCCTTGCCTCTAGTCTCCTGGTTTCTCCTGCTAGTCTTGGTTTCTCCTGTTTTGTTGTTGCAATCTGTCGGAGAGTGGCGGTGGATACTTCAGCTCTCCAAGATGGTGGCCGCTGGTTGCCTTAGTGGAGTGTCCCTTGTGGGGGATGGGGCTGTACCGCTTCCTTCCCCGTCTGCAATACTGAACTCAGTCCGGGGGTCAGTGCGGGCTTGGCTGTTTTGTTGTTGCAATCTGTTGGAGAGTGGCGGTGGATACTTCAGCTCTCCTCTCCAAGATGGTGGCCGCTGGTTGCCTTAGTGGAGTGTCCCTTGTGGGGGATGGGGCTGTACCGCTTCCTTCCCCGTCTGCAATCCCGAACTCAGCCCGGGGGTCAGTGTGGGCTTGGCTGTTGGGATACCACCGTGTTGCAGCCACTTATCTCCCTGCTTACCAGTTAATCCCTTCTCTGCGGCACCACGCCTTCTGTAGCCGCGGGGCAGTGTCCTTTTCCACAGGTCACAATAACTAAAGATGACTTGAGTTTATCTCCATTTTTAAATGATTATGTCTACAACTGTTTTTTTGACACAAAATATCCAGGCTGAAGTCAGATGCTCACGCCTTCTGCAAATTCACTGCGACCTTAAACTGGAGTTTTGAGATGAAACTGTTTCCCACTTGGCCAATTTCCTCTGGGTTCTTGTGTCCTAAATTTTGAAGAATAAAGTCCACAATCATGATATAATGCATGAAAGGGTTTGTGAAACTGAAAAGACTATCTTAACGGCAGCATTCCCCCTTTTCCTTTTTTTTTTAAAAATGGAACAGAATGCTGGGCCATTCCAGCAGAGGCGCCAGGCCAAGCACAGCCTCAATGCAGTGAAAACTTTGCCTTTTAATGTCTGCGGAATCCTGTTATGGCTTTCACCGTAAACCTGTTATCTCCACACCCCAATAGGTTGGAGAAGAATCCTCTTGAGTAACTTCATGTATCTTACTAAGAGTCCATTGCATGGCTCTCTTAATTTTTAGTTTTAGAAATCACATTACTCACTTTTGAAATTCAATGGCCTTTTAGAAATCAGTGCTTACATTATTTCTATTTGATTGTGCGGTGTTCCTGTGTTGTGTTTGAATGGTTCCATCTTGGGAAGAAGAAGTAGGGGAGGAGACTATCTCTGCTAGGTTGCAGGAAGGAGTAAGTCACCCAAACTTAAAGTGAAGAAATTAAACAACATTTCTGTGCATGTAGATATATTTAACATTGGCTACTGTAGCTGAGGGTTAGGGATGTGGTTGCAACATGTTCTTGTAGACTCAATTTACAATAGGGAGTGAAATAATGGAGTAATGAATTTTGGAATGATAGTAGATAGTCTTGCTGAACATCAATAGACTGGAGAATCTAAGCCCAAGCATGTAATTAATGCACTGCTTGCATTGGATTGTGACAGCTTTCATACATATTTCTCGAAGAAGAGGTTCAGTAAATATCCCAGAGCAAATCTTTTGGTGTTTTTAGCCTTCTTTGACTACCACAGGTCTCTTCAGTAGTGGGAGGCAAATTGGTGGCTCTTATCCTGGTATACTATTGTCAGTCAATCGTTTCAACTTTCCTCTCAAGAATTTGTGATACAGATAATGAGGATCAGGAGGGTTAGGACTCTAACTCCTAGAACCATGTGCTGCCATTTGCCATCAAATCTAACCTAACTTTTTGAAAGACAAAAACAAGAAGAAAATGGCTTATTCCTGCCTATGTTGAAATGATGGTCAAAGGTAAAAGGACAAAGTTGTGACACAAAGTAGATACTTCACTGATGTTAATTTGTTACCATTTCAAGTATTTTGCTCACTAGGCAAAAAGGCCAATAATTTGAAGATAGATTGTTGGGACAAGGAAATAGATTTATTTGGAAATCTCTAAACCAAAGAACATAGATGACATTGCCAACAAAGATACTTTTGATTAGGGGTTGCAGGTACATGGCTTATGTTGACAGTGTAGTCACGCCAATCATAGACTCTGCTGCCTGGGTGGTTACAAATTCCAAGGTGGTTACAAATTTCAGCTACTCTGTTTTTTTGAAACACAGGCTGATGTTATTTGTTGGGTCACCAGATGCTCTGGGTTCTAAATCTTAAAAAAAAATAATGATTAGAAAGTCTTTTGTATCATGTCATTTCAATAGCAAACCCTGGAGACCACCATTAGGATGCAAAGGTCATCCTTTCTCAGTGAACAGTGGGAGACAGCAAAAGGCAATTGTTCCACAGAGAACAGCAGATAAAGAAAAGGTACCTTTCCTGGGGATAAGAGAGTGGGTGAGACTTTCACAGGACAGCATTAAACCTTCAGGTGGCTTCAGTTAGAAATGCCATTCCCTCAAAAGTGCTTGTTGCTATGAATTAATAATTGAACTAGTTAATGATAGTAGGATTGAATAAAGAAAATAAGAAATGACATTGTTTCATTAATAGCAATAATCATAAGTGATTTTTCTGCTTGTAACTGGAAATAGATATGTAGCCCATCATAAATCATCTTCCATGGACTGGGAGTGTGGCTCAGTGGTGGGCTCTTGCCTTGCACATGGGAGGTGCTGGGTTCGATCCTTAGCACCACATAAAAAATAAAATAAAGGTATTGTGTCCATATACAACTAAAACTGTATATTAAAAAATAAATAAATCATCTTCCTGAGTGAAATGTTGAGGAAAATACTTATAATTGAGGGAAAAAACTGCACTTTTAATTTTAGCTTTCAACATTCTAGACTTGAAAGGCATTGCTCATTTATTTGTTTTTGATTATCATTGATATTCTTGGCAAGTAGTTTTAAAGCATGTCATTTTTGAAGGTGGAAAGAAGGAAGGAAAGAAGGCGAATAAGGGGAGGGAGGAGAGGGAAGGGGGAGGGAAAAGGAGGAAGAGGAAAGAAAAGGAGAAAACACTTTTGAAAAAACATTTTCTAATACTTAAGTCCTGAGTGCAACTTATTTGGTTCTGTATCTCATTTCACTTCTCAGCAATACTTAATCATAGATTTGGCTATTTTAAAGGTCAAAATATGGTTTTCACTTAATTAGGCTTGTACAATGCTTATACTCCAAAGTATACACACATGCACACACACACGCATATACCTCACACACTGCTCTACCTGCACACATACAAACACACAGCTGTGCATATGCAAAGACATGGACTGAAATTAGAAGTGGTAAAATTGAAATGGGAGAAATGGAAGCTGTATGTGTAATACACACCTGAGAGGTAGTTAATTATAAAAAGCAAAACTATGGACACTTTCTATAACTTTTATGGAAAGTGCAGCAATCCAGAACTAAGTATCAGTGTTAGTCAGAAATGGATATTGGCGAAATGGTAGGCAGATCACAGTTTTTGAATAATTTAATATAAAGTATGTGTTAGCTATAAAAGTAAAAATGTATTGCTCAATTTACTTTTCATAGAGAAATTTAGACAACCAGTATTGCATTATCAAAAGACCAAACTAATATGCAGAGAAAAACTAGAAACTATGAGACTAAAAAACTTGATTTGCTTAACTTTCCAGGAATAATCTATTTTTCTTGTGTCTTTGAGTAAATAAATTAAATTCGCAATTAATATCGAAATATTTTATGGAATCAAAGGATATTTTATACCCAAAGCAAGCTTGTACTATCAAAACTTCTACATAGTCAAATATTATTGATTACCATTTCTTCTACTTCAGTCTGACAATTTTCCAGACATTTTCTTTTCTTTATCATATTTTTCTCTCCACTAATGTCTACAAATTTATGAAATTAGCCTTTAAATAAGATTACTTTCTGAATAAATAAACCTACAAACTCATGAAAAATCTTAAAGGTGGAAATGTGTATTACTTTCTTAACAAAAATATTGTTGGGATTTACAGTTTACAAATCAATAACACATATGAGATTTAACTTACATCTTATGACCAACAAATAAGCTTTTTATTATCAATTTTCATGTGAGGAAATTGGCTAATAGCTTAAGGACATTTTCTCAGAACACTTGTAGAAAAGGGTGAACAGTAAATAAAACAAAACTTTGATCCAAAATTGAGTTTAACAAACCCAAATACTTTGCCACTTATTTCTAAAGTCTGTTACCTACTTCCAGTGTGTACTTACCATTAAGCCAGGCTTTATCATCATATGTGTGTCCCTATTGGAATAAAATGGTGGTTAAAGTAAGAACTATTCAAAGTTATTGGGAATTTGTCATTAAAAAAGTTCTGTTTCATGTGTTAATTTTGAGGAAATTACTGGATTTTCTTTTCTATTTTGTGCTTTATATTCTTTGCAGAATAAGTGATAAAGTATGCATTTAATTAAATTTGTGAATGAGCAGAGTGAATTATATTTCTTGTTATCTGTTGAGTTACCTTTGATTTGAAATAAGTTATTTGTCTGTCGTTTTAGCTATTTTTTATGATATCCATATTTTTTTTCCAGGAGCTCTGGACTTACAATTATTAACTCAGCAGTGAGCTATCTTCTAGGTACTATAGATATAGTAGAAGTAAAATGGTATCTTCCCCTCACAGAACTCATGGTTTAGAGAAGGGACAGATAAAATGTATTTGTTGGAAGATGTGATGCTGTGGAGGAAACAACCAGGTCAGGGAATAAAGGGGAAGGGAAAGATATTATAAGTACTAGCTTATTGGTTTTGTAGTCTCTGATACAGCAACATGGTAATAGAGATCAAAGGAAAGTGAAGGAGTGGTCCCAGGAATTATCCAGAAGAAAACTTCCAGTCAGAGAAAGGTAGGAGAATGGTTGGGATGAAGTGTGAACAACCAGGAGTATGCTGTACCCCAAGGGGTGAAAGAGTTGCAGAGTGGCAGGAGATTAGGGTCACAGAAGTTAGTGGAGACCAGACTATGTCAGACCTTTTTAAGGATTTTTAAAAAATAATATTTGAATGAGATGGTTTGATAGATTGAATAATATCCCCCAGAGATAGAAAGGTCCTGATCTCTGAGGCTTAAGAATGTTACTTACGTTGTAAAAAAAAAAAAAAAAAAAAAAAAAAAAAAAGCAACTTTGCTGGGTGCCTTGGTGCACTGCTGTAATCTCAGTCACTCATGAGGCTAACACAGGAGAATTGCAAGCCCAAGGCCAGACTCAGCATTTTAGTAAGACCCTGTCTCAAAATTAAAAAAAAAGTAAAAAGGGCTAGAGATATAACTCAGGGGTAAAGTATCCCTGGGTTTAATCCCCAGCACCTAAAGGAACAAACAAAAAAAAACAAATCATATTAACAAGTACTCTCAGATGAACTTAAAACCCATCTATGCTAAGAGAAACTAGAAGAGATTAACTATTTGCGTGAAGATGCAATTGAAATCCAAGTGAATGGAAATGAACAAGGTCTTGATCTAGATGTTTGTTAGGTATATATTGGTCAAAATTTGTTGAATTGCATTTTAAGAATTATGAAGTTCATTCTGAAAATTTTACTTCAATGAAAAACCATAAAATATAACCTCTTATATTTGAAAGATAAATATCACCCTGATAATGTTTTCCTTTTTCATTATATACTAACCTATCTGCTAAGGTTTTACTAACCTACCAATTTTTTTTGACTTATTTGATAGTTATATATATTTTTTGAATTTAGATCAGAATATGCTTTGCATTTTTACTAAGAATGCAAATAATTCTAATTTTGTAATAAAATATCTTTACCTAATTGCAATCAACTTGTTTCATCTAAATATAGATTTCATAGATACATCATAAAGTCAAATAATTCTAAGAAACTATACTTCAAAGTTGTATTAATGTCATATTATTCAGTTATTAAAATATTAAAAACTATAATAAAGTCTCATTTTTCTACAATATATGGAAATATGTAAGCCAGAGAAACCATTTTTAATCACATATTATGTTTAATGAATATCTAAAAATCAGAATCAACATAACCTTATTTAATTTATTTTCTGACCATCATGTAATGTTATCCTTTTTCTCATATTTTTAAAAATGAAGTAACATGGAATGTAATTTTAAAATTAGAACCAGATTACCAAATGTTCCTTTTAAGTGTTGTTTTAAAAAATATTTTTTAGGTCTGTAACCAAAAGAATGTATATGTTTTAAATATTTTGGCCAAACTAAAATATCTGAGCTTACATTACTCATTTACATATAAGTTCATTTTTGTAATGGTAAAATGAGAAAACTATTCCAATCCCCATTCATTGTAGAAGGTAAATATTTCCATTTTAACTAATTTTGTACACAAAAATATTTATGTGCAAATGCATGTACATATTCTTACATGTATGCACATGTAAATACATACACATAAAACACACATTTATATTTCACATGCCAATATGTATGTGGCTTACCTTTACAATATTGTTAGTTTTCTGTATATACAAGATATAAAAGTTGTTTAGTTTATATTATTAGTTTCTGTTTATTCCACAGAAAGAATCACCAAATTACACTGGAACAAATTTTTTTCCATTTATTAGAGATCAGTTGGGTGACAATTTAGTTATTAAAATGCAGTTCTTCTAAGCACCTCCTCTCCAGCATCACTTTTTGTATTTGGAGCAATACTGATTGTCCTGCAGAAATCTGTATTTTCAGAGAAAGAAAGGCAGATATATATGATCTTTCTTTAAAAAGCCAGTATTAAACAGTGGAGATATAGCAATGAGAAAGTGCTAGTTATGAAGGGTTCATCTGTCTCTTTTCCTCTCTTTCCTGTGTAGAAACTGCAGTAGCCTCCTATGATCACTCTTTCTTGAACTCTGGATTTATGTCAAACTTCCATAGGATGCCTAAGAATCACTTCTCCTGAAATTTCTCAAGCAGAATTGCAGGGTTTCCTACTCAATATATTTACTCTGCTTACCCTGCCCCAGTTTTTGGTGATACTTCCTTTGAGGTGCTCAGGTTTTAGTTAGAGGTCAGTTTTTCTTTCAAAACCAACAGCCAATCTATTGAGAAATCCCACTGGCTGTCCTGAGAATATATTGAGTATAGGGGCACTCATAACCATCCCCTCTTTCCCTTTCTTGTCCATGGTACCAACATTTCTATCCAAGATTATTAACAAGCTATCGAAGATTAAAAAAAATAGCCAAGTCTCATTCCAAAAGTAATTTAGATCAAATGATTTGTCTGAGTGTAACGTTCAGTAGCTCCCTATCTAACTGTCAGAGGAATAGTCCAACTCTTTATGAAGTCATGTGTCTTCTCCCGTTTTGATCTCACTTGCATCTCTGGCCATGGTACTCAACACCAGGCTTCTCTGTGTGCATTGCAAGCTCCTTGCAATTCCTGGTTGATCTATGATAAATACCTTCTTGCTGATTGTTATCACTTTTCTGAATTATGAGGAGAGATGCTGTGTTCTCTTTAGGAGCTGCTGTGATCACCCTATTTAAGTGGCATTTTGCTGCTTTGCCCTGTACCCCACTGTTTGTGCAAACATTTCCAGTTCTTTATTCTGCTGGACCTTTTCCCCATTTTTTACACACTACTTATATTATTTGCTTCATTATGCTAATTCTTGATTGTCTTCTCTTAAAATAATATGAAGTCCTAGAGGGAAGGAGTCTAATTGCTTTATTCACTCAGGTGTTTCATATGACCCATGCAAGACTAACACATAGTAGGTACTGAATTAATACTTGTTGGATACATGGATATATTGCCAAACTGACAGGACTCTTGGATGATTTTAAAGAAAATATTATTAAAGAAATAGCAGATTTCCCAACAATAAGGCTATTGGATTATTACATTTGAAAGCAAATTAAAATGAAGTGACTATAATTATATCTCAAACTAGTGAATAATGCTCTTTATATACTTACGCTCAAAGTATAGAAATTATTCTGCATGTGAACATTTATAGCTAAAAACCTAACCATCCCTTTTCCACTGTGGATTTTGATTGGATCGTATAGGCACTATGTGAACATGTAGCCCTACTTATGGCCTTTCTGTAACTTATCCTTCACTTGAAGTCTAAATTTTGTATTAGGTCCATAGTATCCAAACAACTAAAATACACCTTCAAAGGAATTGTTAATGTATGAATAGCCTGCAGATAGACAAATGTCATGGCTTCTTAAAGTGTAAGAGAACATGCCAGAAATATTACAAACCAGTGAATTTCATGTATTCCTTTAGGATTTTTCTTTGGCATTTCTTGGGGATACAAATAGACAATATAAATATATTTAAAATTAGTGTTGTGTGTCTATCATCTATCAACATTTTTATAAGTGCAAGGCAGATAGATTAATTCTAGAAATTATGGAACCTTGACTGCATGGAGGGTTTTGTGCTGCATACTGGTTTTAAAATGTAAAACTAATGATGAATCCTGTCCTCAAGGCACTCACCCTCTAATGTTGAAGATACATGCATAATTGGATGATTATATTATGGTATTATAGGTGCAATTTTGACATACTTAAGCCTGGAGGATAAAACCTTTAATAAGTGAGACTCCCTGTAAAACTAAAATTATCAGCATTAAGTTCTTGATGGTGAGATATTAGAGTACAGGATGGGGTAGATCTAGGTCAAGATGAAGGTAAAAAGTGTGTGTGGGGTGTTGTTCCCAGAGGAAACAATATTATCTATCGAAAACATGATTGCAAGAAAAACCAGGGAACATCAAGGGAACATCTAATATTGTGGAAATGAGGGTTAAAAAATACAGGAGGCAGGGGTGGGGTTGTGACTCAGTGGTAGAACACTTGCCTAGCATGTCTGAGGCTTTGGGTTTGATTCCCAGCACCACATATAAATAATAAAAAAAACCTAAAGATCCATTGACAACTAAAATAATATTAAAAGAAAAATTCAATGAAGCAGATAATTATGGGAAAATCTGGAAGCAATTTGGAGATTACAAGACCTTTTGTACATTCAACTATGAGGATATGACTGTAACATTCTGTCCTAGTTCATATGTCTATCAGATTTGTGAATGAAAACAAAATCCCACCAAAATTTCAACTTTATATAAAATTGAAAAGAACAGGAAGCAATTTGAACTGTAGAATCAATACTTTGTTATATTATGTTAATTAAATCATAATAGGTTCCAGGTTGAATAAGAAAAAAGTGTAAATGAAAATTTCTGGACTCAGGTAAAGAAAACCATGTATAAAATTAAGAATAGGAGGATTTTGTATTTAAAACAATTGTAACTGGGTGCAGTCACAAACTTGTAATCCCAGTGGGTCAGGAGGTTAAGGCAGGAGGATCTTGATTTCAAAGCCAACTTCAACAAAAGTAAGGTGCTAACCAACTCAGAAAGACCTTATCTCTAAATAAAATACAAAATAGGGTTGAGATGTGGCTTGTCGTCTAGTACCCCTGAGTTCAATCCCTGCTACCCTGCCCATGACAAAAAGTGGAATTGTGTTCATAAGACCAAATTGTTTTAAACTGTCTCTAAAATCAGGTTACATCATTAGAGGAAAGATTTGAAGACAAAAATAAGTATATTGTATACCTATTTTTTTCAGAACAGATAACATAATGATGTTTAGAAACCATTATCATGTAGCCATTAAGAGACTGAACTTTGACTCAAAAAGATGCAGTCCCTTTTCTGATGCATAGTTTGCAAATATTCTCTTCAGTTATTTGGGTTTATGCTCTGTTGTTTGTTTCCTTTGCTTTAAAGAAACAATTTTCTTTAATGCAATTCCATATGTCAATTTTTGATTTTTTTGCCTGTGCTTTTTGAGTCTTTTCCAGAAAAAAAGCTTTGCTCAGAACAATGACATACAGTATCCACTGTGTTTTCTTCTAGTAGTTTTGTCTTTTCAGGACTTACGTTTAAGATCTTAATCCATTTTGAATTATTTTTGTCTTTGGTATATAAAATGGAATACCACTCAACTTTGGAATATACAATGGAATACCACTCAACTTTGAAAAAGAATGAAATTCTGTCTTATGCAGAAATATCAATGAGCCTGGAGGACTCATTTGAGAGAAGTCAGCCAGACACAGAATGACAGATAACTTATGATCTTACTCCTCTGTGAATTCTAAAGAAGCTGACTTCATAGAATTAGAGTGGAAGAGTGGTTAAAAGAGAATAAAGCAGATGGGTGAGGATATCTGGAGAGGCTGGTGAATGGGGAGAACTTATAGTTAGATGGGAAGACCAAGTTTGGATATTTTACTGCACAGTAGGTTAGATTATCAATATTAAACTGACTATTTCAATATACTCAGAAGAAAATATTTTGAAAATTATACTTCAAAGAAACAATGAATATATGTGATGATGAATATGAAAAATACCAATTCAATTATTTTACTATATAACATGTTTCCAAATACCACACTCTAAACCATAAATATGTACAATTGATATATGGCAATTCTTTTTTTGTTTGAAATCAGAAAAAAAAACATCAATACAAAATTAAAGGAAGTGATGTGGTTAGCATATTTCATTTTATATGACAAAACAAATTTTAAAAGAAGTTTATTTTGGTGTGTGTTTTATACCAAGGATTGAATTCAAGGGCACTTAACTACTGAGCCACATCCCCATCTCTTTTAATTAACTAATTATTAATTTTTATTTTGAGGCAGGGTCTCACTAAGTTACTGAGGACCAATCTAAGTTACTTAATTTGGCCTCAAACTTGTGATCCTCTTGCCTCACCCTCCTGAATTGGTGGGATTACAGATGTGCATCACTAAGCTCAGTAAAACATTTTAAAGTGTACTGAAAAAAATTAGCCCAGAGAAGCTCATAAGTTGGCATATTATTTAAAAATCATATAATAAAAAGTCACATATATATGACAAATATATTGAAAATCTTTTTTTAAAGAATTCACAACTCAAAATACTGGAATGCCTTTCATATGCAAAAGAGAGTAAAGACCAACCTCTGTTGGTAGGTGAACTGCTTTGCTAGAGTTGCTATAATAAGATACCACAGACTCACTTAACAACAGAAATTTATTTTCTCACAGTTCTAGAGCTTAAGAGTCCACAATCAAGATGTCAGAAAGTCTAGTTCCTTCTGTGGCCTCACTCTTTGACTTTTGAATAATGGTATTTTCACTGTGGCCTCTCATGACTTTTCCTGTGTTGTTTGCATTTTAATTTTTTTTTCTGATGAGAACAGCATTTCCATCTGGATTAAATTATACATGCTAAGTATTATATTGAATAGTTACAGTTGTACTTTTCTTATTTTGAAAATAAAAGACAGTAAATAATTGCTTATTGAATCAATTCGAAAAATTATCTTAATAGCTCAGGTACAAGTGCTATGATTATGTCGTGTTGTTTTCCTAAGTGGGAATATTTATTTCTTAATGAATTAATATATCAAAGAGGAAAACAGTGAAAGAAATCCTAGGAGATTTTAATTAGAATATATTGGATCAAGTTAAGAGAAAACAAAGTTATAAATAATACAATGGGGGAGAAATAAAACCAACTCTTAAGTGCTATTATTTGACAGCTAAAATAATTTCAATAAGACCAAGCAAATAACATTTGATTTCTCCTCCTATTTATGTTACATGGTTAACTTTGAAAATAAAAACATTGTCAAAAGACCAAATGATGTATTTTGAGTTAAACCTCTATTAGCAGCAAATTACCTGTCATTCACTAAAATTATTCTTCGATTAAATTCTCACTTATTATTGCTCATCAAAGAGTAATGTTTTTTCCTCATATTAATATTCTCAGAATAGAATTGTTTAGCACTATTCATATACAGATCTTGAAGAGAGCTGCTTATGTTACTTATTAGTTGGGTTTGTTTTTAAATAAGAATTACAAATAAAAACAAATTAATTCCATGATTTTATAACTTTAGAATTCATTTATCAATGAAAACAACTACTCTGATTTGTAGCAACTATTAACTCTGCCTCTTTCTATATATTTAAATCCTGGATTTATTCAATTGATGTATCTCCACATGAATCAGATTTCTTTTATGGCAAGGGATAAATTAATATTAATTACACAGAAGCTTGATGTTTCTTCTCATCTGATTTACATGTCTTGAGATATCTTAGCTACAATCTGAATAAATTTTTGATTGCAGGCACATATAGGCTCCTGGTAGTGAGTGAATACAAAGAGTGCATTTTCTCGATGTGTTACATAAAATTTTTGTAATTTTAAAGTGTTGACACTTGTTAGGGGCATATCAAAGACCTATTTAGAGACGTGACCTCTTTAGAGGTCTGGAAATTGTGATATGGCAAAGCTGGTCATAGTGCATCAGTATAAATTAAACATTGGAAACCTTTTCCCTCTTCTATTTTATTGACTGAACATCAGAGGTTATGGTGTTGGAAACATAAAATATTGTGAAGACACTTCAAAAAGGATTGAATTCATATGATTATAAAGTCATTGTGAAATATCATTCACTGACACAGGTTTGTATGGAATATTGCTTCTCCTTCAGGAAATGGTAGAAAATATATATCAATAAATGCTTATGTTTTTGGAGTAAAAATTGATCCATCCTTCTGAATTATGCTGTTTGATGCTAAATGCCCTAAGGTTTTGTAGTGGTGGGTCCTAACACCAGTAACAGTACTCATTAACATATATAAGAATTATAATGATATCTTTCTATTGCCAAATATTAGAATTTGTCAGATTAATTGTGAAAAGTAAAAAAATTAAGATATCATACTTAATTGAAACTTTAGATGATTGGATAATTTAACAATTTTTTTTTATTTTGCATACATTACAACTTTTATCCATGAAATTTTGGAGAATATACCAAAGAAAAAAGAAAATCTACTTCAATAATTTGATAAGAAATTATCCGGCTACCAATATGTGCATCTATCCATGTGGATGAAGTTTTATATTTTAAATTAAGCTATTGCTGTCACATAGTTACCTATACCATTAATATTTTCCTATTCATTCGCTATCCAAAGGGATCATGGATGCATGTCACCAGCACCACACATATTCTGGTAGGAATGAGAAGCAAAGAAGTCCCAGAGTGAGCAGAATCACCCTAAACACAATATACCACAGCGATGGCTGGGCCAAGAAGATCTACAAATGTACATCATGCTCAAAAGGTTAATACTGTACTCTGTAATGATAGTGAAAAGGATCATATGCATAACTACTTTAACACTGGATGCATTCTGGATTAAAAATTGCCCCTTTCATAAATGGAAATCTAAAAAAAAAGTTGTGGATGATGTTAGTCTGTTTTTTATTTTTTTATTTATTTTATTTTTTTGTTGTAAGAGCAGATCTACTGGGTTCTCTAAGCTGAAAATTGTTTCTATTCTGCTAATAAAAATAGGAAAGGAAAAAAAAAACATTCTCTGCATTCAGGAAAACTTGTTTTTCACAGCCACAAAAAATTAGCAGTAACATCATATGAGTATGTACTCAAATGTGTTTGAATATAAAATGCATTGTTTTCATTGTCCTACATTCAATGAATTCATATCCCAGATGTCAGTTTCCTTCAATGCTATGATAACTGTGCTCTGAACTACTCTGCTGCTTGACCAACCCAAGGACCTTCAGTGCATCAAATCTGGCATCCATGAAGGTGGAATAGATTATGCATGAAGATGCTTTTTTCTTCACTCGGGATTCTATAATATGTAGACTACATAGTGTAAATTACCAAAAAGATTATTTTTAACTATTCAGGAAGCTGAGAGAAACAATATGTAGGTGCAGCAGATTTGATTCTGGATGTAATTTTTGTTTGTATTAATAAGTACAGAAAATTTCCTGTTTTTCAAAGGACTGCATACTCCCTACATCCTCACCTGACATTGAGCTCTGATGTCTTCCTCTTCTCACAGAGGCACCAATCTCATTTCAGCACCCTACATATAGGACCTCATTCAAACCTAATATTCTCGCCAAATTCCACCTCTTAATACCACCACCTTGAAGAGCATTACTTCAACATATGAATTTATGGAGACACAAACATTAAGTTATTAATATCATTTTGTAATATAATATTGTCGGTGTTGTCTAATATACTGAAAAATTCTGATATAGCCAATGTAAGATGAATGGTATTGATGCTTACTTTTCAAATTTATTGAGAGAACTTTAAGATCTAAAAAGCAAGACCAATTTGATATGTTAAATAAAAATGTGTAAGAAGGTAGAAATAACAATAAAACATGCAGAAATGAGTAGAGAACAGAAAATAATAGAAAGAGACAATAATAGAAAATAGAAATAATAGGAACAAAGAGCAAAAATAGATGATAAGAATTAAAAAACAAAATAATTTATTTAGAAACTAATCATAATATCCTGAGGTAAGTTCTGTCAAGAAAATAGAGATGAGGCTAATAAAATATTTCCAATAAAACTGGAGTCAAGATTAAGAAGTCCTTTGATTATAAAAACATGAAAATTATATATATATATATATATATATATATATATATATATATATATATGAAAACTTGGTGTCAATATTTGAAAACTCAGCTGAAAAAATCAGAAAAATACAAAATTCTTCCAAAAATGTAGAAACTGAATATTTAATCTTGTCAAGGAATTGAATCAGTATTAAAAATATTCACAAAATGCAAATATAAGATTAAAATAGAGCTACAGATGAATTCTGAAACCTTTAAATAAAAGATTATTTTAATAATATAAAGATTCTTCCATGTTGAGGAGCAAAAGTGAATGCATCTTCTGATCATTCTAGTAGTCCAGAAAAATCTTCAGATCATATTAAGACCTCATCAGAAAAATAAAGGGCCATATTTGACATGAATACGGTACAAAAATTCTGAAGAAAATTTTAGGAACTCAAATCTTTCTGTGTATTTAAAAGAAAGACAAGAGGTTGTGACCCAAACTGAAAGAATGTTAGAATATAATAAAATACACAAATATGATTAAACAGTAACAACCTAAAATAATTCTACACTCATTAACTGAGATTAATATTATTTTTGGGATGAGTAAGGCAAAAACCTTTTTTAAAAACTACATCCACTATAATTTCAAAGTAAAATTGTAAGCAGTATGAATAGGAGGAAACATTCACTCTGATAACAGATACCTATGCAGTACATAATCACATTATTCCTGCTCATGATGATTAGGCATTGACATTAGGCACTACAACAGGGTTCAATATTGTCATCATTTTCCCAGTCAGTGTAACAGGACAGGAAGGAGACACCTATATAAGGATGAGAAAGAATGAACTAAAATCATATTTAGAGAAGCTATAGTGTCTAAAACAGGCAAAAATTATTTGATTGTTGGAATAAATAAGATATTGTGCATTTCCATATTCTAGAAACAAAATAAATATTTGTTTAAAAACATAATGAACACAAGAGATTAAGACACTAGGAATAAACATAACAAAATATGTATGAGATGTTAGTGAAGTAAATTTTAAAATATTGCTAAAAGATATTGCAAAAATCATTATTATAAGGGCATCGTTTCACTAAAACTTGATTCATAGATTTAGTAGGGTTTTAATTAAAATCCCAACAGGATTTCTCAGGAAATTTACAATATACTTCTAAATTTCATATACAGAAAAACAGAAAAAATGGCCTCATCCCTAAGAGAAGAAATGTCCTCCCAGTCACTAAGATATTTCTGAAAACAATAGTTATTAAGTCCATGTGGCTTTAATCCAGAGACAAAAATACATTGGCCTATGGATCAGAAAGATAAAGATCACATATGGAAACTTGATATATGGCCAAAGGAGCATCACATCTCACTGGGGAAGAGGTGATCTGTGCAATAAATAATTTTGATAACTTCCCAAGTATGCAATTTAAAATTGCAGATTCACCATTCTAATAACCAATATATCAATTCCAGTTTCATTAAAGATTTAAATGTAAAAGCAAATTTGTATTTGATATGGAATACCTGAATGCTTTTGTTTTCTTAGAAGACACAAATTAAGTTTTCAAAAAAAAAAGACTTGAATAAAATAAAATCTAAAAGGCCATTTATTGAATAAATCATAAAAAATGAAAACATAAGTTGCCAGTGGGAACATGACATTTAAAAAGAAATTACTTTTAAGAGTACATTCACTGGACTGAGTTGGTAAAAAACTTTAAAATCTAGCATATACATGGACAAAAGAAAATCTAAAAGTATTTTCAAGAAACAATGTATTTGCATAATTGATATGAATTTATCAATTAAAGCATAAACACTTTTGTTAATATAAGAATGCATATTGACAAAGCAAGATGATGCAATTTTATAGACATGTCCTATATAGACAAAATTTAAGATTCATGACAATACCAAATTTTGGCAAGGATGTGGATGAATAGGGACTCATAAGACTCTTGTGAGATGTGAAACTGCTAAAAATCATTCTATAAAACAATATGGTCTTTTTTGTTAAATATGCAAAACTAAAATGGGAATTCCACTTTCAAGCACACAGGAAATATGTAAATGACTACCCAATATAAACCAATATAAATGGCTGATAAAACACATATTGCCTAAATGAAGAATGACACTGAATATTTGGATTTTAGAGTGTTTATTTTTCTGAAAATAAAGACTTGTCCTACTTAAAGTACAAATTAAATTCCATAGTACTTCAAAATGTCATTCCAAATTCTTATTTTACTTTTTTTCAGAAATTAGAAAAGATCATAATGGTATTTAATATGTTTCCAGAATGGTATTTAGGATATTATTTAATAATATTTTATTAACATATAATAAAAAACATTATATTTTTTCTTTTTACTCTAATTTGCTAGAGAAATGTATTTTGGGGGTTGTTTTTTTTCCAAGTGATTTATTATAAAGCCTCTTCTTTACTATTTAAATATATACATACATGACTATTTCTCATATTCTGAGTATAAATGCATGTGTTTTGAGACATTCATTTAATTAGTGAATAAATGAGAGAAAAGTCTTTATGTGGTATAGAATCTGGTCATGTGTGAGCAATCTAAGTATGATTGTTTGTCATTTGGTTCTGGTGTTTTAAAGTTCTATAGAGATAAATCTATTATTTTTTAAAATTAATGATTTCTTCTTGTTCTATTCAAGACTCAGAATTGTATTGTCAGTCCAAAATTGAAGAAACATTACATGGTATTAAGTCCTTGTTATTTTATGGTTTTTATTTAATCTAGATATTTAATTGTTATCCTCTTGTAACATTAAAAGCTTTTTCCAGGATATAAATTTTTTATTATTGCACTTATACTGGTTACTTCTCCAGTATTTTTGTATATATACAATTGTCTTGTTATTGCATGGTGCTGAAACTGTCATATTACTAAATACATATTTGCTTCATTCCTTGGCTTGTTCTATACTTTTCTTAATTTTAATTTTTTACTGTGTTGATAATTAGAATACAACATCAAAAATGGTATTCATGGCATTTCAATCAAAAATTAGTTACAGTTATGCTTCATATTTATTATATTGGCTAAGATATCTAGAAAAATGTTGAAACAACAAAACTTACTTTGTCCCATATTTCAGTTTGAATAACCTTAGTGTTTCACCATTAACTATGATATTGGCTGGTGGCTTAATATACAAATGTAAATATGCTAAAATATGATATGTATATGTTTATATGTAATTGGTAAATATTTTTCTTATAGTCAAGTTTTACCATGAATTGCTAATGTAATCAATTCTATTTACTATAAATTTTTATTTAACTAAAAAATTTGATAAGCTTTTACTCTGAGTTGACATAGTTTCAGAAAAAAATAAAACCTATTTTACCTTAAAGTTTTGCTAATTATAATGTTTTAAGAACCCTATAGTTTCTAAGGACCAAAATAGAAAAATTCACTCTGGTAAATATTTCTTATGTTATAGATAAGTAAAACCAATGGCTGGAAAGTTAAGCACTTTGTATATAGTAACAGCAGTATTGGAAAAAAAAAAAATATATATATATATACAATTCTCTCATCAACTTCATACATGATGTTGATTTGAATATATTTATTTTACATTCATTTTATCCTTTACTAGAATGAGACAGGGCAGTTGAAGAATGTGTCAAGAAGTCTGAATATAGTTATGGCTGAAACCAATGTTTCCAGACTTTTACTTTGATGATCTTTCTACTTTTTATGCCACAGTAAAGGCAGATTGATTGGGGGTTGGGGGGTGGGATCTGTTCTCTCTTATTTCAGTGTTTAAAAGTAAGTGTGTGATACTTACAACTTACAGCTAATCAAGTGTTTAAAAACAACACCTGTAAGCATGATTTTTTAAAAATAACAACCACTTTTGCAACGTGTAATATAAGCTGCCTTTGCCCTGTAGGAAAATGTCAAGAATTCAGAGCCATTTTCAAGTTTTTGTCACCCTTGTTATCCAGCAACTGAGGCACTGACATTCCCTCAATATTTTTGATCCCTCTTTCTCTCACAGCATTACAACTGTCACTTTCCAGACAGACACATCATAAAATTCACATACTTGCCAAATTTAGGCAGAGTGACTTTAGACCTAAGCGTAGGGAAGAAGACCCATTCTAAAATAGAAAAGTGGATGGAGTGTCCTCCACGTGCATTAATAACACCTGTTCAGAGGAGTTGTGGATCTTGAGAAAAATTGCAGAATCAGGAGCTGAATCAGAGCCTGGCAGAATCAGGGGGCTAAAAGAAGAATCACTTCTAGGGATCAGGAAGGCTTTGCTGATAATGCTGCAACAGAGCAGCCAGGCAGGCATTTTAAATCCAGACTCTGAAGCATATGACCTAAATTAGTTCAGCTGACACTTATTTGGAGTCTAATGCATCAGACTCATTTCACACATATACCAATAAATGCACATAACAACCACATGTTGCTAGTGTATTTTCTACATATGAACTTGGGTCCAACAGATAACAACATGCTCAGAGGAGAAAGTTCAGAATATTTTTATTAAGGAACCTATTGCATACATACGGCTAGAATGGAGAAGGCTACATAGGAATCCAGGTCATTGAAACCAATGTGTCTGAAAGTTACCAGCACCATGCAAGACCTGGAGCTCTACAGGGGGTATCTTGAGAAAAAGTCTGTATTATTAGTCTTCATCTAGGAACAGAGAGTCAAGGGAATAAGCACTAAACTTTTATTACTCTCCTGCTGGTGCCTACTCTTCAGTGAATCTAACTGAAAGTCAGAAGGCCAAGTTTATTGATTGGTTCATTGATTGGTTCCTTCCACAAATGTCAATGTCCAGAGGCACAGAGCAGTGTGATGAGAGCTAGAAAGTAGAGTGCATAGGCAAATGGAGATCCCCCAGCACACTCTCACCTCATGAAGAGGTTAGCAAATTCACAGAGGTTAAATAACTTGCTGAAAGTTAAAAGAAATGTCATTGCTGAGCTGGGACTAAGCCCACCATCTCCAACACCAAACCCTGTGTTCTTGCTCCTATGCCATTTCTTGTTCAAAAGGTATATTTATACACACTACATTTCCTTTTTTAATAAAACAACTTTATTTTAGCTGAAGTCAAAGGAGTACAAAAACATATCTCATAGTGATGAGTGTTTATTTGAGCAACACAGCCTAAAATTTCTGTCTCCTTCAACCATTTTTTTTTCAGATAAGCTCAAACATATTATACACACATTCATACAATCACACCTATGAAATATACTAACCACAATAAATTCCTAGTGTATTCCTTAAACTCATAGACCATTCGAAAATTAAGGAGAATAAGTTTTGTAATTGTAAGCCCCTCCATGGAATGTATAGAAATCATTTATGATAAAATAATTGTAAAATGTAACTCTAGTAAATACTTCTTGGTATTTGGTAACTAGCATAGACTAATATTCACTTATTTCTACTTGCAATAGCAATTATAGAAAATTTTTACTTATAATAAATTAGATGCTGTGAAATAAAGATTTTTTTTCACTTGGAAATGAATCTTGGGGTTGGGGTTGTGGCTCAGTGGCAGTGCGCTTGCCTAGCATGTGTGAGGCATTGCATTGGATTCTGAGCACCACATATAAATAAATGAATAAAATAAAGGTTCATCAACATCTAAAAACTTTTTTTAATGCAACTTTTTTTAAATTTATTTTTTTTATTTATATATAACAGCAGAATGCATTACAATTCTTATTACATATATAGAGCTCAATTTTTCATATCTCTGGTTGTATACATAGTATACTCACACCAATTTGTGTCCTCATACATGTACGTTGGGTAATAATGATCACATTCAACCATCATTAATTACCCCATGCCTCCTCCCTTCTCCTCCCACCCCTCTTCCCTATGTAGAGTTCTTCTATTCCTCCCATGATTCCCCTCCCTATCCCACTATGAATCAGCTTCCTTATATCAAAGAAAACATTCAGCATTTGTTTTGGGGGGGATTGGCTAACTTCACTTAGCATTATCTTCTCTAACTCCATCCAATTACCTGCAAATGCCATGATTTTATTCTCTTTTATTGCTGAGAAATGAATATTAATGTTTTACTTAAGTTCTAAGTGGTGAATTGTACCTTCCTTTTTATAGAATAATTTTGTATTGATGTATTTGACTAAAGAAAACAAAAACAATTTTCCAGAAAAGGCAAACAGTTTTTGAACATGGGTAGCCTTCCCCAAATCAGAATATAAATATGCTGTTTCGCAAAGTGTCTTATCTTTGTTCTGCACAAGACATTGAAGATAAGAAGGTTCTTGAAGTTATGCTGGCTCCTGAGGCAGATACTCAGGATGAGGAAGAAATACAAAACAGTAGCCTCCTGGGGCTAAGATTGCCAAGAGCTTATAGCCTATAACCCAGAGGTTAAAGTAAGGTTAATAAATACTGCAAATGAACCACTTTTGCCAGAACGAGGGAACCTATTAGGATAAGTTTTTATTGTTTCAAATTGGACTTAAATTGTCAGATGGACTATTTAAGGTCAAAACTGTGCTAGCACAGTACTAAGTATTTTACTAATTTCTGCATCTAGAGATACTGAAACCTAGTGATTGATTCATAACAAGTGAAATGTTACAAAAATAAAATTTTCTGTATGGTGAATGGATATCCAATCACTAAATAATTTTTTAAAGTTATTGGCTATCTTTGATATTTCTGGTTAAATAGTGCCTTCTAATAATGTCTTCTTTCTCTCAGAAACCCCTAGACAATTTGAATATATATCATAAGTCTAATATGTGGAATTTATTTGTTTTGAATATAAAATACACAAAACTAAGAGTGTTCTTTCCATGCAGCAATTGCTTAGTTCCCTGACCCTTTAGCAATCCTATATAATCATAATAAGGGAGCAAAGGTGGGTAATCTTAAGTTGTTTGTTTTACAAATAGTTCTCATGAATATTCACCAGAAATTCTTTTTTTTTTATTGGTTGTTCACAACATTACAAAGCTCTTGACATATCATATTTCATACATTAGATTGAAGTGGGTTATGAACTCCCAATTTTACCCCAAATGCAGATTGCAGAATCACGTCGGTTACACATCCACAATTTTACATAATGCCCTATTAGTAATTGTTGTATTCTGCTACCTTTCCTATCCCCTACTATCCCCCCTCCCCTCCCCTCCCATCTTCTCTCTCTACCCCATCTACTGTAATTCATTTCCCTCCTTGTTTATTTTCCCATTCCCCTCACAACCTCTTATATGTAATTTTGTATAGCAATGAGGGTCTCCCTTCATTTCCATGCAATTTCCCTTTTCTCTCCCTTTCCCTCCCATCTCATGTCTCTGTATAATGTTAATCTTTTCTTCCTGCTCTTCCTCCCTGTTCTGTTCATAGTTGCTCTCATTATATCAAAGAAGACATTTGGTATTTGTTTTTTAGGGATTGGCTAGCTTCACTAAGCATAATCTGCTCTAGTGCCATCCATTTTCCTACAAATTCTATGATTTTGTCATTTTTTATTGCTGCATAGTACTCCATTGTGTATAGATGCCACATTTTTTTTTATCCATTCATCTATTGAAGGGCATCTGGGTTGGTTCCACAGTCTAGCTATTGTGAATTGTACTGCTATGAACATTAATGTGGCAGTATCCCTGTAGCATGCTCTTTTAAGGTCTTCAGGGAATAGTCCGAGAAGGGCAATAGCAGGGTCAAATGGTGGTTCCATTCCCAGATTTCCTAGGAATCTCCAAACTGCTTTCCAAATTGGCCGCACCAATTTGCAGTCCCACCAGCAATGTACAAGAGTACCCTTTTCTCCACATCCTCACCAGCACTTGTTGTTGTTTGACTTCATAGTGGCTGCCAATCTTACTGGAGTGAGACGGTATCTTAGGGTGGTTTTGATTTGCATTTCTCTGACTGCTAGAGATGGTGAGCATTTTTTCATGTACTTGTTGATTGATTGTATATCCTCCTCTGAGAAGTGTCTGTTCAGGTCCTTGGCCCATTTGTTGATTGGGTTATTTGTTATCTTATTTTCTAATTTTTTCAGTTCTTTGTATACTCTGGATATTAGGGCTCTATTTGAAGTGTGAGGAGTAAAAATTTGTTCCCAGGATGTAGGATCCCTATTTACCTCTCTTATTGTTTCTCTTGCTGAGAAAAAACTTTTTAGTTTAAGTAAGTCCCATTTGTTGATTCTTGTTATTAACTCTTGTGCTATGGGTGTCCTATTAAAGAATTTGGAGCCCAACGCCACAATATGCAGATCGGAGCCAACATTTTCTTCTATCAAACACAGAGTCTCTGATTTGATATCAAGCTCCTTGATCCATTTTGAGTTAACTTTTGTGCATGGCGAGAGAAAGGGATTCAGTTTCATTTTGTTGCATATGGATTTCCAGTTTTCCCAACACCATTTGTTCAAGATGCTATCCTTCCTCCATTGCATGCTTTTAGCCCCTTTATCAAATATAAGATAGTTGTAATTTTGTGGATTAGTCTCTGTGTCCTCTATTCTATACCATTGGTCCACCTGCCTGTTTTGGTACCAGTACCATGCTGTTTTTGTCACTATTGCTCTGTAATATAGTTTGAAATCTGGTATCGCTATACTGCCTGATTCACACTTCCTGCTTAGAATTGCTTTTGCTATTCTGGGTCTTTTATTTTTCCATATGAATTTCATGATTGCTTTATCTATTTCTCCAAGAAATGCCGTTGGGATTTTGATTGGCATTGCATTAAACCTATAGAGAACTTTTGGTAATATCGCCATTTTGATAATGTTAGTTCTGCCTATACATGAACAGGGTATATTTTTGCGTCTTCTAAGATCTTCTTCTACTTCTCTCTTTAGGGTTCTGTAGTTTTCATTGTATAAGTCTTTTACCTCTTTTGTTAGGTTGATTCCCAAGTATTTTATTTTTTTTGAGGATATTGTGAATGGAGTGTTTTTCCTCATTTCCGTTTCAGAAGTTTTGTCGCCGATATACAGAAATGCCTTTGATTTATGCGTGTTGATTTTATATCCTGCCACTTTGCTGAATTCATTTATTAGTTCTAGTAGTTTCTTTGTAGACCCTTTTGGGTCTTCTAGGTATAGAATCATGTCATCTGCAAATAGTGATAATTTAAGTTCTTCTTTTCCTATTTTTATGCCTTTAATTTCTTTCGTCTGTCTAATTGCTCTGGCCAGTGTTTCGAGAAATATATTGAATAGAAGTGGTGATAGAGGGCATCCCTGTCTTGTTCCAGATTTCAGAGGGAATGCCTTTAAATTTTTTCCATTCAGAATGATGCTAGCCTGAGGCTTAGCATAGATAGCTTTTACAATGTCAAGGTAAGTTCCTGTTATCCCTAGTTTTTCTAATGTTTTTAGCATAAAGGGATGCTGTACTTTGTTGAATGCTTTCTCTGCGTCTATCAAGATGATCATATGGTTCTTATCTTTAAGTCTATTGATGTGGTGAATAACATTTATTGATTTCCGTATATTGAACAATCCTTGCATCCCAGGGATGAATCCTACTTGATCATGGTGCACAATTTTTTTGATGTGTTTTTGTATTCGATTTGCCAGAATTTTATTGAGGATTTTTGCATCTAGGTTCATTAGAGATATTGGTCTGTAGTTTTCTTTCTTTGAGGTGTCTTTGTCTGGTTTCGGAATCAGGGTGATGTTGGCCTCATAGAATGAATTTGGAAGGGCTCCCTCTTTTTCGATTTCCTGAAATAACTTGAAAAGTATTGGTATTAATTCTTCTTTAAAGGTTTTGTAAAACTCTGCTGTATACCCGTCCGGTCCTGGGCTTTTCTTAGTTGGTAGTCTTTTGATGTCTTCTTCAATTTCATCCATTGATATTGGTCTGTTCAAATTGTGTGTATCCTCCTGACTCAGTCTGGGCAAATCATATGACTTAAGAAATTTATCGATGTCTTCACTATCTTCTATTTTATTGGAATATAGGTTTTCAAAATAATTTCTAATTGTCTTCTGTATTTCTGTAGCATCTGTTGTCATATTGCCTTTTTCATCCCGTATGTTAGTAATTTGAGTTCTCTCTCTGCTTCTCTTCATTAGCATGGCTAAAGGTCTGTCGATCTTATTTATTTTTTCGAAGAACCAACTTTTAGTTTTGTTAATTTTTTCAATAGTTTCTTTTGTTTCAATTTCATTGATTTCCGCTCTGATTTTAATTATTTCTTGCCTTCTGCTACATTTGCTGTTGTTTTGCTCTTCCTTTTCTAGGGCATTGAGATGAAGTGTGAGTTCATTTATTTGTTGTTTCTTTCTTTTTTTGAGGAATGACCACCAGGCGATGAATTTTCCTCTTAAAACTGCTTTCATTGTGTCCCATAGATTCTGATATGTTGTGTCTGTATTTTCATTTATCTCTAAGAATTTTTTGATTTCCTCCTTTATGTTTTCTGTAACCCATTGATCATTCAGTAACATATTGTTCATTTTCCATTTTCCATGTCAGTTAAGTCTAGGTTATTGATTGTGGTATTGAGTTCTATAGTTTCTGTATTCAACTTTTGTTTGGAGGATCTGTCCAATGGTGAGAGAGGTGTGTTGAAGTCACCCATAATTATTGTGTTGTGGTCTATTTGATTCTTGAACTTGAGGAGAATTTGTTTTATGAATGTCGCAGCACCATTATTTGGTGCATAAATATTGATAATTGTTATGTCTTGTTGGTGAATGGTTCCTTTTAACAGTATATAATGTTCTTCTTTATCCCTTTTGATTAACTTAGTCTTGAAGTCGATTTTATTCGATATGATGTTGGCCACCCCTGCTTGCTAACGAGGACTGTGTGCGTGGTATATTTTTTCCCATCCTTTCACCTTCAGCCTGTGTATGTCTTTTCCAATCAGATGTGTCTCCTGGAGGCAGCATATTGTTGGATTTGTTTTTTTAATCCATGATACCAGCCTATTTCACTTTATTGGAAAGTTTAAGCCATTAACATTCAGAGTTACTATTGATATATGGTTTGTACTTCCAGCCATGTTTGATTATTTATCCTTTTTTTAAAAAATTTAGTTTGTTTCTCCATGATTATCTTTCCCCTTGCCCTCTGTCTTTACCGAGGCACTTCCCACTGATGGTTTTGGTTATTGTTTTTCATTTCTTCCTCGTGTAGTGTTTTGCTCAAAATGCTTTGCAATGCTGGTTTTCTGGCTGCAAATTCTTTTAACTTTTGTTTATCACGAAAGATTTTTATTTCGTTGTCATACCTGAAGCTTAATTTTGCTGGATACAGAATTCTTGGTTGGCATCCATTGTCTTTTAGTGTTTGAAATACATTTTTCCATGACCTTCTTGCTTTCAGTGTCTGTGATAAAAAATCCGTTGTTAACCTTATTGGTTTACCCCTGAATGTAATCTGTCTCCTTTCTCTTGTAGCTTTTAATATTTTCTCTTTGTTCTGTATATTGGATATCTTCATAACAATGTGTCTTGGCGTTGGTCTACTGTGTTTTTGTGTCCTCGGTGTCCTGTATGCATCTTCAATTTGTATATCTGTTTCCTTTTTTATTTCTGGAAAGTTTTCTGTAATTATTTCATTCAGCAGGTTACTCATTCCCTTGGTTTGAGTCTCTGTACCTTCTTCTGTCCCGATGACTCGTAAGTTTGTTTTTTTTATGTTATCCCATAACTCTTGGATGTTTTTCCCGTGATTTTTTACCAGCCTTTCTGAGTTGGCTAGACTCTTTTCAAGATGATATATTTTGTCTTCATTATCTGACGTTCTGGCTTCTACTTGCTCCACTCTGTTAGTGATACTCTCAATTGAGTTTTTAATTTGGTTTATCGTTTCCTTCATTTCTAGAATTATTGTTTGATTATTTTTATAATCTCTATCTCCTGATAAAGATGCTTAACTTCTTCTTTTATCTGTTTATGTAATTCATTCTCAATATGTTCTTTCGCTGCTTGAATTTGCTGTCTTGTATCCTCTTTAAGGTTCCATTCCATCTGTCTAAGGTGTTCCTTGAGTTCTTTATATGACCATTTTTCTGATGACTCTAGGTCCTCCTGAATATTTAGGCTGACCTGCATTGTTTGTACTCCTTTTCTTCCTTGCTTTTTGAAGCTGCTCATGTTACTTCTTGTTCTGTTTGACTGCTGAGTTACTGTTTACTCCTATAAATTTATTTGATGCTTGGGAGGAAAGGTATTAGAAGGAAGGGAAGAAGTCACTAAAGAGAATGAGAGTAAGCAGGTAGAATTAAAGGAAGGGGGGATAAGATAATTGAAAAGAAATGAAAAGACAAAAGAAGAAAAAAAACTGGAAATAAAAAAAGAAAAAAAAATTTAAAAAAATAATTAAGAAAAATTAAAATTAAAATTAGAAGAAAAAAAAATTAAAAAAATTGTAAAAAAAATTAAAAAAACAACAAGAAAGAAAAATGAAAATGAAAGAAAAAACCCAAATCAAAAAAAAAAAAAAGAGAAAAGAAAAAAAAAAACCCTAATAAATGCAGTCTTAGAGTTTGATTAACTTCTCTTTCAGTAGGTGGTGCTGTGCCCACCAGGCCAAGTTTCTCCTGTCAATATGGGGGAACCAATCACTGTGCAGCAGCTCCTCCCAGACTGGGCAAGTCTCCAATCCTGAGTGCCTAGGGCCTCCTCTTGTGTCTAGTCACTTCCCACTTTTCCTCTAGCCAGACCCCTCTCATGGGTGCCGCTCACCACAATACTGGCTACACACCAGGTCTGCTGCTCCTGGGAGACCTGTTTTCATGAACGACTGGGCACACTCTTCCAGTTTGCCATTCCCTCAGACCCTAAGTTTGTAGAGCTTGGGGCTGAGAATCCTCAGCGAATTTTACTTGCCCTCCGGTAGCCACAACCCCAGTAGCTGGTGCAAGAGACCTCAGCTGTCAGCTCTGGTGGGAGTGGTAGTTCTGCGCTGCGGGTCGCGCGTCACCTCTGATTCCCTCGGTCTGGCTATCGTGCTCACGGGAGAGCTGGGAGGGGCCCTTATGGGAGAGCTGGGAGGGGCCTTTAAGGTTTCCCTGATGTGTGGACAGGGAAGGCTAGGGAATTACACACCTGTAGCCGCAGGTTTCAATGAAGTTATCTCCTCCGCCGCAGTCTGATGACGTCAGTTCTCTGCCATGGTGGTATCTCTTGCAAATGGCGACAGTTCGTTTCCCTTTGCCGGGTGACCAATGCAACGGGTGGGTCCTTACTGTCTCTCCCAAGCCCCGTTTCAAACCTGTGGCCACTACCTATGAAGGCTCAGTTGGCATTTACCTCTGTGGGATCAGAAGGGCTGACCAGTTGTTTCAGCCAGATGGATTCGTGCTGAGTCACAGCTGTTTGTCTGCGGGAAGCAGGCGAATGGGAGCTTGAATTCAGCCGATCCGGGCTCAGTGTGTGTTCTGAGAGACCCAGACTGTTCGCCCCAGATCCACGTCAGCTCAGCATTGCCTAGTGATCCTGAGCAAACAGATTTAGGTTGTTTACGACTCCCTATGCCTGCACAGCTGAAGAGGTCAGAGACTTGATCTCTCCGCGCCCGCCGCCATGTTGGAATTGACCTCACCAGAAATTCTTGAAGTCAGAGTTTCTTATTGACTCTTGGGTTTAGTAATAAAGCTCCTGGAAGAGCTTCCATTCTAAAGAAGCAAACAAATATTATCTAGATGAGAATTAGCTCCTTCATTTTAAAGGACACAGTGAATAATACTAATACTGTATGACCTGGGAGCAGGAGACTGAGGCTCAGATTGCAGATGTGGCATCAAACTATCTGAATGGAGAAAACATGTTTGCTCTGAGTTGCCATACCCTACTTACATAATGAGGACACCTGTTGGAACTCTCAGTTTTCTTCAGAACAAAACGTGTTCATGACAATTAAGGAATAGTTTGGATCTCACAATGTAAAAAAAAGAAAATACACATTTATATGTATAATTATATATACATGTGCATATATATGTATCTACATATATGTATGTATATATGTGTGTGTGTGTGTATATATATATATATATAATTCTTATAGTACATGGTTTTGCATTTAAATTATTTCCTAGTACTAAGTTTGACCTATGATATTGAGATTACTCCAATAGTGTTATAAAATTAAGTTCCCAATTAAGGAGTAAATGACTTTCATAAATTCAAAAGAAGCTAGATGCAATAAGGTGATTGGATGACAGGTAGTATTTTGACAGAAACTGCCCCAGGTTACTCTATTATTGTAGGGCAATGATGAATAAAACCACTTTTTCTTCTTAACCAGGATCGCTTTTTGAATTATGAGTCACAAAATCACCATAATTACAAAGTAACATGGACATATCTATTTTTATTACATTTTGTAGAAGAAATAAAACTTGGGAAAGTTGAAGTGTTGCAGTTGTAGATTTCACTATGTACAGTAGTATTCCATATGTCCATTATTTATAAATACTATGTATAACTTTTTTAAAAAATTGAAATGAGAATCTTAGATGAACTCTCATTTCTTTTATGAGGGATGGGGTTGGTACTGGGGATTGAATCCAACGGCACTTAACCACTGAGCCACATCCTCAGCAGCCCATTTTGGTATTTTATTGAGAGACAGGGTCTCATTGAGTTATTTAGGACCTTGCTAAGTTTCTGAGGCTGGCTTTGAACTCTCAATCCTCTTGCCACTGCCGCCGGAGCTGCTGGGATTAGAGGTGTGCACCACCCTGTCAGGCTGTACTCTCATTATTTCCATATGATATACTTGACATTGATAAACCTTTTTGAAATGAATAATACCATCACCAAAATAATATTAATAAAATTTAAAAAGCAAATAATAATACATTGTAAATTATTAACCAATTGCATTAGTCAACTTTTAGTCACTGTAACCAAAGTACTATCAAGAATAAAATAAAAGATGAAAGATTAATTTTGGCTCAAGTGTTCAAAATGGGGCTTCAAAGAAGGCACATCATAGCGGATAAACATGGCAGGAAAACAGTTCAACTCATAATAGTCTGGCTGCAAAGAAAAAGAGAGAGAATAAGGGGCCAAAAGAACATATATTATTCCAGGGCATGCCCCCAGTGACTTTATTTCTCCAACTAGATCTTATCTCCCAGTGGTCTATTCAAGTTTCTAACCCATCAAATGAATTAATCAACTGATGAAGTTATAACTGTAAACATCTTCTTGTTCAATTATTTCACCTCTGAACATTGGTGTACTGCCTAATGAAATAAAAACAAATTAGTAAGAGTATTTTGGGGAACTGTCCAGATCCAAACTAGAGTGGATATTTTTATCTTTTCCTTTATTTAGAGGACACATAATCTTGATGTTTGTAGATTTTTAAAATCTATTATCTGACTCAACAGCATAATCTAGTTTTTCAAGTAATATTTTATTTTTTCGAAATAATTAATAAAATGACCAACCTGCTCTTTCATAGTTCTAGTTAGAAATCTAAATGCCTAAAAGTATTTACTTTAAAATATGGTCTGATTTTTCTATTCTTCTTCTCTTCTCAGACTTTAATTTAAACATATTTTTAGTCTTTCATAGCTAACAATATTTGTATGTAATATGACATTTAAAAAGTGATTTCTCATTATTATTAATGCCAAGAAATAAATTTCCAAATACTGTGATTTTAGTATAAACACTTTTGAAGCATCTTCTTCTCTATCAAAGCAAAGAAATATTAATAAACTTGATTTTTTTAATCCAAATAATAGTAGGAATTTTATAATTTTTTTAAAGTGAGCTGATTTTATTTGAAAATTATTTTAACTAATTAGAATTATTCATCCTTAACCATGACCTCTCTTAAATATTTAAGGTGAATTTGATATATTACTTTTCTAGAATAAAATAAGTTGATGAGATCAAAGAACTTAATATGTATTCAGTAGGAGAATATTTTAAAAGTGATAAAAAAGTATATACCGAGCATATGAAATAATATCAGAACTGGAGATCTTTAAAAACCAATTAGTAAGCCTGGATTATTCATAACTCAATGTGGGCAGAACATATTTAAAAACAGAATAACTTGTGTTCACTTTTGCAAAGCCTTGCTAAAATTGTGTAGAAAAAAAAATCCTACATTTTATTGCATCTAATTTGTTTAATAGATAACAATTATACCTATATATGTACAGACATACACATTCACAAGAATGTGCAAACACGTGTTTACACACTTTCCCCATTATGAATTATTCTGTGCAGAAAGATTACAGAAAATCATAATTCACAAAAATATAAATTCATTCTGCACTATTTCAACTAAACAATTTTTTATATTACTTACTAGCCAAAAGCTAAAATTGGGTTGCCTAGGTAATCAATTCCAAGGTTTCGGTTTTGCTCTCCAGATCTTTCTCATGGAAGAGACTATACTCAGCATTATGTTATTTTAATGCCTGCACTCCACTAGGCTCTTCCTGCTGACTCAGATTTTACCAGAAATATACTGATTATACTTGTAGTTCATCAGTTACAGTGCACTTTGGCTCATTGGTCAAATGGAGTATTTGGCAAAACACAGGAAAATTGAAGGAATGTCTATAATTTGTAGTGCATAATAAGCACAAAAATCATTGCTCAATTTGCAAAATAACATTATACAATGAAGGTACCAAGTCAAATCAACATTTACAGAGTATGCTGGAGTTGAAAAACACAGCAAAATAATAAATTAAGTAATTTTGATTGATTTTTCTTTTCAAATAGAGGCCCTATGAATTTGGAATGTGAAATGAACAGGTGACAATGGAAACTCTCATAGGCAATTGAATTTATCATCAACAAAAATAAAACATTTGCATTTGTCCCTTGGTATCCATGGGGGATTGTTTCAAGGACCTGCTGCAGACACCAATATGTACAGATGCTCAAGTTTGTTATGTCAAATGCTATAATATTTGCCACATCCTCCTCTGTACTGTGAATCATTTCATAATGATTTGTAATCTGTAGTAAAATGTAAATGTGTGAAATAGTTGCTGTAACATTAGGGACTAATGACAAGAAAACTCTTCTGTTTATGTTCAGTATATATATATATATATATATATATATATGTATATATATATATATTTTTTTTTTTTTCAAATAAGTACGACCCATGAATATGGAGAGGTGACTTCCCATTCTTGTGAAGCATCCACATCAGTTTTTGAAACCTTGTAGTCATTTAGGAATGATTTTATGAATTATTTTCCAAAGAGACTTTAAAAAAGTTCTATATAAGTAGAAGACTTATTGGATATTGGATGATGCTAAGAAAAAAATGTTGCTAAATTGTAGTTTTTCTTAGTATTGTATTCAAAGAAAAATTTTTAAATTTTTTTAATGAAATTTAGCATTTCTTGATCCATCCTCAAACTAATACAGAAAGGGAAATACTAAGAGTTAAAATATTCAAAGATAAAACAGAATTGCTCTTAAGTTAAAATAGTTACAGCGTGAAATTAATTTAATCAATTTTGTACTATTCTGTCTAGTTTATGTGGTTTTAATTTTTTTCATAATAAATGTTTCTCTAATAAAGGTAAATATTATCCCATATATATTTGGGAAATGAAAAAACAAAAAATTATCTGGAATCAAAGGTCAGAAGGAAACTGTTTTACAGTAGCACATATCTTACTTCATGAATTTTGGTTTCCAGAATATAACACACTTTCAATTTAGCAGAGGTATGGCTCAGTGGTAACATGCTTGTCTAGCATGCGTGAGGCCCTGAGTTTGATTCTCAGCACCACATACAAATAAATAAATGTTCATCAACTACAAAAAAAAAAAGAAAGAAAAAAAAGACCAACTGCTTTAGAATAAATAAAACCATGAATTTCTTCAGAAGTGCATAGCAAAATAATGCTGAGTGACATTTAAGATTATCTAAATAATGAAAAGATATAGATTGTCTATCATTTTGAATAATCCACGCTAAAACGTCAGTTGTCCCTTAATTAAACTACACATTCAATAAAATCCCTATAAAAATCTTTATATACATCTGTCATTGAAAGTCCCACAGGTCTGCCACCATAATTCAGCATTTTTTCATGTATTGTTTAATTCATTATGAAGCCATCACTATCGCTTCCTTTATGTTTACATATGAAGAGTTGGGACTCAGTAAGATTAAGTAACTGTGTTAGTTAGGATTCTGTCAGTGTGACCAACACACATTACAAGAACAATTTAGAGGAATAGAAGTTTATTTTGGCTAACAGTTTCACAGGTTCAGTATAAGGTCCATGGACTCTTTCTGAGTCCCAGATGAGGCACAGCATCATGACAGGAGGATGGTGAAGGAAAGCTATTCATTTCATGGTGTCTAGAAAGCTGAGAGAGGGAGAAAGGGAAAGGAGCCTTAGGAAAGATGAACACTTCCAGAGTATGCTCCCAGTGACACACCCCCCTCAAGATTCCACCTCCACAGCCTCCAGCCATGAATCACCTGCGTAAAGTTACCACTCAGTCCATTAAAACTGGGATGGATCTTTTAGATTACAGATCTAATAATTTAATCATTTCACTTATGGATATTTTTACATTAACTAAGGAGCCTTTGAGGGACACCTCATATCCAAACCTATTTTGGATTAACCAACATGCAAATGGAAAAAAAATGGGACTCATACATTTTTTTGCTCTGACTACAGATACTTTACACTAGTAACCACTATATGATGCTTCCCTTTCATACCTTGAAAGTTCATAAGTTTAACAAAATGATACACCTAATAAGTACAAGTTAAACTGTTCTACTTAGTCACATCTCTAAATTAACTTTTGATTTAGTTAGAAAGAGAGAACATGCATTTTCAGTTCAACTGCTAATAAATTTTGAACAGAATGAAATACTTCTCAGTTCCTAGAAGACTACTAATCACTACAGGCTTTTGCTTTTCTTAAACTAAAGAATTAGAGACTCTCAGTTAAAATACCATTTTTACTTGCAGATTGTTCACTTCAGAAATAGAATGATAATGTGGGGCTGGGGATGTGGCTCAAGTGGTAGCGTGCTCGCCTGGCATGCCTGCGGTCCCGGTTCGATCCTCAGCACCACATACAAACAAAGATGTTGTGTCCACTGAAACAAAACAAAAAATAAATAAATATTAAAATTCTCTCTCTCTCTCTCTCTCTCTCTCTCTCTCTCTCTCTCTCTCTCTCCCCCCCTCCCTCCCTCCAAGTTTTTTAAAAAAGAAATAGAATGATAATGTATGTACAGATTTAATCGAAAATTGGTTACAAGTTTAAAGATAATATTTCTCACCATTAAACTACCAAATTTTTGTTGTCATTGTTTGTTAATGCCAAATTCTTTTTTGAGGAAGCTAAATTTTTTTTATATATTTTGATATAATAGTGAAAACTCCAAAAAATAACTTAAAACAATAGTCTGCTTTCACTGTTTTGGATAGGAAGGTTACAGGAAGTTTCAAAACAAATCTTCCAATTTCTGTAATATTTAAACTTTTGTGGGCAGTTTCATAGACCCCAAAAGTATGATTGGGTAGAATAACATTAGTCCAGATTTTTTGTTGTTGTTGTTGTTGTTGTTTAATTTAAGGTGCAAAGTTCTCCCAAGAGAAACTCACAGACTATAGTCTTAGTTGGTTGAGGAAAGAAAAACATTAATAATATTCCCACTCCATCCTGGGCTTTATTTCATTTTTTGCTTCTACTAAGCTCAGCAAATGGTGGCTACATGAAGACTATCATAGATTGCTAAAGGTTGACTCTGCCCCTTGGAGGCCAGAGTTTATTCCACACATAATGTCCATATTTAGATCTCTACAATTCTATATTGCGCAGTCCCCTTTTATCCAGACTCAGATGACATTTCCCTACATTGTGATTGGCTACACACAGCAGCACTGCTATTATTAGCTTATTAATTTATTTGAATCATCTTCAACCATTTGCATGTAAAGCTGTTATCATTCTTCAATTTTGTAAAATATGGCATATCTCTTCTTTGGAAACTTGAGCAATACTGAAATCTCTTTTCAAGTTTCCTTGCTTTTAGTGTCTTTCAGTAATGATGAATATTGGTCCTGGATTAATGACTATGTTAATTTCCTACTATTTATTTTGGTTGATAATATTTTTGTATATTTGATTATATTTTTTTAAACTTACATAATCCAACTTTCCAAATTATTAGTGAGTTTTATTGCTTCTATGATAAAACACCAAAGCACATTCCAATTTCCTTTTCCATTCCTATTCATTCATAACAGTCTTATTATAGCCATGCTTGTATAGTAACTGTACCAAAATATTTGTAATTAAATTCATTTGACTAGTTCTATTTAAGTCATCTCACATTTCTTGAGTTCTATTAATTTCTAAAAGTAAGCTATAGTTCTGGTGAAAAGGGGATAGACAAAAGTCAAAGTGATTAGAAAAAGTACAGTATAAAATTAAGTTTCACAGCAGGTACTGGAAACCACTATGCAAATTTATGTTGAGTACATGGATTAATATGAAAATAATTAAGTTTATTTGATAAATGTAATCTTATAACAGGGGAATAAACTGTAAAAAGCTTCCTGGAGGATGTAAGTGAAAAAAAAAACAGTAGAATGTATGGTATGAATGAATTTATCAGTGTGGTGGTATTGTTATTTTTTTCCCTCTGTATACCTTTCAGTGAATCTCTTCATTTTTATATTTTTCTCTAGATAAAAGAAATAAATAACCACACTAGATCCTTCATATTATCCATCAATCCCTACATTCATCATAAGATTATTTCTCCAATACTAGCACTAAGTTTATTAAGCTCTTTCAGGAGGCAAAAACAAACAAAAAATATTCCTCAGATGAATGTAAGTGAAGAACCCTTTTCCTACTATCTGTAAACTTCTACTTCTCCTAGTACATTCAAAACCATTCTTACACTGAGACAGAGGTGTCTCCATACTTGAATCATTTTTCAATTAAAGCTTGAACAATCAGCTAAAAATTAACATAAGCATATTTCATATTATATGGCTCACTAGCATATTTAAAAGCAGTTAGTATGTAACAGGTAATAATGTCATAATAATTCAGTGGCATTCAGCACTCAGCATGTGTTTCTCCCACGTCTGAGGGTTGGCCAGTGTAGCACTGTTCCACCTGTATTCATTCAGGGTCCTAAGGTGAAGGGGAAGCTGCTAATCAATGCAATGCAGACACATAAGAGACAAAATGTAATGTAAAAAGCAATTTTTTCAACTCTGTTTATCATCTATGCTAACATTCCTTTGTCCAAACCTAGTTACATGGACAAGTTCAAAGTAAAGGGTCATGGACATGCTCTTAGCTCCTGTTGGAGTAAGTGAAAATTTACAAAATACAGGACATGGAGGGGGGATAATTATTAGGGCTAATTAGCCAGTGTATCACAGCACAATAATGGTGATGCAAACATTTGAATTTGTTTTGGTAAATGAATATGTTCCAGTAAATTGACAATTAAATGATAAAATGGCTACATTATGAAAGGTTTTATGGATTGAATGGGCAAGAGTGGTATGATTCATGAGTCATCAGATGAAACACTCTATTTAAGCTTGTCAGACACAAAAAGATTTGTTCCCAAGAGGTGAATTCAATATTATCAGTCTAAAATGATCCCATCACTCTAATTATATACTCACAACAATCAATAATGCACAATTGATCAATAAGAAATGTGCAATAAAAATTAATTCCCTTTTTAGAATACAGCAATGATTACAATGAGCAACCAATTAATATAGATATGACCAATACTAGAATGGTAAATTGTTTTCTTTTAATAAAACATGAGACAATTCTAGGATCATCTAATAAAAACTCATTAAAATTGTCATTTTAGCATTCTTCACTGGTAATTTTACTAAATAGTAGAGTCTGATTATTCTACCAAATGAACCATTTAATTATTAATGTATTTCATCCACATTTATTGAAACTATTGCTCTTTGAATTACTGGTATTGAAATAAAAATCTATTAAGTCAGAAATATAAAGCTAGATGTAGCCTAAATATTCTCTTCAAATTAACATTTGTGATTTACTTTCAATATCACACTTTCATTTGTTCTATTCATTAGGTTAACTTTGTATCTTTCAAGTTATCAACAGCATAAATTACCAATTGTTTAAACAGTCTATAAAATACTTTACCATTTTCCCAGCCTCTTTTATTTGTTGACCATTTTCCCAATATGCTTATTTCCAGGAGCCACATTTTTTTTTTATTTATATGGTAGCACTCCAACCTTAAACATTAATTTGGTTTGGTTTTACATTGTCATAATAATGCTATAAAATTAACCATCTCAAAATAGTGTGGGTTAAAGTTGTCAAAATTTATTAACTTATGAATCTACCAGTTTGTGTTTTAAATGAGACTTACTTCTGATTTGGTCCAAGCGGGTTCTCATTTGAAAGTTGGCTACTGGCTACTCATAGTTAAAACCTTTGCAGGTCTACTCTGTTTTGACTGAAGCAATTTGGACCAGCTCTTTGTTTCTCTATACTAGCCAGAAGGTTAGAACATGTATGTTCTTTTCAAAGGGCAGGGTACAGCACCAACTAAGTGGAGATATAAGCATGATATTGGGGTCTGGGTTCCGAACTGTCATGTTGTCACTTCTGCATTATTTTACTGCCAGACCAAGTCAAGGCCAGTCTTCTCTTCTCTGACAGGAACAAAAAAACATGGCAAAGAGGTTGGAATTAAATTTGAAGACAATTATTGTAAGGAGTCTTAAACTTGAATTTAATCAATTTTGTTTTAAAAAATTCTTATGTTTTATAAGCATAAGAAACTTAAAACTGTGTTTTTTATTTTATATACATTTAAAACAATCAAGATTATTGTCATTGAGGGATTTATCATTTTACTTATATTTAACTTGACATAGAGTTCATGCATTATTCATGTTTTAAGAATCACTGCCTTTTAATGGGAAATTAAAAAAAACTGCAAACACAAACAGGGACATGAGGGGCAACTGTGAGCTCCAAATGTTCTGTGTATAAAATTGTTTAAAATACAATGGTAGATCTAAGAGATGAATAGCATAACAAATTAACAGAGAGGAAGAAAGAGTGTTTGAAAGCAAGTCTACCCTGATTCAGTGAGCTACTAGCAGACTTCACCATCCTGCATCATATGATTGTTGTCAGAATTGAATAAAGTCAATCATGCACATTTATATACACATGGTTAAGAGGACTGTGTACTTAAGCACTATATAAGTTAAAACTATACCATTATGATACATGGTCTGCTGTTATAATAAGAATTTTTTCTGTCTTTGCTTCTACTATGATTGATGTTCACAGCGTATTTGTCTGTGCATCTCACTTTCTACAATTTTGTGAGAAAATCTGATAAAATTGGTATATGTGAGGTTCCTGGAACTGTCTCACCTGAGTCAACTAATGATCACCAACAGTCTGGAATAATTAGTTGGAGAACAGAGAAACATATTAAAGAGCATAGAGGTGTGTGCAGAATACTTAGATCTGTTTCTTTCCTAATGGAGCAAATGATTCTTGTTTCAATTGACACGGTATATTTTCCAAATTAGTATTATTATTAATGAAGATTTATACAAAAAATAGGTCTACCTATTTTCTTAAATACGTATTTTCCAGGCTAAGTTTGTAAAAGTGGAATTGCTTTTCCTTTAATAGAGAAATATGGGCTTGAAGCCTATATGTGTGTGTGTGTGTGTGTGTGTGTGTGTGTGTGTGTGTGTGTATGTGTATAGAGGGGGGGGAATATTTTTATATAAATTGTCCAACAAAAATAAGTAAATAAAGAAAAAGTAAATATTACCAATTCAATGGATAAAAAAGTAACACATTAAATTGAATTAATTTCCCTGGTTCATCATCTCATAAAAATATTTATTGTACATTCATAGTTTCCCTTCTTTATATTTTATTTCACATAAAAGTTTTTGCTTTTTTTACTATTTGTTTGCTCCTCTCTGTTTCTAAGTAGGGTGTGGTCAGTCACTAAGCTGCATTTTCCAGAGGAGAAAATTTGCTTATTACAGGAGGATTTTTAATTTCTCTTTATCTTGAGGTCTCTAAAGCCTATAACAACAGTACAATAAGATAAGCAAGAATACATATTGTACAAGTTACAACTACAGCATTTAGTATTATGCCAGTTTGCATAATGTTTTAATAAGGTTTTGCTCTAGTCTCTTATGCGTAATGACATCTTAATTTCAATGTACATGATTAAAGCAGTATCCTAAAGACTCTTTAGTGTATTACAAAACTTTTGTGATGCTGTTGTGAGCTGTTTTCTAAACTTTATTACTTCAGTATTTTTTTAGCTTATTACATCACTTTTTTCCTTCACATTTTATTTCTTTAAATGTTTATATGGAATTGGGTTTTTTCCCCATTATTTTCACTATGTGATTATACCATTTTCTTCTCTTGAAAAGAAAGAGAAAAAGTATGGGAACAGTCGGTGGCATGTAGAGATATTTTCTTTCTACCTTATAAATCTATCAAATCATTGCTGCATCCTTTGGTTTACCTATGTGATTCCCTATTCTCACTGATCAGACAAATTATAACCACAATAATAGCAGAATTTACCCTTTGTTTGAGGATACAATGAGAAAATAGCCATCTGCAAACCAGGAAGAGAACTCTCACCAGACAGCTGTTTGTAGCTTAATCTTGAAGTTTCCAGGTTCCAAATCTGTGAGAAATAAGCATTTGTTGTTTAAGTCATCTGATAATTTATTAGAGCAGCCTTAACTAACTTGGGTGGTTGCTTTCATCATATCAGGAAGAAAATCTGCTATAATGATGGATTACGAAAATCCCAGCAGTGACATCAAATCATTTTTGCCATACTTTCTTGGTTAAAAGTAAATCAGATAGAATTTAACCCTTATTATTATTAATGCTTTCTCTATCTCTAATAAGCTTTAATGCAGTGAAATCTGCTTTATCTGAAATCAGTATAGTTACTCCAGCTATCCTTTGATTACTGTTAGGATGGTATATCTTTTTTCTACTACTTCACCTTTATTCTATTTGCCCATATATTTAGAGTAGAGTTCTTATCAACACATGTCCTGTCCTGTTTTTCTTATCAACTATGATATTTTGTCTTTTTAATTTGTGTATTTAGACTATTCAACATACGAATTATTAATATAAATGGATTGATATCTAATAAAACTGGTAAGCTCCTATTTAGGCTAACCAAGATTACAAGTAATCCCTGGGACAATAAAAGAATAATAAAAGAAAATTTTAAATAGACTAATTCTTTTAGGAATTCAGTATAAACAAACATACACAGGATAAGTGTGTGATGATAATACTTTCATATCTATTACATACAATAAAAATAATTAATATAAACATAAATTTTAATTAATATAAAAACTTCTATTTTAATGATACTGTTAGAGAAGAGTGAAAAAACAAGCCGTGGAGTAGGGGGAAATATTTGAAAGAAACATATCTGACAAAGGAATTTTTCAAAATACACAAAGATCTCTTAAAACTGCAATCCAGTTAAAAATGTGGCTGTATATTTGAACAGACACATCACGCCAGAAGATGTAAAGATAACAAATAAGGACATGAAAAGATGCTTGATATCATTTCATTGGGGAATTATAAATTAAAATAACAATAAGATAAACTGCATATATTTTAGAATAGTGAAAAAATCAGACACAGCAACAAATGCCAGGGAGGATGTGGTGCCCCAACTCAGCCCATTGCTGATGAGCAAGTAAAATCTACGACTCCTTTGGAAGACAGTTTGGCAGTTTCTTTCAAAGTTAAATAAAATGACACTGTATAATTCAACAATTGTGTTCCTACGTGTTATCCCAAATTTGTTGAAATTTTTGTTCATCTTAAAACTTGCACACGGATACTTTTAGGAGTTTTATTCATTACTGCCAAAGATTGGAAACAAAAAGGCATCTGTCGATAGGTGTATGGATAAACAATGTGTTGTATATTTATTCAAAAGAGCATTATTCATTGATAAAAAGAAATCAGGCAACAACTATGAAAAGACATGGAAGAAAATGTATACTTATAAGTTGTAGAAGACAATATGGAAAGGTTATATATGTATGACTCAATTATATGACTTTCTGGAAATGCCAGAACTATAGAGACAACAAAAATATCAGTGGTTGCTAAGGCAAAAGAGTAGATATAAGCATGAATAGGTATAACAGAAGATTTTTAAGCCAGTGGGACTATTTTGTATGATGCTATAATGGATATATGAGCTATGCAATGTCAAAATGCATAGTGTTGGGCCGGGGATATGCAATTTAAAGGAATTGCAGGGGTGAGGTCCTGGATTAGATCACTAGTGAACACACACACACACACACACACACACACAGACACAACCATAGAACTGTACAATTGTAACTTATTAGAAAATCAACACTGCAATTGTTAATAATGTATCAATATTAGTTCATCAATTGTAAGAAATATATACCACCAAAGCAAGATGATACCTGTGAGGAACCTGAGGAAAGGAAGAAGGGGAATGTAAAAATTCTACATAATTGTGGCTAATTTTTCTGAAAATATAAAAGTACTTTGAAATAAAATCTTAAAAATTTCAAAGAAAAACCAAATCATGGACCCTTCCAAAATTAAAGGAGATATTACACAAAATAAATATAAAAGGAAGCACTGATATTCAAAGTATTGTGAACATTATACACAAAATGTTGAACTAGTCAATCAAGAACAACATTTAAAAGAGTGTATACAATATAATGCAATTTATGCAAATTTCAAAACACTATATCTATGTGGCACTGAAATCAAAAAGTTATCTCACTTTTTCAACAGTGTATAAAGAAGCAAGGGGAAGTTAAGGATTGTTCTTAGATTTGAAAATGTTTAGTATCTGAAACAAACATCTTGACAGTTACATGGATATAAACATGTACATTTTTATTGATTTATACTTGAAATATGTGAATTTTGCTGCATGTAAGTTATACCCCAATAAAAATAAATTATAGGTAGCAGGCAAAAGCAACTGTTTTCTTGAAATCATATATGCTTCCATGAAGACCTTGTACAAATGAAAGGCAAATCAACTACTGGTTGAGAGCACAGCATGTGTTGTCAGCTGCCTGAATGCAAATTCAGGATTTGGAACTTGTTAACCTGGGGCAAATACTTGAGCCAGAGTGACAGAGGTTTGTTTTGTAAAATGATGAAAGGAATAGTACCTGATTACTAGTGTTAATGAGAGATGTAAGTGAATACAACCAAAGTGGTTTGAGGATTGCTTGACATACACAGTAAATTCTAAATATATGCTCATTACATTAGGAAAACAGTTGCAATGCAATAAATGTTATATACCTATTCCATTCACTCATAATCATTTAGAACTTAATGTTCTTCTGAGAGCTTGTGGTTCTGAATCATTGTCTATCATCACAACATTTTATGCAGTTAGAAATTGAGAAGCCTTTGCCAAAAGTACTTCTTATGACTTCCTAGACTCTTTCACCCTTATTAAATGTAATTGATTTGGGGCAATATAAAGGAAGATTTTCTCTAGTAAACAAAAAATTAGTGCTCTAAGCTAATTTTATTTTTTTAATTATGATCATTTATAAGGTCTATAATATACAAATCTTCATTCTACATGTTAGGATATGAGGGTAGAGAATCATGGCTTTCCTGTATCTGTTTATCCTCTATCTGGTAACATCCTCACTAGACTTTACTATTCCTGAAGTTTATTGACAATTGTTTTGACTTAAAAGATGAAACTTACTGACTTTTTCATTATGAAATAAAGTAGTAGAATCTCTTCCAGAGGAAAGGGAGAAGCAACTGAGGTTACTAGTGTTCACTTGCTCAGCTCTTCTATCTGTCTTCTGCAGCATCTCTGCTAAAACCTCAGTATCACTGAGTCCTTCATACTGATGAATGACCTTATAGTATTTACTCAGATGGTTTCATGAAATAAATGAGAATATTTATTGGAAACCTCTTAAGACAAATAAAGTATATAAAATAAAAAATCTATTTATATAAAGCATATTTAATATTTGGAAGGCCAGGCTTTAAAAACCTGATGGTCCATATATAACTTGATTGTTTGATTCAAGTTATTTCCTAAGCATCAAAGAAACAAATATATTTATTCATATTTATTAGAAACAGTTATTTTAACTTATGAATGTAAAAAAATGAATAATCGTATACCCAGCCTTCATTAGTATCTCTTTCAAAAGTGTTTCTTAACATTTTTTCTAGTACAAATTATATTTTTACTTTTAGAATAATGAATTCTCATACAGAAGAGAGAGAACCCAAAGAGAAATAGTAGTTTAACTCAGTTTTATACAATGGGAGAATTTGTACACACCAATTGATATATGTTTCTTTCTTATGTAAGGTATACTAAGAATGCTAATGTATTACATTCAGTAGTTTAGTGTCAAAGTCATTCTAGCTATTCTACTTCTCCAGAGATAAACCCAAACTAACAAAAATATCTATAGTACTTATGACTTTTTGTCAAAAGATACACAATTTTTCTTCAGCAATTTCAAGTTGCCAAATAACTTGTTCAAGTTCAAAATCCATTTATTTTTCCAAATGTCAGCAATAATCTAAAGTGTTCCACATCACAGGCTACTGGCAATTGGAATACAAGATAATAAAGAGAATTGCATTCACTAGGGCTATGAAATTTATAGATTTTCCTTTCTATGTGCCCAGTTATCACATAATTTAGACATTAGTTTGTCACTGTTCTTTCCAGTTCATAAAGTGAATGTAACTGAACTGATGCTCAGCTTACAGGTGTCAAGGTATGTTAATGATCTATATTCAAACACACACACACACACACACACACACACACACCACACACACACACACACACACACACACACACAAACACATATGAGAGAGAGAATGAGTATGGTTTACCTAAGAAGAAATCTTTCAAATACCAGATTACTGTAGTGTAATTATTTATAATGGATGGTCAAAAAAGCAAAATTTCTTTCCCAATGAAATTTTTGGATCAAAATATATCCTGCTATTAAACCCCTGAAATTCTGGCTCTGTGAATTCAGATACTGTAAAAAAAGAAAATATTAAATGTTTTACTGTCATGTACAGAAAACATTGAAATTCAAATAACTTAATCACTGATTTTCAATCATATCCTATAGTCCCTTTTGGGCAAACTAATGACAGAAAAGTACATTTTTTTTCTTTTTTAGCTATGTAACAACCTCCCTTGTGCATCTTCCCTCCTTCCATTAATATCATGATGGGGCCTATTGCTTTCAGAAAATATCAGTCAGATAAACTACAGCATGCAAAAATGTTATTGACTTCCTGAATTTTCTTTAGTAAAGATTTTTTATACATTCCAAAGCACCCCAGGAAGAGACCAATGAAAATGTCTAAGTTATAAATCTTAATTCTGATCTTTGATTTCCTTCTCTGTATCATTTTTTTTGGGGGGGAGGGTGATACTTGGGAATGAGCCCAGGTCTAGCACATCATAAGCAATAACTCTACAACCTTTAGCACTCTTTATTTTATTTTGAGGCAAAATCTCTCTCATTTGCCTAGACTGGCTTTGAACTTCCAATCCTCCTGTCTCAGCCTCCAGGGTAGTTGGGACTACAGTTTCTCACCACCAATCCTCACTCTTTATATTCATTTTTCAACGTATAGATTATCTGTTAAGAACCATTTAATGTGGTATGTTAATTTCTTCAACAGTACTAGATCTATCCTCTCCCTAGATACCTCAGCAGAATTTTGTAATTCCATAATTTCACAAATCACATCAGTTTATATTTTTTTCAGATAACTCCTCAGTTCACAGGCTTTTGTGACTTCAGCCTTAATTTCTGGGGTAAAGATAATTCACTATAACTGAAAATTAAACTCTTGTTTTTGTTGCCTGTTTCCTTGACTGTTATCACCCTTTTAGATTTTAATCCAGAGTTTTAAGGGAGTAAATTCTAACACTTTCATAATTTATACCTCCTTGTTTTACTTGATGATCTTTGCTTAATGTGGTATATTATGGTTGAAGGGTTCTTTTATATTATTGCTTATTTTAACAGATGAAAAAACAAAGTCACTCAAAGTTAAAGTGAGCCATTATCTCATCTACAAAAACGGGGTAATTCTTAACTTAAATAATTAGCCCAAGATCTTCTGCATGCTTGGAATAGTACATACAACATAGCAAGTAAACTAGAAATGCTCAGATTATTTTTGTGAAAATTTTTCAAGAATTTCAGAAAATCTCAAATTTACAGCTTCTTTATTGAATAAATTCACCATGTTTCCCAAACAAATAAAACCGTACTTTTCCCATTACCATTTTTGTTTGTCCACCAATTCAATAGTATCCTACTAGCCTGCTTTTTATGGAAATGAGCCTCCTTGGGCCTCAGATAGTGCTCTGCTCTGCAAACCCTCCTGGAGGATCATGCCATAACTATGCAGTGGCTATGCTGCCTCACTTTTTAGTCACTTTTAAGCTATGGGTAGCATGGTTGAATTCATAGAGGAACTTAAGTAACAATAGTATCTTTTATACCTTAATTTTTATATCTTTATTTTCTTAAAGTCTCTATTTCCAGGCTTTTCCTTTGTTGCCAATGGAATTTTTATTGCTTTAAAATAGAGATTGGAGGCCTGATGACAAAAATCAATAGTTAGATTGCCTGGCATATATTTTAATACTACACTTTTATTGCTTGTGCAACTATAATGAAAGCATCTGTATAGCTAATTTTTGGAACTGTGTTCCCCATATTGTATTTTAATCCATGAAAAGGCATGTGTCTTCTGGGAAACTGAGGCAGCACAAAGACCTGTCCTTCAAACCATTATTCTTGTGAACAAGTCAGAAAAGATTTCAGATATGTCAATCAGAATACCAAGAATGAGTTCATTGAAGGGATAGGAAAAGGGAAAGGAGACAAGACACTTTCAAGGAAAAGAGAGGGACAATGTGCCGCTCCTACACTCCAATTTTATTGGGGAGCCCAAAAGAATTTTACAGACAGTTCAACCCAGGTCCACCTCTTGACTGTTGACTGATAGAAAGATGACATTAGATTTTCAAGCACCCGCTGCCATGGCAACTCTAGGTCACCTGGGTCCATGCTGACTGGTTCTAATTGTATTCTTCACCATATGTTATTACAGATTTTATTGTTAGGAGGAACTATCCTTATCTACCTGAGTTTCAGTATCTGATCATCAAAGTCTCCTGGATTCTTCCCAATGACATTATCTTGGGCCAGCATTTCTCTGGCAGTCAACAGGTAATTTGCTGAGGAATGTGATACATCCTGTCTACTTAAGCGAATTACAAATTTGCTGTCTACTACAGCAAATTACTTCTTAGAAAAGAATGCATGTGGGGTCAGCAATGTCAGCCCATTTTATAGAATTATTCTTTTAGCCTCAAATTTCCAACATTCTCATGTGTCCCCAAACAGTGCTAGGGATATTCAGTTTATTCTTACGTCTCTTCCAATGATATGTGTCTGGGACTATTTGATGAATAATTTTTCCTGACATCATTTGAACTCTTACCTCAGCCTTCCATATGTAAATTATTCATGAACTCACTAGTGTTTCTTTTATTTGAAATAAGTCATTACTTTATTCAGTGATTAACATCAATCATTTTGCCTTTATGTACTGATTATTTTATTAACTATTTTATATCACATTGTTGGATAAATATGTTGGAAATTAGTGTCTAAGTGGAACCTAACAATAGCTTTGTAATTTGTTACAAGTTTGAAATATAAAAATATGCTCATATTGATTATATCAAGGCTAGAGAAAAATAAAAATCTTATTAATAATTATTCATATATGCAAAGTACACAAATTGTCTCCTTTCAAAATTTCTCTTTTTGGTGCATAGCAGCATTTATAATTTATAATGTCACCAGATCCAAATCTGGCTGCTCATTACACAACAGGACAATCAAGTCAAGAGACAGGTGTTAAGACAAAGGAGGTAACTTTATTTGAAAAGCTGACTCAACAAGAAGATGGAGGACTCTTGTTCAATGTGTATCTTAATGAGAAGCTGATTTAGGAGTGGTTTATATAGGCAATTATTGGGTGCTGCCAGACTGCTAGGCTCCTTCTCACAGGAAACCACATACCTGGTGGGCGTTTTCTCACAGTGCCTAGGACAAATGATGCATATTTGATCCTAATTGTCTGGTCATGCAATGCTTTTCTGTTCTTTGAATCTAAAGAACAAAATTTCCTCAGACAATTCTTATCACTGATTCTGTTTTCCATTTCAGGTGCTTACATATTATTCAGTGGATGAGTTAGAGGGGGTAGCTTCCCTAAGGCCTTCTTGCTGGTTTCTAAACTCACAGAAATGCCTTAGTGCTTGGCTTCAATGATAACACTTGTAACTGAAATTCTCACCTCAATATACACTTGTGTGACTAGCAAGCTAGTCATGTCTATGTTCTCTATGACATAAAAGCTAATATATTTCTTTAGCCAAAGAAAGCTAGTAGTCGATCGAAGAAGGATACTGTTGAACAATATGGTTCAATTCACCATGCTCTGAATCTTCTCATCCCATGAGTGTTACCTCTTCTCTATTGAAGCATGTTGCTTTTCTTTTGGGTGTGTGTGTGGGGGGAGGGGGGTCTCATATTCTTTGAACCTAGAGAGAGCTTTGCTGATAATGGAAGACAAAATAAACATAAGTGGTAGTGCCAGTTCTGCATCAGAGAAATCATGGTTGTGTTTAAACTCAATGTTAAAGTATAAAGGTCAGAGCACTTTAGTCTCCTCTAAATAAAATGATGCAAAAACATTAAAGATAAACTATCTAATTTTGAAGCCCTAATAAACACCAGTGTACCTAGAAACATATAATTTTCAGGACTTTGGAGATAAGAAATAATAGGGAACAAGCTGAACTGAAATCACTATCTCACTTGTATGCCCAGGAAAGAAGACTTGACCAATTCAAATCTTTTTGTAAATAATTTAACAAGACCTCATGGCAAACATCAAATTTATTTACCGGTAAGAATTTTGGCTTTGAATTTACTAAAATGTGATAGACCTAGTCTGATTCTATTGCTTTCCAAGAAGACATTTCCAACGTTTGCACTTATGTTGATATTTCTACCTGGAGAATCTCATAACCACTATGGGATTAGTGGGTATAACATTGAAACATTTTACTTTGGAATAATTTCCTTTTGTGCTGGCAGTTTCACTTAGAAGTGTCTAAACAGGAAAGCAAACCAGTGCTGAATAAACGCCCCACAGAGTTTCAATGACCATCTCAGATATCTCTGTTTTCCCATTTGTTTTGATATTGTCCCTGTCTTTTGAATTATTAGTAAAATTAAAGGAAGAGCAATTCTTATAAATGTGATTTGACAATTTTACTTTTTTTTATCTGACATAAGATACCCAGAAGCCATCTCCATAGGGACTGCTCTAGAAGAAATCTAGATTGAATTGTTGTAGGTTGAATTATGTCCCCCTGAAATTCTTAAGTGGAAGTTCCCAAGGCCAGTAGACAAATTGGCTGGGAACTGGATGAGCATTTTACCCTCTCTTCTCACATAGCATGTGTATCTAGATTAAATTATTCCTAGAGTGGAAATACTTCTTAGCTGTAATTCTTAGCTGGGGATTTACTTCTTCCAAAGCACAAAAGTAGAATCTGCTAGACTTTCTTAATACATGAACTTTGGAGATCCCAAATGGTTTTTCCCCTATATTTTGTTTAAATTAAAAGAGTCATATAGCCCAAGTAAATGCAAAATGAGAGAATATGAACTCACTTCTTGATGGGGTTTGGTAGTAGCAAAGAGAAAATGATTTTGTCTTATGAGAATTATTATTTTGGCAATTTTTATAGCATGAATTACCAAGTGATCCCAAAATACAAAGTTAATTCTGAACAAATTTCACTTGAGTAAGTCAACTAATTTATAACACCTCAACCGATATGGAGTAAATTGTGTCAGAAAAAAAACATGCATGCTAAAATAATTGGATTTAAACTAATATGACCTTATCCTAAATGCAAAAGCAACTTGGAAGTGTCTTAGTCTGACAATACTAAAATAAAATTGTAATTGTCTAATTAGCCTTAAAAAAAACAAAATATGTTTTTTTTTAAACCACTGCTTGAATGAGCCCCTTCAAAATTTGGTAAGTGTCTCCTATAGGGCACACCTTGCTGTTGTCTCCTAGAGCTTACAATTTAGTGTGTGTCAGGGAGAGAGGGTCACAAGCAAATAAATGTTTAGTGACTAATAAAGAAACATAATATTTAGAATTTAAAAGACAGGTGATAGGAAGAGCATATTTCTTTTCCCCAAATCTTCTGTGTTTTCCTCCTTAATGATTCAATCACTATAAGGACCAAGTATTATATTTCCCCTTAACTTTCCCTGTAGAACAATGAACAAAACAAAACAATCAAAAGAACAAAACCTTTAACAAAAGAGTCTGTATTTTAACATACAGCCTATATCTATTAATAGTTCTGTCAATGTCCACTGATGTTAATAAGCCATCAGTCTTCCCTTTATTCCTCAATTTTTTTTTTTCTGTAGGAAAGAATCATATGAGTATAATGAATTACAAATATATATCTCTCTATATATGTATATATGTATGAAATACTTAATACATTGTATATATTATATATAAAATCATATATTTGCACATATATACCTAACCTTATAATATGTTTATACACATATATTGATACATATACATAAATATAAACAATTTATGATACATAAACATGTTTATGTATATGTATCACATCATGTTTATGTTTATGTATATGTATCAGTATATGTTTATGTATATGTATCAGTATATGTTTATGTATATGTATCTATCTATATGTGTATACATATATATAAATTTCCCCATAACGACACAGAGCCCAAATTTGCACAAACTATCTATTAGAGCTCTGGTTTAAATATAATTTTCTAAAACTGGAACAGATAGCTGTATTTATAATAACACCCCTATGTTTGACAAAAATAAACATCATGTTTTGCCTACCAAGAGATATCACCATGTTCTTTTCAAAGGTATGTTCACCTATGCAGGGGATGGCCTTTCTAGACCATACTGACTTACCTACTGCAGCTGGCTTTAGGTCCCTACAGGCTTTTTTTTTTTTATGTGACCTTCTTTTTCCCTTTCCATTTTTTTCACTCTATTCTACCTTGTAATTATTTGTATACAGTGCATAATGTCTGGTAGATCTTAACAGCTCCTCTTTTTAGCATCTTAAAACCCTCAGACATAGCCCGATATGCTCTAACACTCTTGCACTTTCGATTTCATTTAATACTGACACAATCTATTAAAAGCAGATGATAAAATTGAGACTTAGAGTCAAGATTATGGCAGTAAGAGACAGAGTTTGTTTATGACTGGGCCAAGGCTTGAGACTAGGCCTAGCCCATTCCATAACTGTGTGCATTAACAGTTTACTCTACCACCTGATGATCAGCTCCAAGGTTGGATGTTTAGTACTTCTAAAAGTTCAGACTGGTTGATTTTCGTTACAAAATTCCCCATTCCAATAGAAAAGATCATTTTAATATTTTCCTCATGAAAGTATTATTAAAGTTACATTTCCAACTTCATACAAATAAAATAAAATAAACAGAGATACATAAAATTATATTTTGGCATTTGAATATTTTATGTAAGACAGTTCTTACTCTTTGTTGAGTCATAAACCCTGTAGAGCTTATGAAAACAAGCAAACCCTGGATGACATTGATAGTTGCATTCAACTTCAGAAGGTTCACAGGCATTCTGAAGACTGTTTATGATATCTTTTCAAACAATATTTTTCAAAATATTATTGTCCGTACACCCCAAATTAAGTAACATTGACTCATATATTACTAGCTAAATCTATTTTCAATTCTATATCTACATGGATTATATTTTCCATTTATGACCACATAAAAGAAAAGACATTTTGGTATTACTATGTCTTTATCACATTAAAAATTCAATTTTAACTGAGTGAGCATAGAAACCAAGCTCATGTCAAGAAATGTTACCTAGTTATAATTTTATAAATTTTCATGTCCTTATTATTTTTAAAATTTATTTTATTTGCTTTTTTGCTTATTAACCACCAAAAGATTTTTAAGTACAGTTTTAAGAACTTTACATGCATAAGCTAGTATCATCACTGATCTATTACAGTGATACAGAATTTACTTTTAAATATTTAAATGTGAAAAAATATTTTGTTAAAATGAAACTTGGCAGAGTGTATTTTCAAAGATTATGTGGATCACTACAATTTGGGACATATTTTCTTTAGGAATGTTGCATTATCATAAGAAGAATATATGAATAAACTTTGGGAAAGTTATGCTATTTCATTATACTGTTGTTTCTATAATCCTGAAGAAGATTGTGTCTCCGAATGACAGAAGACGATCATGAGCTACATAATCTTCTACTTCAGCATTTAAGGAGGAAGAGTGTGAGGAAAGCTGGAGTCTACACAGTGCTTCAATAGCGGGTCCTACAATGATTATCTTGTTCCTCTTATGTTACCCATAGTGTCCTCATGCAGAGTTTGAGATTGAAGTAAGGACAACTGGCAGTGATAATGTTGGGATATTTCTGACCAATCCTCAGGAACACTGACAGAAGAAATATATTCCAGCTCACCTTTCTTGACACATGAACCACAGTTAGCTAATAATTAACCATTCTCATTTTTTTTTCATTTTTGATTGTATTAAAAGAAGAAATCTATTTAGATAGAAACAGAAAAATCATAAAGAATTTGGAACAGTTAAAGAGATAGATATATATTTATCTGAATTAAATATCACATAATATAAATAAGTGTGTTGCAACATCATGTGGTAACCCCAAAATATGTATACATTTTACATTTTTATGTCAGTTAAAATGAATTTATTTTAAATAAAATTTATTTACTAAAATACAATCACTTGTCAATAGATTCTCATACATATGAAATAAATTATTTTGCTTATATGTGTTTTTTTTTAAGAAATAGAGCAATTCATATAAGTAACTACCATGACTATGGTTGTAGCATAAAGTCCAGGATAAGTGGCTGGAAGGATACATTCAGGATATGAAGGAGGGATTGCTATTATATTCTTTGGAAAAAATTATCATATAAGAAGAAAATAAAGTCATTCTAGAGACAATGTACAATATAAAAAGAATAAATGTTGTCATAATAATCATTTGATGTATGAAAACTTTGGAAAGTTATAGTTGTATTTCATGAGATATATAGAAAGGGATATATTGGAAATAAATCCATTACAATATCTTCTCAATCAACATTTTAATGATGTCAGTAAATTGTCTCTTTCCTTCTTCCCTTTCCTTCATTCTCTCAACTGTCTTGAATATGTGTCTTTTGTTCTTTGCCATGCCCTTTATTACCTTCTTTCTTTCCTTTCCTCTCCTTGAAAGCCTATTTTTCCTTTTTTTTCACTCTTTTCACTTTCTGAATATTTTAAAAACATTTTTGTTTTCCAAGAAAACTTTCAGTAATGTGGTAAACAAACATATATTATGAATAACCTTAAAATATATGAATGGAAATTAAAATAAAAAGTTTGAAAACTGATATAGAACCATGAAATTTTCATTTAAACATTGGAATAATATTCATGCTTTGCAGAGATCAACTCTCTCTGGTATTAAATTTTGTAGAAAAGGTGGGGTTTGGGAGCTGGGATTAAATTTCTGAAAAGGAAATATTTGCTGGAGAAATTACAATCTCAACCAATAAATAAAAGTTTATTATAGATACTGAAAGAAATAAGGTAGACAGCATTCTTTGAAACTTGGCATAAAGTTTTGTAATAAGAGGTATTATAACTATTATATTAGAATATTAGAATAGATAACTATTCTGATATTCATCTCAAAAAATCTTATCAACAGACAATTTAAAAATATATTTGTCATTCATTATGATTTGCAAAATGGTAATAAAGGGACTTTTCTAATTTCCTTTCAAACATTTTATAAAGACTTTACACATTCCTGGATCTTTTTTATTTTGTAAAAATATCATAGAAATACAACTCTTAAATGGAGTCTTTGAATAATTTTACTCAGATAAAACTATTTGACTATTTCAGTTAAACTCATGTTTCTCTGATACTTTTATTACTGTATATTAAATTAACTTGCAAAAATATTTTAAAATGCAGCTGAAAGAAGAAATAAATGGCTATTTGTTATAGGGGATGATAAAGAAATGATAACTAATTTTATATGGATGAAACATTTCATTATAGAAAATCAATTAATGTGTAGTTTTAGAATAGAAATGTACTATATACATAATACGTATTAACCAGCATAGGTTCATTATGTCACAAGAACAAAATGTCAGGCCATAAAACAACTGAAGTAAAATCCTATTCATATTAAATGTCAGACATGAGACAGAAATGTGATCTGCTTATCCTTTTTTTAACCTAAGAATCTTGGGGTGAAAAAAGTTATAGGTCTTGTCTCAATGTATCATAACAAAAGAGCATGGGTTCTTTTAGTTAGTGGAAAAGTATATAATGAGGCAAAAATTGATTTCTACTTTTGCTGGCACAGGGCCTATTGGATGAAGGGCCCCATCAGTTATTATTTCATTTCATTTTAGTTACCTCCCTTAAGACTTTTCTGGAAATACAACCCCTTTGGGACATAGTTCTTCAACATGAAAATCTGGGGAAGGGGATCACAATGAAATCTGAAGCAAAGTGAGTCCCAGCCACGCTAAACTCCTTCAAATTCTTTCACCACTGCTGCATGACCATCTAAAACCTTCTCTGTGCTTTTGCTTTTTTTAATCTGCTAATACACTTGCCACACTCTACCAAGGACTAGAGACATTGTGCACTCTGTGTAGAAAGAGGGAATTGCCTAGGATTTCACGCCAGATTTCTCCTCTCAGATTCCATGCATATGGCTTTATTTAAGGTGAAAAACTGCTTGGCATTCTCATCCTCCTGTCCACCTTTTCACCCATCAATGCTGTCTATCAGCTATCTGAAAACAATCCTTCTTTAATATTTCTCTGTACACAATAATTGGCTTAAATTCTATCACTGGGTATCCTTATCTAAAAAGAGATGACAAGGATTCACTGAGGGAATGAATAAAAAGTAATCACCCTTGTGCTTGCATGCACAGGTTAGTGAATGCTTTTATCTTTACTATTTGTTTTTTGGGTTTTTTTTTTGCCAATGCTGTTAATTTTATCTTATTTAAAGTTTATATTATATGTCAAAAGGCTGTCTGCTTAAACTTTTTGTGCTTCAGTATTTTCACCTGAAAGATATGGGTAGCAGTACAGATGCAAGTGAATTCTTGAATAATAAATGAGATAGAGCATATGGTCTTTTATCACAGTAATGTTATCATAGGGATTACTAAGTAAATGTTAGTTTTATCTTATAGCTAATATTTGCAAGTTTCTCATGATAGTTTGTAATTGAAAAATAATCATCCTCAAAACCTAGTGAAGATACACTTCAGTTTATATATCATTTCAACAGAATTGTTTCCTTCTTCATTTTCCCCAACATCCCAAATCAAAATTACATACATCAAATATTCAATTATAGAAAATAATAAAATTTCAATATCATTTGTTATTTATATTTCACCCACTGCAAATTTATTTTATTGAAACTTCTTTAAATATCAATATCTTCCTCAATATTAGTGTATTATCAAAATATTATGAAATATATGCATTAGGTTTACTATTAGTTTTCATTCAGTAAATGGAAATGCCTCATAGTAGAATAAATATAATATAATTTTGCTATGTACACATATGAAAATACCTAAGTGAACCCCAACATCACATCTACCTGCAAGAATGGGGTCCTCATTAGAATAAGATATATTCCATATGCGTATCATTTTATCAAAATGTATTTTAGTATCAGGTATAATTAAGAAAAACCAATTAAATTAAAACATAAAAGTAAAAATGATGAAAAGAATAAGTGCTTTACTTTTTAAACAGCATTTACACTGATCATTTTGAAAGAAAATTGTGTTGTAAGGATTTCAATGAATACAATATTCACAAGCTATCATTTTTATTAAGACTTCAACTTCAAATTACGTAAGTACTTCTGTATTTTGGCTAAAGATGGCAAGTTACACTGTAAAATGTGAAACAAAGGCTGAGTTTGATAGGAAAGTTTTCAAAGTGGACAAAGGAAGATAAAGTTGGAAGAGGAGGAGAAGCAATTTACTGAAGCTAACAACATCCACAGATTTCATTATACTTGCTTGCTATGCCAGCAGGGAATAAAAATTGAGGCACTATATTTTCAAGGTGAACTCAGAAATGAATTCCACTGTCCTTTGGAGATGAAAGTTCCCCCAAATAGAAACAAGTGTGTTTCATTACAGGAATTGGGCCAATAATTTGCCATCAGGGTTACAATAAAAATGGTTAGAAACAAAATATATATGGCATGAAATTAGGAATTTTCTGTTTTAAAAGGCTGAAAATAATAAAATGAAAATGCAAATAGGTCACCTCTGTTTTGTATTCTGACTATACAGCATTGAGAAAAATTTTAGGTTATGTATTTGAAAATATTAGACCATAAATAAGAAAATATCAAACTAGACATGAAACTATTCAAAGCTTATTTTTGCCTTAAGCCCGTAAAGTAATTCTTAATTACTTCTCCAGATTTTCCATCTCTATTAAACCTTTGCATGTTGATGATTGTAAATGCTGTATCACACGTGTGGCATTCCATCTATGTGAATAAACTTTGTAGTTTTCATTAATATCATTATCAACATGTGTCAAATGGCTGCAGATATTAGATAGGACTGTCATAGAGTGCAAACATATCTGGAAAACAAGGGAATTTCTTTTCATATGTTGTACTTGGCATGTGTCTGACGATAATATTCATCATAGATAAATACACATTGAAAAACAGGCAGTACTTAAAGACACACCAAGTTTGGTGAAAGATCTTAAATACATGCATTTAAGAAAACTTGAAAGGATTTTGGAATATTTTCATTTTGAAGTTGAGAGAAAAAAAAATATGTCCACAAGGCTCAGAGGACAACATTTTGGCCAATTTCAACTATGTTATAACTTCATTAAGAAGTAAAACATAAATACATTTTACATTGCCTTAAAGAGCAGAACTAAGGCCAAGGATGGTATTAAAGAGAAGGAAATGCTTATTCTATTATCCATTTAGTCACTAAATATTTACTGAATATTGCTATATGCAAAACACTGCTCTGGTACCAAAGCATAAGAAACATGAAAAAGGCAAACCAACCAACTAAATAAGAAGGACTTCCCATGTGGAGTTTGTATTCTATTGAAGGGTAGTTTGAAACAGTGGGTGTCCAATTGTTAAAATTGTTTTGGCAGAACTGTTCATGATCAGGTTATGTATATTGAGGAAGTTTTATAGTTGAGTGGAGGTTGACTTCTACTAGTCTCTCTAGCACCGAAGGCCTTTGTATTTCTGCAACTAAAAGGTTTATTTCTGGTGCACTGAATGATTATCTCATGCTTCTTCGTTTTTTAAAACACATTTATATGCTTTAATTTTATCTATTTAAATCAAAATTTATGACCCATCATATGATGTCAAAATCTAAAATATATTTTAATTGGTGAGAAAAATAATATTGACAAGAATGATTTGTTTACATGTCATCTTGGAAATAATTGAACACTAGTATTTTGTAAAAAAATGATAGTTTAGGAAACTATCTCAAGAATTCTGTAAAAAATGAACAGGTTGCAGTGGCTCATGCCTGTAACACCAATGGCTCAGGAGGCTGAAGAAGGAAGATGATGAGTTCAAAGCCAGGCTCAACAAAAGTGAGGCACTAAGCAACTCAGTGAGACCCTGTTTCTAAATAAAATACAAGAAAAAAATAAAGCTGTGGATTTGGCACAGTGATCGAATGCCCCTGAATTCAATCCCTGGTACCCTCCTCCAAAGAAAATAATTCTGTAAAAATGGAAAATAAATTTAATTCCTCCATTACTCTTTAAATATGTGATAGAGGAGTATACTACTTTTCAGGAGAGAAATGATGAGAGATGATAATCTATAACATTGAATGTATATCACTAACAGTTTGATCAAACAGTTAGAAAAATATTCTGACATGTTGTAAAGCTGTAAAGAAGAAAATAATCATAACTTGTAGGATTATACCTTTAGATAAACTCTTTTATATGGGCATCAGAAAGAAGAGACAATAAATACTAAGAGTAGCAATTTTGAAATAAATAATTAGAAGCAACTCAATTATTCATCTCCATCAGAAGCAAAAGCAATTGTTACATAGTGGTACAAATAAATGCCACTTTAATGGAAAACGTACTATAACTATATATCAACGTGACTGAATATTAAACACATATAAATTGAGAAAGCATTTCTAAGTCCAATTATGCAAAATATGTTAAAATTTAAACAATGTTAAATAGGTATGATTTTAACAAACAGTAACAATTGTCTCTTATAAATCTAAAGGTGCTTCCAAAATATTAAATTATTTAATATAACCAGTTGTATAGTAGTCTTTTTGAAATAAAAAAGTATACCAGCAACATACACAATTGCAGACAAGTTCAGATTTTGAAGAATTCAATTTAATGATTTTTTGATTTAATAATGGTCTGACACACATTCAGTAAAACCTTAACTTTAGTTTTTATTTTATCCTGGGCTACTCCTATGTGATATTATGCTCTTTAGAGATATTATGCTCTTCTGAGGAGTAGGAGACAGCCACAGCTCCTAGTCAGCCACATGATCAGGAGAATAAACTATAAACACTCTACAATGCACTGGGCTGCTAAACTAAGACATTCAGTAGTTTAAGTTTATTCACTGTGTCTTCACTTTACATTATTTTTATTGATTTTATTGGCACATAACCCCAATAAAAATGTGTGTGAACATACTTTATATATAAACAGAGATATGAAAACTTGTGCTCTATATGTGTAATAAGAATTGTAATGCATTCCATTGACATGTATTTAAAAAATAAAATCAATTAAACTTTTAAAATAACCAAAAATGAATATCTGCATACTATATATACAATGTGAATATTAATTTATATATGCATTTGTAGATCAATAAGTAACATGATTAATATATTTCTAATTTTAATTTTATATTTGTTGTTTTTATTTAAATGTAATATTTAATAATAAGAAATTTAATCAAAATACTTGAGAGCCTTTGAAGGAGATGTCTTGCATTTTTAATTTTAATAAGCTTCCCAGGGGTTCCTTTTGTATACAAAGTTTGAGACCTATGAGCAATTTACTGATCATCAGACTTGCAAATTTAAAACATCATTTTGGGAGGCATTTGATCGGTAAATTGGAAGCAGATAAAACAAAATGTAAGACATTCTGGAAGGAGATTATTTCAGTTTTTACTAAAGAACTGTGGAGTTCCTAAATTAGGTCACTGATAAGAAAAGCAGTATAAATGTATATATTTTTAATTATTGAAGTTTACTGAATTATTGGGTAAAGGGGTTATAATTATGGGAGAATGAGAAATCCAGGAAATATAACAAATTTATGGCTTGTCTCATCCAAAGTTTGCCAAGTAGTTATCCAGTTGAGAAGTCTGAAATGGGAGAGGTCTTAAGGGAAAAAAAAAAAACTATTAAGCTCTGGGATTTGTTCAGAGTGAATGCTGGTGTAGACCTAGAGCAAGGTGGTCAGCAAAATGTTGAACATGTATATCTGTAATTTGACAACAGACGTGATCTAAAAATTTCACAAATGATGACTAGATTTTTCTGGAAAGCCAATATAAAAATAAAATAGAAAAAATATAAAGGACTAAGCACTTGGAGCACTACACCATTTAAACATGTCAGAAACAGAGGAAACTGAGAAGAGATGGAGAGAACAGTTAGATCAGGAGCCCAAAATAAAAGAACAAAAGATGAAGTAAATTTCCAAAGAAAATACATGGATAAATTGATAAAGAAAGTCGAAGAAAACAGATTCGGGGGACTGAATTATGAAAATCAGAGCTGAAAGACCTTCCAATAGGATACAATAAAAGGATTGAAAACATTTGTGAGAAAAACAAGCAGATTTATAAATTATTGCAAATAATCTAAGTATCTAAGAATGTAGGACTCAATAAACTATAAAATGAAATGCATGTATGTGCGTGTGTGTGTGTGTGTGTGTGTGTGTGTGTGTGTGTGTGTGTTCTGTTTCATGAGTACATTGGCAAAATTAGAGTCTTCTTCTTATTATAAGTGCCTAAATTAGGTTTTCAAATAATATGAAATATGAAAAAGTATTGTGATACTTAATTTTATATCCCCCTTACTGGCCATGTTGTACCAAAGTTAGGGTGTTTGGGGATACAATTGGCTTTTAAATCAGTAAATGTCTCTTCTCTATTACCCCACCAGCTTTCCTGGACCTTCAGTGTTTAGATGGCAGATCATTGGAATTCTCAAGCTCTGAGAGGGTCTGAACCAATTTCTTGTTTATCTATCTATCTATCTATCTATCTATCTATCTATCTATCTATCCATCCATCCATCCATCTATCCAATACAACTGATTATCTCCAGAGAAAGCTACTTCAATATTTATAAGATTAAATGATAGAGCAAACTTCAAAACATCATACAGAGAGCAATTTCAATCCTATTAGATATAAACTGCAACAAAATATAAAAATGTTAATAATCTCAACAAAATATAAAAATGGAAATATAAATTTTGCATTAGTCCATCTCCAAATTTCTTCACTGAATATATTTTACTTGCATAATTAGAAAAAGTCAACTTAATTATATAATATTATCTCAACTTTCCCTGTTTCTCAGCATTCTCCATTCTTAAATAGACATTTATCATCCTTCATTATAATTGCTTACCTAGGAGGTAGCCTTACTTTTACTTGTCGCTCAGTTTGTTACACTTCCTGTAGAAACACTAACTGCTTGCCCTGTCTTCCTTCCATTCTCTTTTTACACCTGTCTAAAAAATGAAGGTGATTACTGAAAACACATGAGCATGTCACTAAAACTTGCTTTAACTGCAAGACTCTCAATTTCAAGTAGGATTTTACTCCTGCTGGCAATTATGAGAGTTTTTTCCCCTCTTTCTTCATGTCTTCAATATCTATACACTTAAGCTGACTGGAATCACTGGATAAGCATTTATTTTTAAGAAAAGCAATCTAAATGAACCCCCTTCATATTCACAAACCGACATATTTTTTTTTCCAATATGTTCTGCACTGTACCCGTTATACATCAATTATCTGCCTGTTCCTCATAGAAAATCCGTCCCACTTTTCTACTTCAGAGCACTGATTCATAATTTTTTTACTATCACACTTATATCTTTGTTTTCCTCTCCTTAATATTTTTCTTTCTATTGAATCAGCCCCATCATAACTTACACTCATAATTTCACAAATATGTTCATATTTAATCATATATATATATCTGTAAATACTATCCCCATATTTATAATCAAATATATGTGTGTGTGTATATATATATATATATATATATATATATATATATATATATATATATATGTCTGTGTGTGTGTGTGTGTGTGTATCCCACATTCACCTCTGTCTTCCATCTGCAATTTCTCTGCTCTTCCTTTTTATACGGTTTCTATCATATTTTCTGAATAAGTCATCCTATCTGTTGGCACTCCGAAACCCAAATGTCAGGTTGTTATCAAAACCATTTCACAAAAAAAAATTTCTATTACCAAGAAAACAAATGACCTCTCCATTGCTTCATTTGATAATCAAAAATCGGTTATTGTGTTAGTCAGCTTTTCATCCCCATGACCAAAATACCTGACAAGAACAACTTAGTGGAGGGAAATCTTATTTTGGCTCATGGTTTCAAAGGTGTCTGTCTATGATCAGCTGACTCTGAGGAAGAAGCATTATGGCAGAAGAGCATTGGCAGAGACAGGCTGCTCAGCTCATGACAGCTGGGATGAAAGAAGATAGAAGAGGAGGCACAGAGAAGAGAAAAATCTCCAGTGACATACTTCTTTCAATTAGGTCCCACTTCCCAGTAGTCCATTCCACTTTCATTGGATTAATATGATGGACTAATCCACTGAGGAAGTCAGAGTGCTGCTTATGATTCAAGTCACTGCCTTAAAGTCCCACCTGTGAATCTTGGTGCATTGGGAGCTGTTATGGAGACATTGCTCAGAAAACACACAAAGTCCAATTTGAAACAAATTAAAGAATTTTATTTTACCTTTCTTATCCTGGCCAGAAACACTTCTGACAGAGCCAGAGTATCTCTCTGAAAGAAGCATGCTGGGCTGTCTGTGGTTCCAAAAGTTAAGGAAGAAAACCACATCCTATGGAGTTTTGTAAGTTGCAAGCAAGCAGAATACAAGGGCTGAAAATGCAGTTAGCAGAGGAGGTCTAGTCAACCCCACCCTGAGGACTTTACATATGTGGGCATACAAAGTACAGGTGGGTACACAAGGTGCAGAAAGTGGGCTACAGTTGTGGGCCACAAAGTGCAGAAAAAAACACATTTTTTATCATATTAAAATATTTCATATAACAGTTTCACACAAGAACCATAAAGATGAAGTCACTATGGCTATACTTACTTCTTGTCTATAGCTCTTTTTTATACTTGAGTATTATTATATTGGCCTATACTCATCTGTAATTTAACCTATACTTGTTTTTATAGATAACCTATGAGCACACACTTATAACCTTATACTGTCTCTGTCATATTGCTAACAACCTTAAATCCTGTGTCTTCTAGTTACATGATTATATTATTGTACTGCTAATTCTTCTATCTTATAACTAGGGCAAACTAAGGTAACTTAACACCACTAATTTTATAACATTTATCTTATAATTCTATTATCCATATTATTTCTTTAATCTATATTTTCTAATCTATAGCCTATAACTTTTTACTTGTATTGATTAACTCATAACATAACAGGGGCAATACTTTCAACATGAGACTTTGGAGGACATTTCAGATCGAAGCATAAAAATTATTTCATTATTTTGCTATCTATCAGCACCTGAACTATTTGTCTTTTCCTTCCTTTTCCATTTCTCTTCAAGACAATGTCCTCCATTGGCTTTCCTTCTACCTTATTTGACACTAATTTGTATCGCTCCTTCATTATCATTTTAATTCTATTTCACTTGCAGTCGACATACCTGAAATATGTTTTTTCTCTCAAATGTATGCATGGATCTCTCACTCACTTTCTCCATGTCTTTGCTCCAATGTCACTTCTGTAATGAGAATCTATGACCATTTTACTGATATTTTTGTTCTCCCAATCAAATACTGTCTTCTCTGGCTTATTTCTCTTAAAAGCATTATCTTGGACACTAAACATGTATTGATATGATTATAAACTTTCTATAACATACTAGAATTTAAATCTCAGAAAGGCAACCTTTTTTTTCTCTGCTTTTTCAATTACTGTATCACTAAGTCTATAAAAGTGCAGGTAAAATGTAGGTGCTTAATACATCTCATCATATGAGAAGAATGAATAATAAAATTTAAAAAAAACAGCTTCAATTAACAGGTAGGATTATGGGGACTAAAACAATATAACATTACTGCTTGAAAGTAGCTATTTTGAGATGTAATAATTAAATAATCACGTGGGAAGGTTGATGAAGTGGTATAAAGACTTGACTTTATTTTGAATATGAAAAATGGCAACTATGCTCATATTTTTAGTAAAATATTACAGATTTTTGTCTTAAAATTTTTTACATATGTGTGTGTGGGATTTTGCTACATCTCACAAGTTAACTGTAATTTCATTACATGATTGTAGAGTTTTGAACAAATGCATTTAATCAATATCAAAAGATAACTTTTGATATCTTTAATGAGCCATGATTTCTCCTTTAGAGTTTTAATGATAGAGCTTAAACTGTCCAGCTCTGCTTGTTGGAATTCCTGATTTAGGCTTTAGAATTTTTCATATCTTTAACAATTTGAAAATTGATGGCAATAGTATACATAAATCAGATGATATGAAACCAACTTGAAATTCTTGCCAGGGAGAAGCCATTTCACTTTAAATCTTTCCATTGTTTTCTGAATTGTTTATGCATTTTCCCTGATACATTATATCTCAGGGTATGAGAAAACTTCCCTCTTATATTTCTCCTATATGTCAATATAACCTTTTGATTCCTGCTTCAATGAATCATGTTTTTATGGAGTTAGAATTTGATTTGTTTTCTTAACAGAAAATATTATGCCTTCTACAAAACTTTTCTACCAAAATTATATCATTTTCAAGCCTGAATTATGGGAATTGTTAAACAAATCATTAAGCAGTTAAAAATTACTTCATGCTGCTATGGCTTTTATTGGCACATGTGTCTTAAGATGTTAGCCCTCAGTATTAGGATGGTAAGGGATTGAGCAACACATTGGATTTTTAAATACTCTGAAGTGGATTTGCAGTTTGAAGTCATTATAAGAAGTTTAGAACTTTATATCATAGAAGTCCATAAATCATGTTGGAAAACATTCATCTCAGCAAGTTGCTGATATCCTTAAAAGTATGGAAGAAAGTAACCTATTATAATTTCTATTTCATTTTAGACCATCCATATAACTGCATGAGAGTTCACCTTTAAACAAGTGAGGGAAGTGTTGCATGATCAGCACATTACTAAAGCCCATACAAAGAGTAAAAAGTTTACAGGTTATACAAGGTGATTATTTAAAAATCTCAGTTAAATTGGCATTTCGCTTTTTTTCTCTCTCCTCACTTCTACCTCCCTACTTAGGAAAATCAGAATTTGAATAATTTTCAAGGAAAACGTAAGAGAGAAAATAGTTACAAACACACACTCTTCACTCTCCCCCTCCCCCGTGTGTGTGTGTGTGTGTGTGTGTGTGTGTGTGTGTTTGTGTGTGTGACAGAAAGAGAGATATCAAGATCTAAGTAAGGGCTGGGGATGTGGCTCAAGCAGTAGCGCGCTCGCCTGGCATGCGTTTAGCCCAGGTTGGATCCTCAGCACCACATACCAACAAAGATGTTGTGTCCGCCAAGAACTAAAAAATAAATATTAAAAATTTTCTTTCTCTCTCTCTCTCCTCTCTCACTCTCTCTATGTTACCACCAAAGACTTTCTGAGATAACTTTGGTTTGACTTCATAAAATAATAAGTTAATTTTAGTGTAATAAGGATAAAATCTCCTGTGTTTATCTCACTTTCTTTTCACACAGGTTAAAGACTGTGCATTGGATATTTCATGTTTTTTTCTTATATTCCCTAGAAATACACAAGCGCTTAAGTTAATTCTGGATTCTTCTGTCAGCACAGTTGCTCTCTTCACCTGCTATAGATGCTGCTGGATTTTATTTCATGCTGATGTTCATAAGCCTTAAGAAAAATGTTCAGACATGTTCTATTTCAATATGATTGATGATCTCAATAGAAAGAACATGAACTTTCCCCAAATACATATTTTCTTTCCTCTTGATCAGAGTGTAAGCTTACACTTAAAAACAAATACACATCCGGAAAAAAAAAAAAAAAAAAAAAAAAAAAACCTATTCAAGAGAAAAGCATCTCAAAACTATAGCTAAACTATGACTAAGGAGAAAATTATGTCCTGATAAACTCATTTGAAGTTGAAAATATAAGTCAATAACGTATTTATTGCAATCAACCTGCCAAATATCACAAAAGCAACAGAGAACAGTGTACAATGTCCAAAGTTTGTGCTCAATATCCCACGATAGACTCCAAACTGGGCTCACTGGGGCTACCAGGCATCATGAGAGTGGCTAGCATCACTCATCGCTAGCTTAGGATCAGTTCAAAATTCATACTACAACATCTACCAAATGGTATCATTTTCACACCATGGAAAAATGTACAAAGCTTAAATCCAATCATTGTAAATCAAGGACCACGTGTTTACACTGCAGCAATGATTCAGGAGAGCATATAATTAACATGACCAATTCTGGGAGAGTTTGTGACCAAACTGAAATGATATGGCTGGACACTAAATCTGATAGAGCCAGGAAAAATATAAAAAAACACATTAATTCATCTACTTTAAGTTACATATTTTAAAGAGCAAAGTTCTAACAATTTCTTTATTCTCATTGATGGAGAGTTGCTGCTGCATTTTTCAACTCAATGATGCCATATGTAAAGATAATTATTTAAGATGGGCCAAAAATATCCTGAATATTTGAAAAATAGAATGGAATAAGGGAAAACAGAATTCCCCTTATCAGCAGATATAGATGAGCCAGTACAAGTTCCCATTTAATCTGCCTTCTCAGATAGGAAACTTAAAACACTTGCATCCTTTGACTTTCGGATATATACTCTAAACCTTGCATTCATCCTTCCTTTTCCATTAACTCTATTTCACATTTTCAAGACCAATACTTTGGTAATCTTAATTTTGCTGAATCTTCACACTTTTAATTTTTATTAAAAGTAACATTAATGCTGTTTTGCACCAATTGTGTCAATTTCTGTGCCAGTTTTAATACATCTGCTATACCATTACCTTACACCTTAGAAGGGACAAATTGAATAAAATTACAAGGTAATACTAAAAACACACTTAAGTTAAATTTATAATACAAGAGTTAAAGTAAGAAAGCCTGCTCCTGTTATAATAAGTACATTTTAAGTTATAAATTATTAAATTTTGAATTCAAAAAATGTTTTAAAATTTTGTATACCTGAACTTTGTGCATCACAAAATTGAGTGTCAGAATTGTTAAGTATTTAGTATAAAATTGATTTGGATTACTTGACTATTTTCTTTACAACAGATTTAATAGATTACCTGTTAGGGCAAATCCACACCTAAAAAAAAAAAAAAGAAAAAAAAAACTTTTCTGTTTTTTCTCATTTAACATTTTGCCCTTCTTTTATTTTCCTATGAAATGTAACCATTATCACACTCTCATGCTATTAGACTGTATTCATTTAATTGTGAATTTTATTATGCTTTATTTTTTTAAATTAAACATCAACGATGACAAGGATTTACATTTCTAGTTTAATGAGAAATTGCTTTTCGCCTCTAAATTTTTCTTCATGATTCCATTTATGCCATGGTTTCCTGCTATAAGCAAGTTTTTGTTTGGTGGTGATATATTGAGAAAATGCTACATTGAATTCTGTCAAACAAATTATTCTGGAATCCTTGGAATCTCCTTTTTTAAATCACTCAATTTTCAAAAGTACCATAGTGAGAGGAAATGTACAATAAATGAAAAATATGTGTCTAAGGGAAGTAGAGGGTATCTCTGAACTGAATTGTTTGGTCTTCTATATTCAGTGTGTTTATATTTTATTCTCAACCAGGATTAGGCAAGTTGAGTTAGGAATTTGGGCTCTGCCACCAGAATTAAGGTTACTTATGACAGAAAAATGACATCATGAAGGCTGAAGACTACAATGGCATTCACATCTTATTTCTGATGTTGTATCTTATTCTCTAGAGTAATTAGAAATATGACTTTTAGGCAAAATAAAATATTCTACCATGAACAATGAAGAAATAATAGGTTTTAGGCCCTGCTTGATAACTTGACAATCTTTGTTTAGAAAAGTATACTTTTGGTTTGGTTACAAACCACACAAACATTTAATTAGGACTGTACTTGATTGTCATACTTCTTAATTAAATAATAGATTTAAATCTATTTCTCTCATGGGCATGCATGCACTTACTACATTTTCTTTCCTCAAGCAATTTTTTTTTTTACTAGTGCCAGTTCCTTTCTACTCCATTCTGTTTTAGATGGAGGAAGATACTGATTTTAATTCTACTCGTATAGAACAGATATAAACTCTGGATGAAATTAGGTGACAGAAACAGAGACTCTCTATAATAGCTTTTTCAAACCCATGCTTCTCACTTCCCAAATATTTGGAATGTCAGTTCAATTGAATACTGATTATTTTTACAACTTACAATGTGTTTGGTGAACCAGGTGATTTAAAGTGTGCCTGTCTGGTCTGGAAACTCATGTAAGTTACTGTTTCTATATTTGAATATACACCTTGGACACAATACTCGAATGCTGTTTTGTAATTTAAATAGTCTCACATAATTAGATATATGGAAATCAACACAACATGGGACTGAAAACTGAGAGATGAGAAAAAATCATCCAAAGATACTGCCTTGATATGAATGTATGTGTCCCATTTTTAATCCATAAACTGAAATCCTACGTCTTGTGGTAATGATATTAGGAGAGAGTACCTTTGTGATGTAATTAGGCCATGAGAATATAGCCATCATAAATGGTATTAGTACTCTTATAAAGGAACCCAAAAGGGAGCCTGAATCCTACTCTGAAGATACATCAAGAAGATGTTATTTATAATCCAGTGATTGAGAATCCACCAAACACAGAAAATCCCCTGATCTTGGAATTTTCAGCCTTCAGAATGGTGAAAAATAAGTTTCTATTTTTGTAAGCCTCCCAGTCTATGGCACTTAATTATAGCTACCCATATAGAATAATATCTCCTCCTATTTCCTTGCTTTTTACTTTATAATATTGGAGATAAGCAAGCATAAAATGCAGACATGGGATGGAAAATCAAAATGTTTGATTCTATTCTGTGGAAGTGGTTTAATTTAATGTACTTGAGGAGCAATATCATCTCATGTTATGCATCACGCAGAATCAATCTCTCACTGGAGTCTATAAGGAAGGACAGTACATTACAGAAAACAGAACTAGAAGGTGGTAATGAGTAGTAAAAGTCCTCCAGGTAGACACGATTGGCATTGGCATCTGGCTATTTCTACATTCACACCCCTAATCAATATGGCAGTGATTGCCGACTGTGGATGGAGCTGTGGCTCTCCTTTTTCTAGAGAAGAGGGTTACATTAATGCAAGGAATTATTATTGTTGTAGCACAGCTGTGTATCTCATAATTCTATTATTGTCTTGTTGGTAGCTGAGGCACTATAAACTAAGATACAATGATTTTGTTTGATAATTTTTAAAAAATAAAAGTAGATGAGTGAAATTGAATATATTCTCTCCTACTGACACACAACATAATTGCCATACATTTAGTATGCATGAGTCTATGAACCAGATCTTTATATTATTTTATTGACTGGGATAATAATTTCTATTCAACCTATGCATAGTGCCACTGAAAACTAAATCTTCCCAGAGCTTATTTTTTTTTTTATGTCAACTTGGCACACAAATTCACAGTTGCACTATGAATAAAAGACAATATTGTTTGAACTTACATGAGAATTCCATTAAAATTTAGACTCATTTCTTAAAATTGTAAATCTTACTGCATCTCTTTAAGAACCTCATACTATGTTTCAACTGATCTATTTGATAATTACCAATTAAATCTTGTCTAAACCTTGTATCTTTAAATTCGGTGTCTTTGCCTCTGTTTGTAGTTCTTTCTGTGGGTGATATCCTTTATTCCTCTGCTCATATAGGGATGACTTTTACCTATCAAGTTCATTTTCATAATAACTCCCTGAGTGTCCTTATATCAAATAATAGTTTTGCTGCCTGAGAACTTCAAGAGTTTACTTTTATCTCTTCTATGGTACTAATGCCATTCTACCTTGTATCACAAATGTCTGTGAGATTGTATTATCATCAATAAAAACAATATTAATTGCAATGCTAAATGTGTTCTAAGGGATAAGAAATCTTGCAAATACTCTTTTCATTACCTTATTTTAAAAGGCAAATGTTATTTTACTTCTATTTCAACAATCAGAAAGCTAAGGCTTAGTAAATGTTAAACAATTTATCTATGTGTTAGAGACAATGATGAAGTCACTGATTAAATCCAAGTTGGCTTTTATCCAATTCTTAAAAATGGTAAACCTCTACAAATGGCAGTAAACATCATTAGAACAGCATTTCCCCTTTTCCATTTTTATATTCTTAAGTAATCTTCATAGTTAACATGTACCTCCTAAATCAAGTGTTTTCAACATTACTTGCATATTAGGAAGAATGAGAAGTTTGCAAATCCTTATATGTCAGAATATAACTTAGCTTCATTGTACTGAAATCTGTGCAGTCATGCTTTAAGACAGGTGAATTGTGAAGCCTGCCTTAGTAAGTCTGCTAAACTGCCTGTGTGGAGGTCTGCTGGCCTGGGATTTCATTTGATATTTATTGAACCCATTAAATGAATAAAAAGGTACTGTATAAATTTGTTCCTAATTGGATGGAGACTGAATATAGGCCAAAGGGCACAAGCCTGTATGCATATGTATACATAGATATTGTTGGCTTGCATATGGTATAAAAACGAGAAAGAATCAGTTTTTTTGTTCATATGAGACATTGATTTTTTTTTCTCTAATTTGGTTTATGAAATGCAGAACATGAGCAAGTAGTCAAGATTTTAAGGAGGAAAGTAAGTTGATCAAAGATTTGCTTTAGTGGGAGTGATGTAATTGGAGAGTACAGAACACATTGACATGAGAGATATTTCAAAATGTAGCGGTCATATGACCACTGAGAAGTTGTTACATTTTCCTAATCATGAAGAAGAAAAGAGTCTATCTAAGAAGAAGATAAAAACATGAGAGGTGCTAGAGAGGAAATTTTAGTATACTTCCTGATGTGTTCTTAAAAGAAAGTTTAGACAGATTAAATTTAACAGAGCTTACTTTATCAAACAATGATTCATGAATTGGGCATCACTCATACCAGGAGACATTCAGAAAACTCCACTCAGCAGCATGAGAAGTCCATATTTATAAACAGAAAAAGGAAGTGATGTGTAGATATAGCTTAATTGGTTATAGCCGGACATTTCCCTAATTTGAGCATGGTATGATACCCATTTGCCTTATATGTTCACTGCATGGTCAGCAGGCTGCCTGTGATTGACTGCAGCTTGGCTGTTATGATTGGCTGAGACCCACCTACTCGTAACACAAAATTCTCTCAAGGTATGTTGTAATTCATACGAAGTTAGCTGAAGTTTATTATATAGGATCTCAGTAAGGAAGCAGCCTCTGGATCCATTTAGGTTAATTGAATACTGTTCACTGGATGGCCAGACTGCATGGCAAAGTTTGAAAGTCAGAGAAGTGACAGTCAGGGAAGAAACTGTGCCTGTTTTGAAGTTCTGAGGATGGACAACATACATTCCAGTTTGAAGTATATACAACATTTACTTCTACAAAGAGAGGAGTGTGGAAGATGTATTCCTCTACAAGTTGTTGTTTGTTCCCCTGCGACCAGTAGGTCCTCTCTGTAGTCAAGGTGGTCCCTGTGGTTGCACACATTCTGCTGAGGGCAGTCCAAGGACCTTGTCTGCCATTCTGTGTCATTGAAAATACAGAAAGCAGGACATTTGCCTGAGCAACACTGATGCAGTTGCCTGATCAGAGCAAAAAAGTGTACATCAGAGGTAAAACAGGGAAAGATATTCCTTCTTAAAGCAAGAAATCCAGCACATATTTTGAGGGATCTTTATCTGGGGTGCACATGAGTACTTTCATCAACAGTGAGAACTGAGAATCATTAACAATAATGGGGAAAGCAAGAGAAGAAATTAATATGAAGAACTTATTTTCATATCTGCAGAATAGGCTAAGTTCCTGTGTCAATCTTCATCATATTTGAAATCAAGGTTTATTCTTTTCTCTAAAATTAGTCTAATTTTAGTCTAAGCAAGATAAATAATGTGGTTGAAATTCAACTATAATAACAGCTCATGTTGCTGCGCCCATATTGCTGTCATTTTCATATATCTGATTAATTATGGGCCTAATCCATATTTCCAAGATGGACAGAATGTTTCTGTCTACAAACGTTGATATGCATCAAAAAAGAGTTCAATAATTAAATTTTTTTTAGTTGTAGATGGACATAATACCTTTTAAAAATTTATTTTTATATGTTGCTGAAGATTGAACCCAGTATTTCAAACATGCTAGGCAAGTGCTCTACCACAGAGCCATAACCCCAGCCCTCAATATATTTTATATACTGTCTTGATACAGATATGACTGATTGTAAGAACATCAAATGATGACACCATGATCTCACTCAAGGAAGCTTCTAGTGGAAATTCTCTACTCTTTAGTGGCATCATTAGCAAGCACTATGACCTATAACTTTAAACTACATTTCTTAATAGAAAAACCTTTTTCTGAAAGCATCACATATTCTATTTGTTCCAATAATATTAATTCATATTTCTGAGAAATATAAGTCCAGTTCTTCAGATTTATTATATAGGAACAATAGGTAATAGTTGTAATGTATATACTTTGTGACCTAGAAAAAATAAGTATTAAAAAGGTCTTTGGGTCTAAAAGGGGAATGTGGCTAAAGTTCCCCCAGAATTTACATGTTCATAAAAGGTCTGGATGTTAATTAGCAGTATGGAGTTGTTCATGAGAGGTCAAGACAGGAGATGCAAGAGTTGAGAATTATTTACATAGAGAAGAGGTTTAAACTACCACAATTAACTAGAATATAAAATATATTTAGTGTGAAGAAAAGAGAAAGTCAAATCGGAGTAAAATTCAAGCATACGTAATTTGGGTTGGAAGCATCAGAAATATAGAAAGATAACTGTAGCAATCAATATACAAGATGACCAGGATGTTCTTTTTTAGGCAATGTTGATGAACTATATACATCTCGTGAAATACTTAAAGAAAGTATTGATATTACTTTATTTGTTATGTACACAGGAGAGATATTTCTAGCTCATATGAGAGTTCTATTTTTATGTTTTTGAGGAACTGCCATACCATTTTCCTTATTGACTATGGTATTAACATTCTGGAGAGCTTTATGTATGCATACCAATATCATTCTCATTTTAAAGAGGAAACTAAAAATGAGTGAATTTAAGTTATTTGGCTAGAACTTTATAGTGAAATGAAATATTATTCAGCCATAAAAAAGAATGGCTTTATGCCTTTTGCTAGTAAATGAATGGATCTGGAGACTGTTATACTAAACAAAATAAGCCAATCTCTAAAAAACAAAGGTCTAATATTCTCTCTGATATGCAAATGCTAACACTTAATGGGTGGGATAGACTTTCTGAGGATTATACAATGGGGAATTAAGGGATGGGAGGGAGGGATAGGAATAGAAAAGACAGTGGGATGAATGGAACATAACATTACTATGTTCATGTATGAATACATGACCAGTGAAGCTCCACATCATGTGCAACTACAAGAACAAAATTCTAATTAGAATAAATTATACTCCATGTATGTATACTGTATTAAAATACATGCAATTGATATTCATATCTAAAACAAATGAATAAAAAATAAAACATAAAAAATAAAGTGTCAGGGCAAATACTTGAACAGTTTTGTGTGAAGTAACGTATGTGCTCTTGTAAAGGTTACATACTTACTGCCATTGATTTTTTTTTTAAAGAGAGAGAGAGAGAGTTTTAATATTCATTGTTTAGTTATCGGCAGACACAACATTTTTGTTTGTATGTGGTGCTGAGGATCGAACCCGGACCGCACGCATGCTAGGCGAGCACGCTACTGCTTGAGCCACATCCCCAGCCCACTGCCATTGATTTTTAACTGGCACTAATACACTAATATTCCTTGTTATTTTGGCTAAGGAATAGGATGCTAGCTTCTTATACTTTGTTTTAATGTTCCACTCTTTAAAAATTTGTATATATGTGCGTGTATGAATTATATTTTAGTGCATTATTAAATATTGTATATCTAACAATATCTTTCCATCAGTTATAGTTTGATTGCTCTTGAATTCAGTCTGATGTCCTGACTGTATTGTCAATAGAATACATTACAAGTGACACTGCCTCATTTCCATAAGCAACTTTTGAAAGGACTTGCAATTTTGGCTTTCTGCTACTTGTAAGTTTCTTGATTGGAACCTGCTGCTGTATTGTAAGAAACACAAGCAGCCATGTGAAGAAATGGAGGTGGAGAGAAATCAACGCTCAAGCAACAACCTTCAGTTAATCTACTAACTCATAACCAACACCAAACTTCCAGACACGTGTGAGCCATTTGGACATGAAAGTTCAAGTCTTTCTTGAATTGCCAACATAGAGAAAAGAAGAAGTTTGTACCTACTAAAACCTGCTCTGATTGTAAAACTGAAAGCATGCAAATATGCAAATAATTATCTTCTTCTCTTTCTTCTTTCTTCTTTCTATCTCTCTGTTTCTCTCTTTCCAGATCTTACTGAGGTTTGGAGGTGTGTGTGTGTGTGTGTGTGTGTGTGTGTGTGTGTGTGTGTTTGTGTGTGTTTGTATTCAATGATAGATAAATAAAACAGTAGTTTGAGAATGTTTGAAGCAGCCTTGGCTGGGATTGAAGTGTGGAAATATTAAAAAGGAAAAGCAGAAAAGCACTAAGAAATGTAGGCACTAGAGGCTGTGATAGGTCATTTAAATACCACTTTCTATGAGACAACTATCAAGAGGGGGGAAAAAGATTCAAGACTGCAGAAGAGATACATAAAAGCTAAAGTAAGGAGATTCTGAAGATATGGGAAATTTAGAGAAAAATAGCTAACTTTCACAAATTGCTTTGTTTACCTACACCTTCTGTTCATACATAAGGAACACAAATTATGATTTATGAGAGACAGAAGGTTGCTTTACATATCTACACAAGGTTTTCCTTGATTCAATCTGGTCTTATGGTAAAATGATGTGGCAAAATCCCTGAAACATTATCACATCAGTGCGGGACAGGCCTGTATCATAACAGTGATGGTCCCCCTATTAATAAATGAACATAATGCTGCAGGAAATCGTCCTTCTTTGCTCACCAGGGTATGTAGTAACTTTAGGTGAAAGGTTTACATTTTTCCCTTTATGAATTTTTTTTAAGTGAAAGCCAAATTCTGTAAGAAATAGCTGCCTCCTTTGAAATATCTCTAAAACATTCAAAATAATCCACCTCAAATTGTAATTTATTTCCCTAACTTAATATTATATTAGATATGCATATTTCCCCCATACCAACATCCAGTTAAAATCCATGACCTATTCAGCAAGTAACTGTATGAGCAGTATAATCCAAAAATATGAGAAATAATTCATACTACAAGTCTTTTTACAAGTTAAGAAACTTAGAACTAATATTCATGTTAATTTGGTCCTTAGAATTTTTGAATGTATCACTAAATTGAAAGAATTTTCACACATTCACTATTATCAAAATCCAGATATTCATGAATAAACATTTAAAAATAAATGGATATTGTTTGTAATTGGAGGTAAAGGCTTTTTTGGTAAAGGTGCATTACAAGTTTCCCATACAAATTACTTGCACATTTGTTACCTGAAGCTTCTTAATTTTTGCTATTCTCTTTCAAATATTAGACTGCATGAGAAGGGTGGATGGAGCATGCAGAAAAAGAATGTGCTGATGTCTGAGGGTGGGTGTCTAGCTATGCATCTGAAAATTGGGATAAACTTACTCTTCAATTTTGGGAGCCTTCACATCACATATTTGTCTATCACAACATCATTCACCTTTTCTTCCTTCAAATAATTATTTCTCCAAAACTGGACTTTTCTTTGAACTCTTCACTGCCATAATCAAAGGTTTTTAATATTTTAATTTGTAAGTCGCACAGGTGTTTCATTTATGAATGAGAAAAGAATGAGTTATTTAGGATATTTTGCTTTTTAACTCCCCATTTTCTTATTTGGGAAATTGAGTGATTTGATTACATCCTGACTTCCAGCTCAGAAAAGGAATAAATTTCATTTAGTATTGTCACAAAATTCCATATCTATAAAGTCTTAAATGTTCTTTATTCATGAGCCTAACACATTTCTAATACATACTGTCTAGTGAACCAATACTAGAAGTTGAGATAAGAGTAAGACTTTTTTAAAATTTTTTTTCGAATTAGTTTTATAGGACAATAGAATGCACTTTGACACATCATACATAAATAAAGTATAACTTCTCATTCTTCTGGTTGTACATGATTTAGAATCAAACCAGTTGTGTCATCATATATGCACATAGGGTAATGATGTCTAATTCATTTAACTATCCTTCCTACTCCCTTACTCCCTCACTACCCTTGACTTCCCTCTGCCTAATCCAAAGTAACTTATTCTTCTCAAGCACCCCTCAAACTCCCGTATTGTGAATTAGCATCCGCATATAATAGCAAACAATTGGCCTTTGTTTTTTGGGGATTGAGTTTTTTCACTTCACATGATATTCTCTAGCTCCAACCATTTATTGGCAAATTATATGTTTTTAAATTCAAGGAAATTGTGCCCTGATATTAGGGCATCTTTCAACACCAAGTAGAATGAGTGGTGTAAATGATATCTTATGTTACAAAGAGCACACCCAAGCAATCATGGAAAAGAAATAGATAGACTTTGAGTTTAGGAAAGACATTATTAAGATATCACTTAAGTAAGATTATAATGGAACTAATCCAGTCATGAAGTCTCTACATTTTAACCTTCCTTTCTCGAAAAGGCTTCACATCCTAGAACCATCACTTTGGAGATTAGGATTTCATCATATGACTTGGGTGAGGGCAGTAAAAGCATTCAATCCACAGCAAAAAAATGAAGGATGTACATCCTATATTGGATCAGATTTCAAGAAACAGTGCAAAGAATGAGAACAGGAGGTATCAAGTCTTTCTTATAAATAGAACTCATTATAAACAAAGTTATACAACTATAAAAGAGGAAGCCATCATTGTCTGCTGAAGGCTACCAGAATACTTCATCAAAGTACTATCTTCCATAGCTAACCAAAATATTGGAATATGACATCAACTATCTACAATCTTTCTCCCTACCTATCCATCCATGCATTCATCTATTTTTTTATGTATCCTCTATCTAGTTTAATGATCATCTGCAGCATTAGCTGCAAAAAGAAAAGGCAAAAAAAAAGACAACCAGAATGACTGAAATAATTTCCTCTGTACTGCACACCTGCCCTTGCACACATTAACCTGTAGTGCCTTTTTCCACACTTTCGAACTATAGTTTAAATATAGTATTGTGGTTATGAATGAGAGTTTTAGAACTGGATCAGTCTCTAATCAATTCTTGGATTCTGGAATGTTTCGATTTATAGGACACTCACCTGGCAAGAGTGTACTAAACAGAGGTGCCTGAGAATTAGATAAAATCATAAAAGAAAATCCTTTTTCAGAGTGCCTACAAAATATTTCACATAGAGCAAAAAGTGATTGCAATTGGTCTGTGTTTTTAATATTTTTCTTTTTCTTGTTATCTATCTTGGAGAATAGCGGTTTATAGCTGTCTATTGGCCCCTTGACTTCCGTGTGTATGTGTGTGTGTGTGTGTGTGTTTTATTCTTTTAAAACTTATTGTGCACTTTACCAGTGACCTTGGTTCTTTTTCATTCTGAACATTCAATTATATTTAGATCTCTTTCTTTCTTTCCTCCTCCCTTCTTCCCTCACTTCCCTTATTCTGCACTTTAGTCATTAGAATTAGCATTTGACACCAGGTAAAGTTTAGATACACTTTAACATGTGTTTGTAGTTTTCACATTTACTGCTTTATAGATTTGTAAGCACTTAAATTGTTTTAGATTTATTTCCTTTATACAAACTAATATTCGAATAAATTCATAACATACATTCTAGCATTCCTTAAAATATTAAATTTACCTCCTGCCCCCTTTTTCTTTTCTTCTAAGACTGTGGATAAGTGTTTAGTATGTTTTGTTCCTATGTCCAAGATATTATATTATCTTTGTAGAAAATGTTAGTTATTATCAGGTTATAATCAGCACTGTGGTTTCTCTTCATATATTTATTTACAATTAAACCTTTCTTATCTGATTTAGTTTATTATAATTTTGTATGAAAAATCTGGAGTGTTTGCCTAAAAAATTAGCTTCTCAACAGCCTCACAGTTCATATTGGAATATGTTTTCTCTCTGTTTAATTCAAAATGTGACCAAGGCCTAATGACAAATCATGAAGAAAAATGTTAACGCATTATACAATTAAATACCAACACATATATTCCCACATATTCAGAGGTTAGTTCTAATAATCCATCAAAATATATACTATCAGTGTCCTTTAAAACAAACACACATTACCCCACTGGTCCACGTTTCTTCTGTTATTCTAGTCTTGTAGTGAGGTTTTATTTGTCTCCACTTACATAACCACTGCTTGATGTATAAAGAACCCTCTTATTTCAGGGGAATATCACATTCAACATTCAGGTCTACAGCAAAAGTAAGATTTTATTAGGTTTTAAGGACAAATAAAAAGGAGAAAAGGATAAAAAAAGAGGAGAGAAAATGGACAAATATAATTTTCAGTGGAAGGTAGTGTGAGCAATGGTGTGGAAATGAATGTGTGGCCATTGTGGCAGAAGGTGAAGATCAGGGAGAGGAGTGACCACTCTAAAGCTGCTCGGATATGATGGATTCTAACTGAGACTGCTTGCATTTTCTCTGATTAGATACACTTCTCAACAAACATTACCAAAAGAAAATGGAGTTTTTAAAAGTATTCTCTTGTCCTGTCTGTCACATCACAGAACCCTCCTCTTCAGTCTCCAGGGGAAGGTCTGACCTGTTTCTGTCCCATAGGAAAGTCTTGCTGAGTAGTTATCTTCTTGACTCTTCAGTTCTCTGGATTATCACTCCTTTCATATCTGTGCCTACTTTTTCTCTTTTCTTATTGATCTGAGGCTTCTCTGGATCCTCTATGCCTAGTCAACTCTTAAGTATTCCCTTCTTTGTACACTTTAGTTTTGCGGCATCTTAAGTTCAGGTCTGTGACATTGGTTTGTGGACAATCACAGCAAGCAGACTATTTCACCAGATATTCCATCAAAGGAAAATATTGTTTGCCTCAGAGGCACTAAGTTAGGATGAAATATACAATACAACAGTCACACTCCGTATTATTTTATGAAATACTGCAACTGACAGTGTTTAAAGAGCTCAATTGCTAGAGGCAAGAGAAAAGTTGCTGACCCTGTTATTAACATCCCAATCCAAACACCTGGTGATGTCATGATACTCCTGCCAGTTCTGACACAAATATTCTACAAAACACTGTTTCCTGTTTAACAATTGCTCTCCATGAAAGTCAGGACTGTATATCCACAAAGGTTTACAAGCTATATATACTTTTTTTTTTTTAACATGGTGATTGTGCAGGGTCAGAACATGCTAAGCAATGATGATGATGATGCCTTTTTGGTTTCCTACAGAAACATGTTTGGTGGCTGTACCTCGGGCTATGGATAATGCTTCCATTTTCAGTTTTCTCCAGTTGATGGAGTTAGTGACCTGATTTGCCTCTACCTGCCTCCTGTTTGTTCATTGTCTGAAAGAATGCCAATAGCTACAAAAGGACTGTTTCCTGTCCCCAGGCTTTCTAAATACTCTAAACTCAGGAATCCAGAATTCAATGTTAGTAAATGGCTGTAGGCCATTTTGGCCATCTCACCCTCTCTTTCGTGGGTTCAGTGAGGAAGAAAATCAAATATCTGGCCGCCAACACTAGTTTTCCATTGCTGTCTGCCAGACTGGTATTATGGAAAGACAGTCCACTTTGAAGTACTGTTATCTAGTTTACATAGCATAGACCATGTTATCAAGGAGTCATCTGGATGGCATTTATAAGGGATGGTTAATCTTCATAAAGAACATAAAAATCCTATCTACAAGTAATGGTAGGTAGATTTGATGATGCTAAATTTTCCCACAAAATTCAAAGGCAATGTTTTCTTCTCTGCACTATGGGCTGTGATAGAGTTAGGAGGGTTACATTAAAGTAGAAGAAACTCTGTTTCAATAGGCTGTATTTGTATACAAAGTCTAAGACAACTCCATCGCTATAGCAAACAGTAATTATTATTCTGTATTTTTTTATTTTCAAAATACAGAACACATTTTATGTTGAAATAAATTTTTCCAAAGGTCACCCTGATTTTTACAGTGTCATTTTCCCAGAAAATCATGTGTCATTGAGCTATCTGGAAGACAATGTTAAAGCTGATTTAATCTTTCTGCTAATAGCAGCTCTTTTTTGTTCCTTAGGACAAGAGAGAGAGAGAGAGAGAGAGAGAGAGAGAGAGAGAGAGAGAGAGAGAGAGAGAGAGAGAGAGAGAATTCTTGTTGCCTAAATAGTGACACTATTCATCACCTCAAATTTTTGCAATACATACAGTTATTGACTCTACACCAAACAGATACCTGCTTTATCTGTCACCTCACACATTGGTTCTCTACTCTTAATATTGTTTTTCACCCATTGGTAATGGAATTTTGTTGTAGATGAATTAAATGATCTCATATTTTGAATGTTGATGCCTAATTGACTACGACCAAAGTTCTTGATTTGTTGACATTCTCTAACCAAAGTATTAAAAAACAAAAACAAACAAAAAACACTTCAGACTTACAATAAGGGTTGAATTGTAAATGGTGAATGTAATCGTTCTAGCTCCTCAGCAGAAACTGGCCCTGCGTATTGTGAGAGAATTAGAAACCAAAGTTTCAAGTTGATTAAGACTAGTGTCTTATGAAACCATTCATAGAAGTCATAAACCATTTCTGACAAATAATCACCTATTTCACCAATTTTTTGTAGCCCATGTCTTCAAAAAATTGTCAGTGGATTTATACATGTTCAATTCATTACAGAGTATAAGACAGTGAAAGATAACTTTTTCTTTTAAGTGTTATACATTATCAGTTGATTTTCCTACATGACTTCTTAGATAGTAATTTTTTTTAAGAAAATGTACTTAAAATCTCATGGGATCTGCAGATGTTATTCTTAGAAATACACTCACATGCACAGAAAAATTTTGCTAAACACTTCACATTTCACAACCTTCTTATAACTCATCTATAAGAAGAACTTTTAGGCCAGTTGGAATTTTCCAAGAAATGGTACTTAAGAGTATTTACATTCCATAGTTCTGACATCAAAGAATAAGGACAAACAAACTGTGAGGGGAATATTAAAACCCACTAACAATGCAATCTAACTTGTTCTCTTAGGTAAACTATAAGAAATGGTTAATGGAGTACATATTAATGATCATGTAAATGAACATAAACATGTTTTAAAATATAATTATAAAAAAGTATCCCCTGTGGGTACAATGTTTTATCTATTTCTATCTCCTAAAGTAAGTTACTTTGTGGTTATATATCTACAGTGTCTTCCAATCAAATATTGTTAAAAACATATTCAGCCATTTTTACAAAATTGTCTTTAATTTTATTATCCCCACATTTAGATGAGAATGTAAATATATTAATGCTAGCCCAATATGAAAAGTTGCTTAATTTTGGCAAGAAATAATATCCAGTAGAAATTTGAAATCAATGAAAGGCCACATGAATTTATACACAGTAGAGATAAGTTTTATCTATCCAGTAAGACTCTGGGTTTCAAAGAGAATAAGGAGGTTATACAAGGCATACCATCAAATTATTGGCTAAACTAGAAAGTAGAAGTTTTTTTTTTTTTTTTTTTCTAAGCAGAAATCTAGTGGTCATTTGAGTACATCAAATTGCTTTTCTAAAGAAGGAAGAAGCATTGATGTTGAACTAAAAGCAACAATTTTATGGTTCCATATCCTTGTTTATTCATTCCATTGAATTTCATTTTTAAATAACCCCAAATCAAGATATGATTTCTTTCTTACAAAAAAAGGAATGTAGAAGATTTTAGAAGGTATTGAAAAAACCATATTTGCTATTAAAAATTTTTAAATATACACAATGAGATAAAAAGTTGATTATCATTTTCATATCTCTTTTAGAATGATTTTTATTTTTAATTGACACATAGTAGTTGAACACATTTACAGAATAAAATAGGACATTTCAAAAAGAGTAAACTGTGTTTAATGGCCAAATACAGGCAATAGAAATGTTTAATTCTTTTTTTTTTTTTTTGGTTAGAGGTATTGAGGTTATCATCATGCCTAGTACAGCCAGAATAGAATAGCAGATGCTAACATTTAGTCAAGAAAACCTCAGAAAGAAAATAACTTTAGACAAGTCCTTCAGTGAGAAATATTTGGGAAGGACTTTTAGGCCAGTTGGAATCCCCCAAGAAATGACACTTAAGTAACATTATTTTAAATGACAGCATTATTATTTTGTACATAGTACACATGTACACATACATAAAATACAAAATGTGTGTGTGTGTGTGTGTGTGTGTATATATATATGTGTGTGTGTGTGTGTGTCTGAGTGTGTGTGTGTATTCTAATATGAGCTAGGACACCCCTAGAACATCCTCTTCAAAATTAATTTTGTTCATTTTCATTTATGTGTGTATACATGTATCTCCTTATAAAAAATAATTATTTGAATGTTGTAGGTAAAATTTATTTATCTGAGCCGATATCTTACAAAAATGGCTTTAAGACATTACATTGAACCATAACTATATAAATAGCTTAAAAATGTGCAGATTATAAGCTTCTGCCTCTGATATATTGATCAAATTTTGCAAATTTTAACTCAGAAACTTTCTTCTATTATTTCTTTAATATGCCTTTTCTTCTTCTGTTTAACTTTAAAATACCTACCATGTTCATATTTTATTGAAATATTACACTAACTTCATATTTTATCTTTATACTCATGTCTTCCTTGTGTTATTTCTGAGTTCTGGGACAAGCTGAGATCTCATGTTTTTATTTCAGTGATTTTGCTTTCTTGGGTATCTGGTGTGCTATTCAAAGTGTCATTTGTATATTTGACATACAGTAAAGGAGGTTTGTAAAAGAGCAGACTTTCTTAACTTCAGATTGGGCCCATATCACAAATTCACATTCTCCTGAAACTGAAGCAGAAGAATATATGAATTTTCCTTAACACATTTTTATTAACAATTGCATAAAATTTTCTTTCTGAGTTAACTTAGCCTCCACACATGTTTACTATCCCCCACCTATCACAGCCACTATAGTATTGATTAGTCAAGAAAAACTTCTTGGTTATTTTTCTGTTATTTCAAAGAACCTAAAATGATAGCTTTATGACACTTGACTTTGGACAAGTATGACTTTTCAAGCTAAAATAAGTGGACCTTGGGTACCTTAAAAAACTTGACAAAATTACCCAAAATGAAGTTGCAAGACAAATTCACTTAAAAATCTAACATAATAAATGATGTGAAATTTTGCTTCTGCTTAAAACCTGATCTTGAGAAATTTTCACATTTGAAGTCATTTGTTGAATTCTATAGATAAACATTCATAAAAGTATGCTGAAAACATTTTGCTAATAACTTACATCAAGAACATGCTATGAGAAATGTTCCTTTATTTATAATATTTAGCATATTAATCCACTTGCAGGTACACCTTCATGGTCACAAATGATGGAATACCTATCTTTTTAAAGGTGGAACAGTATTTTAATATATATATATATATATATATATATATATATATATATATATAACATTTTTTTCCTAATATATTTATTTAAATTCATTTGTTGATGAATATATGGACCTATGGACCTATATTTTATTTTATTTTCCTGTTATTTAAATATTCTCAATTTATTTTCTTTCAATGGTTATGTAGTTTTAGTATTGAATCAAAATATTTTAGATTGAAGCACAGTATATGTATGAATACAATTGTTATTGTTCAAAGTTAGTATAAATGAAAACACTCACATTGTAGTTCCTTCATTTTCCAAAAGGTAGAATAATTCAATTTTCATTGACATATTCACAAAGAACTAGAAATTCCTCAGAGTTAAGGCCAGTGGGCACCTAATCATGTAATTACCAGCACAGAGTACATTATCATTTCTTTTTTCTTTTTTTTTTTTTTTTTTTGGCAGGGGCAGAGATATACCTGAGATTGAACTCAGGTGCACTCGATCATTGACCTATTTTGTATTTTATTTAGAGACAGGGTCTCACTGAGTTAGTTAGTGCCTTGATTTTGTTGAGGCTGGCTCTGAACTCATGATTCTCTTGCCTCAGCCTCCTGAGGCTGAGATTACAGAGCTCTTCTTATTTTCTATTACTTCATGATTCAGACTTGGGCCACCAAGCCCAGTTATCACTTCTTTCTTTAAAAGAAAATTATCATTAAAAGATGATCCTTAAAGATGTATAATGTGGGCCGATAATTTCTTTATCTAGAAATGTGCAAAGTTGTATGACATGTGAACAAATGTAATGGGCCGGAACATGGGAGGTATAATTGATTTAACTGAATTAGTTATAAAATAGATTAATAGGAAAGAAACAAGATACATTTGAAATTAGTAAGAGCTACCAGAGTTCAGATTAGTAAGAAACTAGCTTATGCTAGATTTTTTATAAGAAACTAATTTAAGCAATATTTTCTCTTTTATATGTACCTGATTCATTCATAGAATGATAGGAAGCTTTTGGTAAATATAACATTTCTATATGAATTAAATGCATTTACATGGAGCAAAAATTAATTGGTGTAAGATTTAACTCTATTGAATTATAGAATAATAAATCTCTTCCAGAAAATAATACCAGGAATAACAATAAAATTTGAAATTCATTTCCCAGACACTATTCTAATCCCTGTGACTATGATAAATATATATTTTTTTCTCACAGCCACCCAATGAGGTAGGTACCACTCCTCTCTCTCTACATTAAAAGGAAGAATATGAGTCAAACTTAATACTTTGTCAAGCTGTCCATTGTTAAATGACAGAGTCTGAATATAAATTTACAGAAGTCGGAGCCTAATTTAAGAGCCATTTTTTTAAATAATATATTTTGTTGCCTCTGGGAAAAATATACATATAAAAGCTTATAGCACTATGACTCAGAAGTAAAACTTTAAAAACCATGTTGGAATTCATAAATAGATATAGATGCATTGCTCATTGTGGAAAATATTTTATAAACGTATCTACTTATGGGCAACATACCTATCTTCAATTATGTACCACTATCAATATTGAGTAATTTACCACAATTTTTGATACTTTAGGACACAGACAAAACCTACTTTATTTTAAATGCTAACAACTGATAACCTCCTTACCTCCACATATGAACATTTCTCTTTACATACTCAAATTTCTCCACAAGAACCTCAACAACCTCAGAAAATCTAAATGGCAAAGCTTATCCATGCACAAAATCTCTACCTGTTATTATGTATGTGGACATCCTGGAAGATGGAATAATGGCCCTTTCTGCTTTGAGAAAGTGTCTCTTTCATCTACAAAGTCTCACCCATCAAGAAACTTATTAAGATAATAAGATTTTGAGATATTAGTTAATGTTGACAACTGTAGCAAACAAAAGTTAACAGCATTTTTTTTCAGTCTCATGAATTTGCTGTTGCTTTTTCTATTGCTTGCCATGTCTTTTCCTAAGAAGATAAAATAAAATATTCAGTTCTTTGAGATATAATTTAATCTCCATAATTCATTTATGATACTCACAATTTATCAGGAGGGGAGGGAAACAAAGCATGTAATGCATTACTCTTGGTTTTGAATTCCTACATGTTTTCCAGCGAATTCTTCAGTGGGCTGTCATCAACTCAGCTTCTTAAAGTATATTTAAGGACCTAACTCCTAATGGTCCCCTGATAGTGCATTTGAAAAAATAAAATGCAAAAGAATGAGTACAAAAGAATTCTCATAACTTGATTTGGTGAATAAATAATTAAATATTCTTTTCTTCATTAATTATGAGCCAAATCGTTCTTCAGTTGTCTATCTGGGAAACTAATTATTAAAGCCCCTAGTACTTACTAAGCATAGGATGGGTATTTCAAACAATTAATGCAATTGATTTAAATGAAAAACAAAAAAAAAAGAATGTATAAAATAGATCTTATGCCTAATGAAACTCAAGACTAGTTTACTTGGCAATGAAAGCAATAAGGGCATATAAAGCAACGTATAATTAAATCCTAATTTTTGTTGTTGAGGAAATGAATACCATGAGACCTCAGGAAATCAATGAGTAAGAAATAGCTTTCTTTCTTAGGCAGATGAATTATTACTGTAATTTAAATAAGTTATGTCATATGAGCATTTTTATAAACATTTGCAAATCCAAATATATTTTACAGCTCACATTTATACAAATAAAACTAAACTTTTATGCACAACAGCATATATATATATATATATATATATATATATATATATATAGTGAATAAACAGGCTCATTAAGGAATGTGAAGCACATAACATCAGTATATATGGAATTCTGAAAATGGTCAAAATATTAGCGTATCTTATATTTTTTTCCAAAATTCTACAAATAATTTTTGATGAAGCCATGATTAAAACTACTATTTTTTCAGATAGATTTTCTTAACTTTGAAAAGAGGGGAAAGGAAATTTCTGTGTATAATCTTAAATACTTTTATGAATCTATGAAATTAAAACATAGAAATTAAAACATAGTTAGACACCTATAGATGTCTAACTTTAAAACACATAAAAATAGAAGTATTTTGAATCAAGAATTTTTTTGTGTTGCTGGCAACATCAACCATCCAGGTTAATGTCATAAGAAAAGGAAATTATTGAAAGTATATTATTTAGCTGGTGGAACAAATAGGGATACCAGAGAACCAGGATTAAGAGAAGACAAGATCTAAGGCATGCTAGACAGATGAAAATGTGACCAACATCGAAACTCAGAAGTCGGCTGGGTGTGGTGGTGGTGCACACCTGTAATCCCAGTGGCTCAGGAGGCTGAGGCAGGAGGATCGCAAATTCAAAGCCAACCTCAGCAATTTAGCAAGGCCCTAAGCAACTTTGCAAGACCTTGTCACTAAATAAAATTAAAAAAGAAAAAGGCTGAGGATGTGACTCAATAATTGAGCAACCCTGGGTTCAACCTCCAGCACCAAAAAAAAACCAAACAAATCAGAGGTTGGTTGTAATGCTGCCACTGACACTAATGTTTTGCCTACTCAGATGGAACTAGTTGTTGGAATATTTGTATGTCCAAAGCTATGAATAATTTCTACTCGGCCCATATCTATGCTCCACATCTATAAGCCTCATAGATAATGGGTATACACAGACAACAAAGAAACTGCCTACACATAACATCATTGTCAACTGCATTGCTGGCAGGCATATGTAGAAAAAAAGGAGAGGGCCCATTGTACCACAGGGAACTGTGATATTTTTTTCCCATCCCCCTACAATCTCATTTATTGAAGCATTTACTCAAAACTGAAATGAGGTTGAAATATTGCATAGAAGATACAAAAGTTGTCCCTACTAGATTCTAAGGGATTTCGAACTTTCACATCATCATATTACAATTTTCTATTTGTACTTGCTAGGCTGATTTTACAAATAGTCAACTTATCATAACCTAGATTTAGGAAAACTATTTACTATGATGTCTTCTTACATCTGGAAAAACCATGCATAATATTAATTATTCATTTTACTTCTTAAGTGTGATTTAAAGATAATGAATGGGTAGTTAGATAACAAAACAGCCTTCCATGTTTCTATAAATATATTCCACAAAATTAGAGTAAAATGGAAGAAAATTACAAACTGGTTATTTATCTTAAAAAGTAAAAATATATAAAAATATAGCATTATTCTTTTTATAAGGAGAGAACTCTCTTTTATAACATAAATAATAACCATCATCATTTCATGTATTATCTGTTTTGTAAGCTCTGATTTTTCTAAGGCAAGAGAGTCAGCATTTTCACCATTATATAAAGGTAATGTAAGGTGCTCACTGCTTTAAATAATTACAATTATAGTACATTTATCAAACAAGATGTCTGTGTGTAAAGAATAATATGCTTCATGCTCCATTATGAAAGAAGTTATCAGAATTAGAAGTGCTAGGTAGGATAATAACTAAAAAATATTTTAAGGAATAAGTTGCAAGTAGCACATGGCATGAAACAGTGCTATGTTTCATACTTTAAATATATGAAATATAGGAAAGGATTTTTGTGGTTCAGAATTTTTAGATTTCACTTACCTTCATAATAAATTTTATTCCACAAACTGAAGCTAAAATTAATAATTTGTTTCATACTTCAGTTATGGAAGATCTTGTGTGCTATAAAATTAAGTCCAAGACCCCCCAAAATAAAATGTGATGCAAGGTAAAGAATTGAAAACATGGATTGAGTCTTTGAATTTGAATAAGACACCAAATAAGCTCATAATCAGTTGTGGTATAAGAACTTAGATAACCAAGATGCATGAATGAGACTCTCTGACATACAGAGCAAGCAGAGATGTTTTTCATTGCAACAGGAAAATACTGATGTTGCAAGAGCTGGAGGATGTAGCCATCCAAGTGACGTCCCATGTGATGCTACTATGATGTCCTCTTGCATCTAGGAAAATCATGCATATATTAATTATTAATTTTGTTTCTTAAGTGTGATTTAAAGAAAATGAATGAGTAGTTAGATAACAAAATAACCTTCCATGTTTCTATAGATGTGTTCCACAAAATTAGGGTAAAATGGAAGAAAATTACAAAATGGTTATTTATTTATTTTAAAAAGTAAAAATATGGCATTGTTCTTTTTTATAATGAGAGAACTCTCTTTTATCACATAAATAATAACCATCATCATGGGATCACACAACTCATGACAACTTACTACCAAGGAGGTAGTTTGGTAGTCAATGCAATTCTTAGGTAATGGGTAATGAGTGCACAATCAAAACCAAAACCAATGCCTTAGAATGACAAAACGCATCGGGAAAATTGTATTTAAACAATTACTAGCTTGTTCACTATATCAAAATTTATGTAAGTGCTTATTAGGGACAATTTTTGATAGAAGAATAAACTATAAGTGAATGCACAGGTTGGAGAGACTTCAAACATGATGCTAAAATACAAAGTTATGATGCTATATCCAGGATCATTGGCTACATTTTATTTTGCCCATTTTTTTTAACTTCCTTAGAAGGACTCAGAGAAACTAGTTGTTTCAAACTAGGAGGAGAGTTGATCATTTGTAAAAAAGCTCAAGGAAAGAAAAGCTGTAGTTCACTGTGGAGAGGAAAACGGTTTACATATTCAACAATACAGCAACTCATCAGAAGTCATTTCAGTAGATTCAAGAGATCAAAGAGCAGGAAGGAAAAACAGGCAATGTGTCAGAGACCATAAGATTCAGAGGTAAGAATGGCATGTGGTCAGGAAGAAGACACAACCCTTGGAACATCATGAAAGAAATTCTGTAAATTGATTCCATCAATATATTTTGTGTATGCTATCTTCAAGGCATAATTCTGGGGACTGGAAATATCAGTCAATAGAGGAGATTAAAATCACTCATGACATTGTTTTTATTATAAGGGTGATTAGACAATAAGTAGCACACATAATTAATGTTTTCTTTCTTTTTTTTTTTTCTTTTTTTTAAAAACAGGATTTCACTATGCTACTCTGGCCTCAAACTCCTGGGCTCATGGGTCCTCCTACCTCAGCCTCCTGAATAGCTGAAACTATAGGTGCATACCATACTGCCTAGATAAATAGTTAAATTTAATAAAGAGTGACAATAACTATGGCCAAAAATAATCAGAACATGAGAAAGGGAGGACCCATAGGTATGGAAGGATATTCTCAGTATATACCTCAATGAAATTACAAAGATTTCAAGGTGGTAGAGGATGAGCCATGAAGATATCTGAGGAAAGAGTGCACCTTCCCACATCACATACCTGTGAAATGGGATGAGAAACCACTGGAGGACTTTGTATTTCACGGGGATCCTCTGACTGCTTTGTTCCTAGTAGACTGCAGGCAGGTGAGAAGCAGAGAAGTATTGTGTCCTTCTAGGCAAGTGGTTAGGGTGACTTCGACCAGGGAAGTAGCAGTGGGACTTTTGAACATACCCCATGCAAGCAGTACACTAGGAATACTAAGAGACGCTCATTAACTAAGACAAATGAGGAAAATGACACAAGAAAAGGATAAAACTTATTGAAATGCAAAGTGTCAATAATTAGAAAATCTGAGTATAAATGTAGATCTCTGTGGACTAGAAAATGCATGCTTGATTATGAGAAAGATCAACCAACAGGAAAACCCATTTTTATTCAAAACTTGTGTTTGTGGCCCAATGAACTTGTTCCTGTATCTCTTTCCTTGATAATATGATTACCTGACAGAACATGATTACTCTTATAACGAAGACTCTAAATGTATTTAAAATAGTTATCCTAGTTTACATTTTCACAGCAGTGTGTGAGTTCTCCCAATAATTGCTTAGATTCTGATATTTGACTTTGATATTTCAGAAATATATTAGTGCCCCTAAATTTATTGTTTTAAAAAATAGTCATTGCAGTGTCATAGTGTGAAAATAGTCAGGCACATGCACATCTTTTTTATTTTTAATTTCCACTGGTTGAATATATCACATTACAGGCAATATGATAGGACACTATCATGTTTAAGAAATAAATATGTACATTTGACTTCAATTATGAAAAATGATGAATGAAGATTTATATCATCCCCCATTTGTAGAATTTTAAAAATTTTGAGAACTCTCACTGTATGTCACACTATGTGACACCAAAGTCTCAGGCACTGGAGTCACAAAACACAGATAAACACATGTGGGTTTTAATGGAGAAGAATATTTATTTCTCATGGTTTTCTATGGCATCTTATCGCTATATAAAAGAGATGAAGGTTTATGAAAACATTGTGTTTCTTTCATTTTCATACAGTAGGTATTTTCTTTCTTTATATACTTTCCATATTTAGAATCACTCTGATATGGCAATATGAGTCAATACCTCCATATGGATTTAAAAGGACAATTTGTATAATTTCACAGTGTGAGGCTTTCTCAATACTGAAAATCTGGAAAAAATTTCACGAAAGCATCACTCTAAGTGAAGTATGCCAATTCATTTCACTTCTGTTTATATAAGAATATTAGAAAAGTAGAAAGCCATATTGACATGTTTCACATTTATACTTGCTATTTCATATTGAGTACTTCTGATGTGAACAAATGTTATGTCTAACACTTATTGTTTCTTATATAAATAAAATTGTGTTTCTTACCTTATACTTCGATATGTAATGGTTCGGTAAACTAAGATGATAAAAGTGAGCAAATCCAAACACTTTATGATTAGAGGATAAATTTGGTTTTACAGATATTAGCCTGATGTTATTTAATTGCATTAACTTCTTTGTTAAATAAATCATCTACACTTTAAGATAAAGAAAATCCCCAAATAGGCTATAAAAACAAAGCTCTATGGAGGGAAGTCATATCACTTGGAAAATATTCCAGAACCTTTCAACTATTTTCTTCAATTCACAGTCTTAGTCAATATCATTTATGGAACATTCATGGTTCCTTGCAGTCTGGGAAATATTTCTTATGGAGGAAAATGATGTTTTAGTAATATGATGCCATATAAATTGTTGAAATAAAAAGTCAGAAAATTTAGGAATATTAGAGGTAATAAAAATATACTTATGATTAAAAGGGTAGACTCTAGAGCCTCTATACCCAAATAGAATTTCAGGAAAATGATTCTGATAAATTTCTATATCTTCTTTACTTTGCCCATTTGCTTATCTGTGTAATGAAATTCCTAATAGTTCTTGCATCATGAACTTTGTAAATGTGAAATGAATTTATTTTCTTAGATATTAATTTTCTTTGCCTGTAGACTTAGTTCAGGATTTAAATTTATATACATCTGGCTCTATATTACTAACACATAGTGTTTTCACATAGTAGTACAATTGGGTTCTCCTTTCAGCAATCCATGTAGCATTCTCTCCACTTATATAATGCTAAGGATTTCAACATTCATTGCAGATTGTGCCCTTTGGTGTTAAGAAATTATCAACCCTTTTAAAGTAAGCTAATGCTGCTCTGATTTATGGGAAGCAAGAGAAGTATTATCCAATAATGCATGCATTAACATAAAGATTAAAAATGATTCTATGGGCATAAAACTTAAGTTCTCCCTTCCTAATTCCTTCCTAATAAATAATTCCTTAATCTCAATTCCATTTCAGGGACATGCCTATAAGGTGTTTCTGTAAAGGCCACAAATACACACTTATTAAAAGAGTATCATATGAGAAAGAGGATGAATCAAGAGTAAAGAAAATAATGAAAAACTGATTTTCAATCATGGGGTAACACTATAATATGAAACATAGGAAGACATTGCTCAGACAAATCATACAAGTGATCCCTGAGCAGGATTTCATTACTCTTCCTTAAGGAATGAATGACTGCAGAAGATAACTGGACCTGGGAAAATTAAAATATGGCAATATTTTAATATCCAAACATAGCCTGATGATTGTTATTACTTCATGTTAAATTAATAACTGAGCATGTTTCAGTGTTTTCTAAATGCTGTATTATAACTCTCTGATTAATCTTAATGATCAGTCTTGCTATTCTTGGAACATGGCACCAATTTCACAAAACAACTCCAAATCTTTGTGCAAGAACTTTGTTGAATAAAAAGAATGTTCAACTCACACTAATGCTAAGCATTTCAGTAAATTTCATATGAATTTAACGAAGGAAGAAAAATGATTTACCCTCTTTCCCCACCCTCACGCTCAACGAGAGTGGTTTTCTTTTTAGCAGAGTGGTATTCTTCTTAGCCCTTGCATGCGTCCTGAGGCTGACCCTGTCCCAGTATGACCAAGACACCAGTTCTGTTACTCCAAAGTAAGTTCCAGAATGCTTCTCCACTGGTTCCTAATCCCCTGGCAGACTGGATTTCAATTTGCTTTAATTTGTTATTTGCTTAAAGAATAAACGTCCAAAGTACCTGTATATTTATAAAAGATATAATCTTCCTTGGATGGAAAAAAGAAAATTGAAAAAAAGTCTAACAATATGCCCATGTTGGAGATGTTTGCTTAACTTTCAAGGCCTGTTTATTCTCTCTTAAGCAAGTCCAAACCTTCCTGCTAGTACAGGACAGTGTGTTCTGGCTTGTATCATATCATCTTGCTGAAAGTTCTGTTATTCCTTCACTGGGGTGAAGCATAAACATACCTACAAATGCTCTGTTTTTACCTCTTGCCTGGTGCTGCAATAGCTAATTATGTTATGTAAGTAGCCTTGCTTATTTTTTGAATGCACAGAAATGAGAAAGTCCTTGTTCTAATTGTTCCTACAAAAAAAGAAAGAATTTTAAAAAAATGCACTGAGAAAAAGTAATAGAAAATTCACTGAAATAAATAAAAATATAGTCAGAGAGCAAAGGGTTTTAATGGAACATTCAACCTGCTCTGATCAACAAATATTGTCAAATAAAACTTGTAATTTGGTAGAAATATGATAGCAAAGACCAACTACCAAATGATCCTTAAAGGGAAAAATTCCTTGGCATTTAGAAAAATGCAACTTATGAAAATCACTTGTCATGTAGTCACATATTCATTTTCAAGGTAATCACTAGTAAATTGCAGTTGACTATACATCTCACTCACTGTTTGGTCTTTTCAATAATTGGCCAAATTGTTCTTTACAATAATTGGTTAGTCACAGTTTATCTCGAATGTACAGAGCAGGAATGTTTTGTATGTTGTTCCTGTATGTTTAACTCTGGAAAGGAGTAGTCAAGGGATAGACATAAAGATATTCTAATGTAGATATCTTTAAATGATTCTTATATATGGTAATACAAAAGCACATGGAAATAATGCATTTTCCATTAGATTCTTAACATAGTGTGTAAATGTGTTTAATTTGCTATTGATAAGACAGTTGCTAAATCAAGGAGGGATGTGTTCTAAAGCATTTGAAATATGAGGAGGGTAGTCTTACCAAAATAACATTTGGAGGTATTGGACAGATAAGTGCAGAAGGTAAATTTGTAAATGTATATAAGCACAAAAATACAAAATCATACAAACATAGCTGAAAATTTTCAAACTCAATGTAACTTCCAATATAAATGATTTTATTAAGTGTACACTTGATTTTTTTTCTAATTTAGTACACACCAAATTCCTAACAAAAATAAAGGTATGTCAGGAGTGTACTATTCAGAAATTCAGCTCTTGTTTTCTCTGCCCACACTGTCAATATGAGTAGTGACAAGACCAGTGATGAGGATGTTTTTGTGATGCAAATCTCTCCATGGGGAGAGGACTACAGTCATCATGAGTTTATTTTACAATTCAGCTTCTTTTTGTAGCAAGGCACTGTAATGAGATCAACTGTGCCCTTTCTATAGTTGGGAAAGTGAAATTCTAGTGGATCACAGCATGATTGATTTGGGTCCTTCAGTCATCTTGGTCCTCATTGCCTAATAACCCCAGATCCATGCAGAGATTTGCAGCTCTTATTATAATGGTCCAAATGAGCAGAATGATCCACTGTGGTTTAGTTCATTATTTAGAAAGTAGGAAATATGCCATTTTGTGTTTGCTAAGAAAAATATAGGTCATATTTCAATATCAACTATGTTTGCTTTATAATGTTCTGCTGAACTTTTATGCCAATTACCTCAGTTATCTCATCTATTAAGTGAATTAGCCTGTGTGCTCCCAGCATCCTCAATCCCTACACATTCCCCCTTTAATTCTTCCATTAGTGTTAATTTTTTCTCAATACATCATATATTATCATATTTTTGGTTTTGTTTTGCTTTTATGGTACTGGGGATTGAATCCAGAGACTTACTCATCCTAGACAAGCACTCTACCATTGAGTTAGAGCCCCCAAATCATAATTTTTAATATATAATAATTTCCTCAAGTAGAATGTAATCATTTTGAGGTCTGGCACATTTAGAAAATTCAAGATGAGCATGAACTACTGGACTGGAGAAACCCTTGGAACATAGTACACATTCAAAAAATTTACCACCTCCCCCAAAGTTATCATGCATCAAATGTGTGAAGATTGTTCAATATAACTTATGGAAGGCATTTGTTTTGGACTGAGACTATGCAGTAGGTTCCAAAAGAACAAATCTGAATGATCTCATTCATTCTAAGTGCCACAGAATCAAATGAAACTTAGCAACTGGCCAGTTTTCCAAAACCCAAAAATTCACAGTAACTATTCAAAATGTGATCAGTCAACAAGAGCAGGCATGGCAAGAAAGACCCGTCTGCTCTAACACAAAAAGGAAATTAACCTATAGTAACTTCATGTTTGCCAGTCAGCTTTCCACTCTATATTGTCTCTTTTTTCCTGCTGCTGTTGCCTTATAAACTGACCATTCTGCCAAACCTGGCATAATACCCTCTATTTTGGAGATGTATACTACTGGATTCAGGAATAGCTAATGAAAACAAATAAAATTCTTCAAGATTAAATTCTTTGAGGGCTAGGGATGTGGCTCAAGCGGTAGCGCGCTCGCCTGGCATGCGTGCGGCCCGGGTTCGATCCTCAGCACCACATACCAACAAAGATGTTGTGTCCGCCGAGAACTAAAAAATAAATATTAAAAAAAAAATTCTCTCTCTCTCTCTCTCTCTCTCTCTCTCTCTCTCTCTCTCTCTCTCTCCCTCCCTCCCTCCTCTCTCACTCTCTCTTTAAAAAAAAAAGATTAAATTCTTTGAAATCTTGTTTGTTTTCATGATACACTTCTTTTTATTTTTTTATTTGTAGTAGTAGATGGACATAGTATCATTACTTATTTATTTATTTATTTTGTGATGCTGAGGATTGAATCTAGTTCCTCACACTTGCAAAGCAAGTGCTCTGCCATTGAGATACAATCCCAGCTCCATGCTACATTTCTTAAAAATGGCTATTCCTGAATAATTTTTCTGTGACTAATAAATATTAGAAGAAATTAATCTTGTAACCTTTGTAAATGTGCATGCAGATTATGTTAAAAGAAAAAAGAAAATTTTAAAGCAAATAAATAGGTAATATTCAAATACAATTGACCACAGAACATTTTTGTGTAGCACTGTGTAGTAAAGACTTCTAAATACATATACATCAAGAAACATTTATCTGGGCTGGGGATGTGGCTCAAGCGGTAACAGGATCACCTGGCATGCGCGGTGCACTGGGTTTGATCCTCAGCACCACATAAAATAAAGATGTTGTGTCCACCGAAAACTGAAAAATAAATATTAAAAATCTCTCTCTCTCTCTCTCTCTCTCTCTCTCTCTCTCTCTCTCTCTCTCTCTCTCTCTCTCTTCTCTCTCTCTCAAAAAAAGAAACATTTATCTGAACAGTCAGTAATTGTTCATTTGGATCCTGCTGCACATACAGGAAATTATACAATAAAATATTCACTTATTGTCAAACTGCTATAAGAAATGACTTCTTAGATTTTCTCCTCTATGAATTGCACACACACACACACACACACACACACACACACACACAGAGAGAGAGAGAGAGAGAGAGAGAGAGAGAGAGAGAGAGAGAATGATTGTGGGTCTGGAGGTGTGGCTCGGGGCAGTGTTTGCTTAGTAAACATGAAGCCCTGTGTTGGTTCCCAGCACTGCCAAAAAAAAAAAAAAAAATGTGTCTATCTTTACCAATGATGTTATACATGGCTTATGCAGGGCTTAGTTGTGTGAAATTTTGAAAGTTATCTGACTACTAGATCATTCCTTAAAGCACTATAATATTTTACTCTAAAGCATGCTGCAAAATTTATTTCAGTTTCCAAATTTATGTATGTATGTATGTATGTATGTATTGTATGTATTTTCTGTATCATATTTTCAAAGCAAGGTTATTGCCAGAGGTTTACTTCATTTTCTACTGATTAGTTATTCTGCTCCATTTGAAGGTGTTTTTTTTGTGTGTGTTTGAAGTTGTTAAAGAACAACTCTCTCTCCATTTTTATGGTTTTGTTTTTTCTCCTTTTTCTTTCACTCTCTTTGTCATGTCTTCTTCTTCTTCTTAAAACAAACAAACAAACAAACTTGCTTCTACAACCATAAGCCTGAAGTAAACACCATTCTGAGAAATAAGACAACTAGTGAAAAACAGAAAACAAATGAACATAAGCAAGGTTGAGCTCAATCAGATCCACAGGGAAAATCAATGACGTGGAAAGAACAAAGTCACAGAGGAATGAGGTTTTATCCTCTGATTTATGCACTGAAGAGAATAAAAAGAAACAAAACCATGGATTACAAGGCTGAGTTTATGTCAACACATGAAAAGTTGAGTGCAAAATGAAGGTAATTAACTGGAGAATAGGAGTAAAACTAAACATTTACCTCCATTAAATAGTGACTTCATTGGAAAATAAATTTGGACTTGAATTATCATGATTCATCTGATATAATTATTCCTTAATCACTTGAAGGGCTGAAAAAGGTGACTTTATTGCCTCAAAGGGCCTCCCCTGGAAATGAAAAGTTGATTTTTTTTTTCAAATATGGGAAGAGACCCAGACCCATGGGATAGTACTGATGGCCATATGGTCATCTTGTACCTTTATCCTTATTCTGGCTCTTCCTCATATCTGTTGATGTGCACCCTACTTGTAACTGTCCATCCTCTGCTTCTCAATTAGCCAGTTGGGATGTGGAGGTCTGTGTATTCTCAACAAAGGTCTACAAGATTAAGTTCATGTTTTGTTTTGTTTTGTTTTGTTTTTAGTTCTTCTTGTTGTTGTTTTGTTTTTCATCATATTTCTTCTTGCTCAACATATCTGTTAATATATAAAAATGAGAAACATTTTATTGACTTCCTGCTCTGGACTAGATGCAATGAGCATAGCACTAATCCATATAGAAAAATTCAAGATAATAATTATTATTCCATTTTTTTCAGATAAATAATGTCTCCAATAAGTTAAATAGCACCCGAGGGCACAGAATTAAGCAGAGTCCAAGTTGCAATTATTTTCTAATTTGGCCTGACCCTAATTTCTATGATATTTCTATTAAACTGTTATTTTTATATTGATTCTATGGAATAATTTTTTAAAAACTAGCTTAATCTGTTTCTCTGAAAAAATAGGTCACCTATTTATCATTAGAATAAATGGTCTTCAAACATTTTTTATTGTGTTTGCATTTAAAAGAAATGGAGTATACCTCCAATCCATTTTTAGTTTTTCTCAAGCAAGAGCCAGAGAAACCCATTTTAAAAGGTAAATCAGGTTGTGTCATTACCTCACCTGCTCAAAAGCTTCCAGTGACTTGCAGTTTTGACTAATATCCAAATTCTATGATATGCCACAAAAAGTTCTTCATAATTTGACTCCTCTTTTTCCGATTTTTTTCTTCTTTACTCTCCCTATCTACTCCCTGCGTGTTCTGGAAATTTTCCTTACTTTAGAAATGTCATGACTATTAATATCAAAAAGCTTCTTATCATGGATCCATTCTCTGATCTCTGTTAAAACATTACATTTGGTCCACCCAAAATAAAGTAGCATTATCTTAATATGATCACATCATGTTCTTCCACTTTCTCCGCCTTTTAGTTCTTCACCATGGTCACTACAATCTGATGTTAAATTACAAATTCATTTGTTTTCTTTCTAATTTTATGAGCCTTGAATATTCAGGAGTTCTATTGTATGATGGCTCTGTACCTTTTTTTGTTTGTTTTTGTATCATTCTCTCTCCAGAACCTGCATTAATGCCTGGCCTTTGGTAACATCACATTGGATATTTCTTATATGAAAAAATATTGCATTTTCTGTCCTTATAATAATTATTAATCCAACAATGTTTATTGATTATGTTTCTAGAAATTCTAATACTGTATTCAGCCTCTGCATTGGATTGTCTTCCGTTCTTTTGGGAAGACAGCACTTTGTTTTAGTGAATACTAAATTGAATTGTTAAAATATTGTAAGGTAGTAATTATATGAATATGTTCCCTTTAAACCCTCTTTCATGTTCCGTTAGAAGCAATTGACAGTGAACTTGAGGTATCATTCCTTTTTGCTCACTGCAAAGCTATGTAGAGAAGCCTTTATTGGATATAGCAGGATACGGGTTGCTAATATTGCACTCTAGAAAGAAGTAAATTTATCCAGCTGGTCCCAGAATGAGCTGGATCACAAAGTCTGCCCAATCAGTTAATGTGAGTAAAAGTTAGAGTGTGATGTGATAAAGAGGAATAGATGCTTACTGTATGCAGGATAATTAATATCAACATTACTATAAAAAAGACTTTGGCAGGGTACACCCAGAAATATGCTTTCAAATTTATCGAACAAGTCCCTACTGGAGGAGGTGAAAGAATCCTAACAATATATGATGGTGGGACTCATGATGGTGGAATTCTTTTCACAAGGAAAGCTGAAGCCAAAGGAAATGAAACTCTTCTCCATAATATTTACATAGGATTGCAATTCCTTAACAAATTTGGCTCAAATTTCAAACCTCAGCTTAATGAAAGTTGTTGAATGCCTCTTCCAGGGAAGCTAAACTCATGAGGAAGTATGGCATTACTCATGTGCCCTTGCACCAATTCTTCTGGAAATACTGCTAGACAGTGCAAATCTGGGCTCCCCACAAGCCTCTGAAATTTGGTCTAAAAGTTGATTTACATTTTTTGTTCATTATTAAATAAGATTTGTCCCTCTTGGACACTATTTTTGAACATCTCAACTGTTCATTAGTTATTAGGTTATTAGTTATGCATAATATTGGGGTTCATTTTGACATAATTATACAAGCATGAAATAATATTTGCTCCAATTCAGTTTCAATTACTTTCTATTTCCTCTTCTCTCCCTCTTTTCCCTTTCCTCTACTCTGCTGATCTTCTGTTTATTTATAGTTTTTTAAAAACTTTAAAAATGTTTGTAGTCCTAGATGGACAGAATGCCTTTATTTTAATTTTTTTTTGTTTTGTTTTACTTTTATGTGGTGCTGAGGATCATACCCGGTGCCTCATGCATGCTAGAAAATCACTGCCACTGAGCTATAGTCCCAGCCCTATTTATAGTTTTTTTTTTTCTTTTTTCCCATTTTGTCACTATTTTAGTTCTCTTCGGATGATTCCTTTCTTTTTCTTTTGTGCATGTCTTCTCTTTTTCTTTCCTCTTTTGACTTCACTTCTTTTTATAGGCATGATCTGTCTGTTGGGAGGGTAGCCTAGAAAAGCTTCTCCTGGCTTTAAGATGTTTCAATGGTTTGCAACTAAGCCAATGCATAAAAACTTTCAATAGATAACTTTCCATCCCTAGTTTTAAGGTTTTATTCCATGTACTAGTGGAATTGGAAGTAGGTATGGAAATCTAGGGAAAGCTTATGTATCCTTATCCTTACTTTCTTTACTCTGATTATGAATGTTTAAGGTATATGTAATGAATAAAGAGAGACTGAGTTTTCTCCAGCTTCCCATTATAACCTCAGTCAAAGTCTGTATGATTATATTTAAAAATTACTGCAGACTGAATACAAGATGATTCCATAAGTTTCTGCTCTCCCAGGAATAAATGTTTATTTGTAAAAAGCATGTTTACATTACATCTATAAAATAAAAAGAGGTTCCCCCAAATGGGACAGATAGAAGTTTTAGCAGTGAATTTATTCCTTCTACTAAAATTATATTATTGATTTACTTCTTTATTGTTATCAAACAAATATAAAAACTGCAATCTTCTCATTTTGGTTTCATTCTTGTCAATTAATTATTACTATATCTTTAATTAATTCTAGTATATAATAGACACTATTTGAGTACTCATTTACTTTTGTGTTTTTAAAACTGATTGTCTTTCTGATCAAAATTATCTAAACCTTTCTCCCAATTTTTATTGGTGTGTAATGACTTATATTTGTCGACAATAAATACTACAACCTCAATTTGCATCACATTTCTTTCCTGATCATTAGTTTCTATTAGTACCTAAAATTCTGTTTTCTTCCCCATATATTTTCTTATTTTGGTACAAATGATTCTAAATAATATTGTGCACTTAACATTTTAAGTGACATTTAACATAACATTTTAAGTAATATTCATGAACTTTGTGATGTTTTTTTTTTATACATTCCTCCACTTTGTGTACATAGCTAATTGAATGTATTACAATATTGGGTGCAAATTAATCTTGTATTCATTCTTGGAATGACTGACAACCACATTTTCTGATTTTAGGAATTAAAATAATTGGATGAAGTAATTATCAGAATAATGATCTAGGATCTTTATTGACCTCCACATCAACCTCTTATTCTAAATTAGGCTAGAAGACACTGTTAACATGTCAAATTAATAGTCACTGTGTTCATGTGTATATAAGATCATTCCCATGTCTTCTTCTGCCACATAGTAATTTTTAGGGGTATTCCTCTAACATTCTGCTCTTGGACACACATTTTCTGTCATGTTTGGTGTATGTGGACACACATTTTCTGTCACATTTTATGGATAGTGTAGAACTCACTAAATAAAAAATCATTGTTTTCCTAAAATAATTTAAAATGAAACACTATACTATGGCATACCCAGGAAGAAAAAGATGTCATTTTCCACTATCCTGGACTGAGGGAGTTATATGGATTCTCCACTCATTGCCTTCTGGGGATTAGCTAATTTAGCTACAGATTTCTTCATTAATATTTAATGATTCATGTCTGCTCTACTGTATACATTGGTGTGGCTGGGTTATGTTGCAAAGAGAGTTATTCAAACATTATTCTGGATGATGCTGGGAAAGTGCTTTTGGATGAAGTTAGTTTTTTTGTAATGATGAAGTTTGTCTTTTGTAAAAAAGACAACTGTCAACAATGTGGATGGGCATCATCTAATCAGAGGAAGTTCTTCATAATATGGCTGACCTCCCCTCAGCAAAAGAAATTCTACCTGCACACTGCTTCTCTTTAAAGTGTATCCAGCCTATCCATGTACCCTGAAGATTTTGGACTTCTCATGTTTCCACAATATATGAACCAATCCCTAGACATCTCTCTGTTCTTTCTGTCTTTGGCTCCTTCAACAGTCTGTTGGGTATATATCTCTGGAGAACTGTATGAGTACAGACCTTCATATTGATAGTGGACTTCCTATCTATTATCTATCAATTGAGGATCACCATAATTAATCCTCAAGACCAAATTTTTGCTAAATTTATACAGAAGGTTGGTACTCAGTCAGTTATTTTTTTATGTTTTGTTAAGAAGTTTAGTTGGAAAATCTAAATATTTATTAAAAAATGGCCTGACAAATGTTCAAAAGACTATTATCTGGAAATTTATATTCAACACCTTAAGGTTGAGGGATCAGAATTGTGGTATAAATGTATAACAAATATTTTAAAAACCAAGTATTCTTAAAGTAACTAGTATTAGGTAATAACCTAAGTATTTTGAGCCAAGTAATAATTTCTAATATAATTATGTTGTTCTCTCTTTTCTTTAAATAAGTGTTCCATTCAAAGTGATATACTAGGTTCTTTGAATGAAAATGCCATGTGTGGCTTTAATTTCTTTTGTTTACTGGCAAGAGATTTTAAACTTGGAATGTTTTTAAAAAGTACCCTATTTTCATTCCTTCAGGCACTGCTTTTACATTTAAAGAACAAAAGCCATAATGAATGTCATTTTATAAAAACAAAGTAGTTGATATCATTATAAAGGGGTAGAAATAAATTAGTAACTGAATTGTGTTATGTTTGGTAAACTAATTAAGAAGGCTGTTTCAGATTGATAAACATTTACACTTGGTAAATAATCTTATTCTCATCTCACAAATCATCTAAAACATTAAGGGCTCTGAGTGGCAAACCACTCCCCCGTGCTAGGAATGTGCATGGAAAACCGCTTACCCTGTAGGCACAGCCCTGAGTGTGAGGTCAGGTGTTGCCATCCCTGCACTGGCTCCATGGCCCACTCCTCGATTGGTTGCTGCAGGGACAGTAGACCAGAAATTGTATTGGTGGCTGCTTGTAATCTGCTTAATTACTGCTTGAGTGTATATACATGGTAACTCACAGTAAAATCAGACCTGCTTCCTGCTTGGTTTCCATAGGTCTCGAATAGTGAAACTTCGCAGCCACACTCTCCTCCACCCTGTTCTGTGGGCCTCCTCGCTGGACGAGAAAGAGCCCACGATGAATCAGCACACATTGACAAAATTGAAATTAGGATCCAACTCTGTTCTCCTTAAGAGATTCACTTTTGATTTAATGACATAGTTTGCAAATAAAAATATATACTCCAAATAGCCACCAAAAGAGAGCAGACATGGTTATATAAGTTAGAGAAAATAGAATTTTGATAAAAACTGACATGAAAGACACACAGGGTACTGTAAATTACAAAAAGAACAATTTTATCGAGAATTCAGAGCAATTGTAAACATGTATGCACCAAATACAAACATGTATGAGTAAAAATGTATTGAACAAACACTGAAAGAACAGAAGGGGTTACATAAATCTACAATCATAGTAAGTGATTTTAATACTTTTGTTTCAATAATAGAACAAACAAACATAGAACACTAAGGAAATAGACTATTGTAAGAACACTATAACCCAGATGGACCTAAGAGCCATATACAAAACAGCATATTCCATTATCATTTTTCTTAACAGCACATGAAGCATTCTCCAAATTAGACTAGATATATTAATCCAAAAGCAAGTTTTAATAAATTTAAGAAGGTTGAAAAAATGCAAATATCTTTCCTGGTTATTTAGAATAGGAGTAGAGCTGGGTGTGGCAGTGCATACCTGTAATCCCACTGTCTCTGGAGGCTAAAGCAGGAGGATAGCAGTTAAGCCACCCTCAGCAACTTAGAGAGGCTCTAAACAATTTAGTGAGACCCTGTTTCAAAATTAAAAGATAAAAAGGACTGGGGGATGTGGCTCAGAGGTTAAGTACCACCACCCCCCACCCCCTGCAAGGGTTTGGTACCAACCCCCCCAAAAAAAAAAAATTAAAAATTAAAAAAAATAATAATACTAGGAAACAGTAGCAGAAGGTAAACTGGAAAAGAAACCAATATATGGAAATTCAAAAGCATCTGTGTGCTAGTTTTTAGTGGTTATGACCAAAATATCTGATAAGAAAAACTTAGATGAGAAATTTATTTTGGCTGATTGTTTCAAATGTCACAGTTCATGCTTGGCCAGCTCCATTGCTCTGAGTTTGGGTTGAGGCAGAACATAGTGATGGAGGTCATGAAGGAGGAAAGCTATAAACTTAAGGCAGCTGAGAAGCAGACAGAGAGGGAGGAGAGGAGGGAAAAAAGAAGACTGGAGAGACATAGTACCCAGAGCCATGCCCTGAGTAACCTCCTTCCTATAACCATGCCTCACTTGCTTACATATTTTACCACCTCCTGGTAGCATTCAAATTATAAATCCAGCAAATGGATTAATCCACTAGTGAGATTACAGCCCTCAATGTTCTTTCATTTCACTTCTGAACATTGCTACATTGACAAATTTGTGCATTTTGAGGAAAGAGTCTGGATCCAAACCATTATAATCCACAAATGACCAATAAAACAAAGAATTACTCACAAGGGAAATTAGAAAATATCTTCAGTTAAATGAACATAAAAACACAACACATTAAAACTTACAGGATACATTGAAAATTGTGCTAACAAGAAAATGTAGAGCTCTATTCTATGGGCTTACACTAAAAGGAAAGCTCTCCAGTCAAAAATCTAACTTCACATTTGACTAGGAAAAGAACAAATTACAAAAATGGGAAGTTATGCACCATATACATAGGATATGTCAAAATACACTCTATTGTCATATATAACTAAAAAGAACAAATTTTTAAAAATAAAAGAAAAACAAAAAGAAACAAAGAACAAAGTAAACCCAAAGGTAGAAAAAGGAAGAAAATAACAAAGATTAGAACAGAAATAGAGGATAGAAAAACAACAGAGCAAATCAATGAAAACAATAATTGGTATTCAAAATAAGTGATATTTGGAAAATCTTTAGTTAGACAGCCTGATAAAAGAAAAGAATCAAGTGAATCCTGAAATGAAAGTGGAGACATTGCTACCATGTTTTTCAAATACAAATTTTTGAAAGAAAATCCTGTAACCAACTGTATGCAAACAAATTAGATAACCCAGACAGAGTAGAAAAATTCTTAGAAACCTCCAGCCTACCAAGTCTGAATCATGCAGAAATAGAAAATAAGAAGAGATCCATAATTACATGGAAGAGCTAATCAATGAATTGGTCCTCTGAGTGCTCTAAGAAAATAACACAGACTGGATGCTTAAATAAGAAAGCTGTCTTACCTTGAGAAGGCTGGCATTGTAAGGTCAAGGTAGCTGTAGCCTTGAATTTGTCCTGGCTTGAAGATCTTCTCTTTCACTGGCCCTTCTTTATGGTACACATGAAGTGGAATTCCTCTGGTATCTTTTTCTCTCCTCATTAGGACACAAATCTTAGAGTAGTCATCACACTTATGCTCTTATTGATTTTCTCCTTAAAGGCAATATATTGTAAAATATGGTCACATTAACTGCAGAAGAATTTTAGAGATGAATTTAGGAAGACACAGTTCAGTTCATAACAATGTCTAATAATAATAATAGTAATAATAATAATAATAATAATAATAATCCCAATAAAGAAAAATCAAGGGTCAGATGGCCTCATTGCTTAATTTTTTTTTTTTTGGTACTGGTGATTGAAACTCAGAGGTACTCAACCACTGAGCTATATACCCAACCATTTTTTGTATTTTTATTTAGAGACAGGATTGCATTGAATTGCTCAGCACCTGGCCATTTCTCAGTTGTCTTTGAACTCAAAATCCTCCTGCCTCAGCCTCCACTGTGCCAACTCTTATTGTTGAATCTTAACAAAAGCCAATAAATAAATAAATAAATGTAATCTTTCTTTAACTTTTCCACAGAATTAAAAAAGGACAGAATACTTCCTTTAGTAATTCTATGTAATAAGCACTACTCAGAACATTGGATACAAAGCTTTGAGAAACACTACAAAAAAACTATAAAGCAATACCAATTGTGAACATCAATGTGGAAATACAATATAATGAATTCAAAGACATATTTAAATCTCTACATCATAAATAAGTAGAATTTATTCTTGGAATGTAAAGATGACTCAATATTCAGATATTAGTTAATGTAATTAATTCACCAAATCAACACAAAGAAAAGCTTTTTGGGGGGGATTTTGCACACTAATTAAGAATAACTCTAAAAGGAAATCAAGAAAATAAATTTATTTATAATGTTATCAAAAACCCTTGTGAGTAAATTTAGGGGTTAAAGTTCTTGTATATTGAGAACTACAAACTGTCCTGAATAAAATATAAAAAGGCACACAAAATTGGAATGAGATCCCATTTTTGCAGGTTGAAAAATTTAATATTGTGAAGATGTCAACACTACTTGTCTTAGTTATTTCTGACTGCCATAATGAACAATCAAAGAATAGAAAGATGGGGATGTAGCTCAATTGCTAGAGTGCTTGCCTTAAATGCACAAGGCCCTGGATTCAACCCCTAGCAACATGCAACACACACGTACACACACACACACACACACACATACACACACACACACAAATAGGTGGCTTATACACCAAAGAAATTAATTTCTCATAGTTCTGTAGGCTGGTAGGCTAGTGAGGAAGTTCCTAATGAAATTAAACACGAAAATGCAGTCTTCTTTATATAGGCAAACTTTGAGTACATACCCAGTGAATTAGAAATGAGAACGCAAATAGATTTGTACACCATTATTCATAGTAGCATGATTAATGATGGCTAAGAGGAAGAAATATACCAGATGTTATGACAGATAAAAGAATAAACAAAGTGTGTATACACTGAGATATCATTCAACCACAATAGGAATGACATTTTGACACGTGCAAAGTTCAAGTTGGATGAACTTTGAAGACATTAGACTACATGAAGTAAAACCAACATGAAAGAGCAACTATATTATGATTCCACAAATTATGATGATGATACATATTGGAATTCATACAGTGCAGAAAAAAATGAGGAGTTATTGTTAAATGGTAAAAGAATTTGAGAGGATGAAAAAGATCAACACTGGTAATGGTTGTACAACAGTGTGAATATACTAATTGGTGCTTTACTATGAACATTAAATGGTTAAATTGGTAAACTTTTATAAGTATTTTACCAGCATAAGAAATTTCAAAGGCCATAAAATTTCTAAGTATTGAAGATAGTTGATAAGAGTAAGGTGATTTACTACCTAATTCTCTCTGAATTTCTTTCTTAAAGATATCACAAATATTTTAAATTAAACCACTAAAGATTCATGTTTTAAGTTCACAATTATTAAAAAATTTGCAGGCATAATGTAAAACCAACCTTCACGTGAAAATCACATAAAGTGAAAAAATTAATGAAAAAGATGTTGGAAAATCAAGGTTAGAATTTAAAGAAAAAAATTAATAGGTGTAAACTCTGAATTTTATGTATTGACCTCATAGAGTGTTTTTTTTATTAATTGTGATGGTAAGAACAGTATTTTCAAGTAATTTATTATGAACATTAGTGATAGGCTTTAAAATCTGAACTTTTTGTCTATATTCTGTCCCACTTACACAGTACCAAAGTTACCAGCACCTCCTTTCTCTGTATTTGAAGTTCTAGCCTTTGTTGAATAGAGTGGTTCTGCTCAACAGCATTCTGTTAGTATTGTGCACCCAGTTCTTCATGATTTCCCATGTTTTGTCTACTAGTAACAGCACCTCTTATCCTTTGTGCTCTCTTATCCACAATCTGGTATTCAAAGATATTATCCTTTTTCATTTTATCTATCTATTTATTTATTTATTTTTCATTAGTGACATGTTGAATAGAAGAATCCCTCTGTGATGCATGTGAGATTCAATTTAAAATTGATAATTATCTACAATAGAAAACTGACAATGTGTACAGAAGCACAATATCTAGAGAGAGATATTTAATTCTAAGCCAATGTGATGAGAAGGGGTTGATAATTTATTGTGCATTTTGAGCTAAACTGTGAAAGACGGACACAATTTCAAAAAAGTGAACAAGCTTTTCATTTTGATGTCATCCTAATTATTGATTATTGATTTTTACTTCTTGAGATTCAGGAGTCTTATCAAAGGATTCAGTTCCTGCATTGATATGTTGAAGTGTTGGGCTTACATTTTCTTAAAGTAGGTGAAGTGTTTCTGGTCTGATACCTAGGTCCTTGATCCACTTTGAGTTCAGTTTTGTGCCAGGTGACAGTTTTGGGTTAAATTTCATCCTACTGCATATGGATTTCCAGTTACCCCAGTACCATTTGTTAAAGAGGTTATTTTTCCCCCAAGGGTATGTTTTTGATACCTTTCTCTAGTATGAGATAACTGTATTTTTGTGGGTATGTTTCTGTATTTTCCATTCTGTTCCATTTGTCTTCTTGCCTGTTTTGGTATCATTACCATGCTGTTTTTGTTACTAGAGCTCTGTAATATAATTTAAGGTCTGGTATTGTGATTCTTCCTTCTTCTTCAAAGTGTAGAAAACAATCAAGAGTGTGAAGACAGAACTTACAGAATGAAAGAAAATCTTTGCCAGCTATATCTCAGATACAAGCATCAATTTAAGGATATAACTCAGAAAACCTAACACCAAAAAAACAAACAAAAAAAACCCAATCAATAAATGGGCATAGGAACTGATGAGACACTGAAGAAGAAGAAATACAAATGGTCAAAAAATATGAAATAATGTTCAACATCTCTACCAATTAGAGACATGCAAATTAAAACTACACTGAAATTCCATCTTATTTCAGTAAGAATGGCAATTTTCAAGAATACAAGTAATAACAAATGTTGGTGAGGATTGCTGGTGGGACTTCAAATTGGTGTAAGAACTATGGAAATCAGTATGGAGATCTCTCAAAAAACTAGGAATGGGACTACCATTTGACCCAGTTATCCCACTCCTTGGTATCTATCCAAAGGATTAAAATTAGAAAATTTCAGGAGTGCAGCAACATCAATGTTTATAGCAGCTCAAATCATAATAGTTAAGCTAAAGAAACTAGGTACCCTTCAACACATGAATGAATAAAGAAAATGTTGTATACATACAAAATCAGTATTATGCAGCCATAAAGAATAATGACTTTATGACATTTTCCAGGAAAAGGATGCATCTGGAGACTATCATTCTAAGTGAAATAAGACAAGTCCCAAAAGCCAAAGGTTAAATGTTTCATTGCTATGCAGAAACTAACCCACAATGAGTGGGTGGGAAGAATAAATGTTCAACAGATTAGACAATGGGGAATGGATCCAAGAGGATTATGAAAATGAAAGATAATGAAATGAAGCTGACATATTTTTTTAATGTACATATATAAAAACATCACAGTGAATCCCATCATCATGTAGAGCCACAAGAATTGGTTCCTAATTGGAATAAAATGTATTCTATGCCTGTATAATTATACCAAAATGGATTTCATGGTCATTTGTAACTAAAAAGAACCCATAAATAAAAAAAAATAAAGAAATTCTGAATCACCTGAATTAAAAAAGAAAGAAAAAATAAGTTAAAAACAGAGAAGGTTATTCCAGAAGGAATTGCCCTGCTAAAACTTTATCAAGGAGTCAAACTTTCTGTCTTAAGTTTTTCTGCTTAATTTCCATTTGTGGAAATATGAGTAGACAGCTTGACTAGTAGAGAGAGACTGTGTCATGAAGATGTAAGAAACAAATTTCAGATATGAAATGCAAAAGGACAAGACTTGAAAAGCCAAACATAGAAGTGCAGATGCTATTTTAAAAGAAATTGGAAACCATATGTTTATTTGAGCAAGGGAATTACAAAATCACAGAGTGTTTCTTTTCAAAAGATTAATCTGGAAATCATATGATAAATTAATTCATTGCACTTCTGTCAGTAATTTATTACATTGAGTTATCAATTCCTCCTCAAGCCCCCTCTTTCAAATTGGATATGTTGAGAAATACTACATGATTTTCAAGTAACTTCTTTCATTATGAAGTTCGGAAATTTAAGGGAAAAAGTTAAAAATCAAAGAAAAATTGAAATCTTGCCTTGATATATAATTGGAATAATTTCGGAGTTGTGTGAAAATGTATTTTCCATATAGTATGCACTCAGCTTTCAGTATTAATATATTATATTAGTATTTGTGTCAGCTTTTTCACTGCTGTTACCAAAAGACCTGACAAGAAAAATAATCAGAAGAAAAGTTTATATTGGGGCTCACAGTTTCAGAGGTCTCAATCTATAGACAGCTGACTCCATTCTTTTGGCTGGAGATGAAGCAGAACATCATGGTGGTAGAATTGTATGACGGAAGAAAGAAGCTGGAAATATGCCATCAGGAAGCAGAGAGAGAGCTCTTTCTACCTTGTCAAGATAAACCTGTAAAGCACACCCCCTGGAATTTACCTCCTCCAGCTATATGCTACAGGCCTGCAGTTACCCACCCAGTTAATCCCTATCAGTGGATTAATGCAATGATCAAGATAAATTTCTTCTATTTTACCTGTAAGCTTTTTTTGCATTGTCCCACACAGAAGCTTCTGGAGGACACCTCACATAGAAACCACAACAATCAGTACAGCTTATTTATGATAGTTAAAGGACAAACATTTATACATATTTATTAACTAAAGTCCATGGTTTATTGAGATTTTTAGAATTTCGATTGATGTCTTTCCCTATTGAGGTTTACTTCTACAATACCATTCTATTTAATGTCATGAGTCATCTGGCAGCTTGGACTGTCTTGATGGCCTTGACAGTTTTACAAGTACCTGTGATCTACTGGAATTTACCTAATGTTTACCTGAGATTTAAGCATAAGATTATGGATTTGAGGAGGAAGCCCAAAGAGGCAAAATGCTATATTCATTGCATTGATTTTAGGGTCCAGAGTACCAACATTATTTATCATTGTTGATGTTGTTCTTGGTACCCTTATTGATGGCTACCTGATTGAGGCAGTTTGTTGGAATTCTTCTTTTTTTTTTATTGTTGGTCGTTCAAAACATTACATAGTTCTTAATATATCATATTTAACAATGTGATTCAAGTGGGTTATGAACTCCCATTTTTACCCTGTATACAAATTGCTGTATCACATCAGTTACACTTCCATTGATTTACATATCGCCATTCTAATGTCTGATGTATTCTGCTGTCTATCCTATTCTCTACTATCCCCCCTCCCCTTCCCTCCCCTCCCCTCCCCTCTTCTCTCTCTACCCCCTCTACTGTAAATCATTTCTTCCACTTGTATTATTCTTCTCTTACCCCTCATTTCCTCTTATATGTAATTTTGTATAACCCTGAGGATCACCTTCCATTTCCATGCAATTTCCCTTCTCTCTCCCCCTCCCACCTCTCATCCCTGTTTAATGTTAATCTTCTTCTCAAGCTCTTTGTCCCTACCCTGTCCTTGGTTACTCCCCTTATATCAAAGAAGTCATTTGGCATTTGTTTCTTAAGGATTGGCTAGCTTCCCTTAGCATAATCTGCTCTAATGCCATCAATTTCCCTCCAAATTCTATGATTTTGTCATTTCTTAATGCAGAGTAATACTCCATTGTGTATAAATACCACATTTTTTTATCCATTCATCTATTGAAGGGCATCTAGGTTGGTTCCACAATCTTGCTATCGTGAATTGTGCTGCTATGAACATCGATGTAGCAGTGTCCCTGTAGCGTGCTCTTATTAGGTCTTTAGGGAATAGACCGAGAAGGGGAATAGCTGGGTCAAATGGTGGTTCCATTCCCAGCTTTCCAAGAAATCTCCATACTGCTTTCCAAATTGGCTGCACCAACAATGAACAAGTGTACCCTTTTCCCCGCATCCTCTCCAGCACTTGTTGTTGTTGGACTTCATAATGGCTGCCAATCTTACTGGAGTGAGATGGTATCTTAGGTGGTTTTGATTTGCATTTCTCTGACTGCTAGCGATGGTGAGCATTTTTTCATGTACTTATTGATTGATTGTATGTCCTCCTCTGAGAAGTGTCTGTTCAGGTCCTTGGCCCATTTGTTGATTGGGTTATTCGTTATCTTATTGTCTAATTTTTTGAGTTCTTTGTATACTCTGGATATAGGGCTCTATCTGAAGTGTGTGGAGTAAAGATTTGTTCCCAGGATGTAGGCTCCCTGTTTACCTCTCTTATTGATTCTTTTGCTGAGAAAAAACTTTTTAGTTTGAGTAAGTCCCATTTGTTGATTCTAGTTGTTAACTCTTGCGCTATGGGTGTCCTATTGAGGAATTTGGAGCCCGACCCCACAGTATGTAGATCATAGCCACCTTTTTCTTCTATCAGACTCTGTGTCTCTGATTTAATATCAAGCTCCTTGATCCATTTTGAGTTAACTGTTGTGCATGGCGAGAGAAAGGGATTCAGTTTCATTTTGATGCAAATGGATTTCCAATTTTCCCAGCACCATTTGTTGAAGATGCTATCCTTCCTCCATTGCATGCTTTTAGCCCCTTTATCAAATATAAGATAGTTGTAGTTTTGTGGATTGGTTACTGTGTCCTCTATTCTGTACCATTGGTCCACCCGCCTGTTTTGGTACCAGTACCATGCTGTTTTTGTTACTATTGCTCTGTAGTAGAGTTTGAAATCTGGTATCACTATACCGCCTGATTCACACTTCCTGCTTAGCATTGTTTTTGCTATTCTGGGTCTTTTATTATTCCATATGAATTTCATGATTGTTTTATCTATTTCTACAAGAAATGCTGTTGGGATTTTGATTGGCATTGCATTGAACTTATAGAGGACTTTTGGTAATATCGCCATTTTGATGATGTTAGTTCTGCCTATCCATGAACAGGGTATATTTTTCCATCTTCTAAGGTCTTCTTCTATATCTCTCTTTAGGGTTCTGTAGTTTTCCTTGTATAAGTCTTTCACCTTTTTTGTTAGGTTGATTCCCAAGTATTTTATTTTTGGGGGGGATATTGTGAATGGAGTAGTTGTCCTCAATTCCATTTCAGAGGATTTGTCGCTGATATACAGGAATGCATTTGATTTATGCGTGTTGATTTTATATCCTGCCACTTTGCTGAATTCATTTATTAGCTCTAATAGTTTCTTTGTAGACCCTTTTGGGTCTGCTAGGTATAGAATCATGTCATCTGCAAATAGTGATAATTTAAGTTCTTCTTTTCCTATTTTTATGCCTTTAATTTCTTTCGTCTGTCTAATTGCTCTGGCCAGTGTTTCGAGGACTATGTTGAACAGAAGTGGTGAGAGAGGGCATCCCTGTCTTGTTCCAGATTTTAGAGGGAATGCCTTCAATTTTTCTCCATTCAGAATGATGCTGGCCTGTGGCTTATCATAGATTGCTTTTACAATGTTGAGGTATGATCCTGTTATCCCTAATTTTTCTAGAGTTTTGAACATAAAGGGATGCTGTACTTTGTCGAATGCTTTTTCTGCATCTATCGAGATGATCATATGGTTCTTATTTTTAAGTCTATTGATGTGGTGAATAACATTTATTGATTTCCGTATATTGAACCGGCCTTACATCCCAGGGATGAATCCTACTTGATCATGCTGTATAATTTTTTTGATATGTCTTTGAATCCGATTCGCCAGAATTTTATTGAGGATTTTTGCATCTAGGTTCATTGGAGATATTGGTCTGTAGTTTTCTTTCTTTGAATTGTCTTTGTCTGGTTTAGGCATCAGGGTGATGTTGGCCTCGTAGAATGTATTTGGAAGTTCTCCCTCTTTTTCTATTTCCTGAAATAGCTTGAAAAGTATTGGTGTTAGTTCCTCTTTAAAGGTTTTGTAAAACTCTGCTGTATACCCATCCGGTCCTGGGCTTTTCTTAGTTGGTAGTCTTTTGATGGTTTCTTCTATTTCCTCTATTGTTATTGGTCTGTTTAGGTTATCTATATCCTCCTGACTCAATCTGGGCAGATCATATGACTTAAGAAATTTATGCCTTCACTATCTTCTATTTTATTGGAGTATAAGGATTCAAAATAATTTCTGATTATCTTCTGTATTTCTGAAGGGTCTGTTGTGATATTGCCTTTTTCATCCCATATGTTAGTAATTTGAGTTCTCTCTCTTCTTCTCTTCGTTAGCATGGCTAAGTGTCTGTCGATTTTATTTATTTTTTCAAAGAACCAACTTTTAGTTTTGTCAATTTTTTCAATTGTTTCTTTTGTTTCGATTTCATTAATTTCAGCTCTGATTTTAATTATTTCTTGCCTTCTACTTCTTTTGCTGTTGTTTTGCTCTTCTTTTTCTAGGATTTTGAGATGAAGTATGAGATCATTTATTTGTTGTTTTTTTCTTTTTTTTAAGGAATGAACTCCAAGCAATGAATTTTCCTCTTAGAACTGCTTTCAATGTGTCCCATAGATTCCGATATGTTGTGTCTGTGTTTTCATTTAACTCTAAGAAGTTTTTAATTTCCTCCTTGATGTCTTCTAAAACCCATTGATCATTCAGTAACCTATTGTTCATTCTCCAAGTGATGCATGATTTTTCCTTCCTTCTTTTATCATTGATTTTCAGTTTCATTCCATTATGATTAGATAAGATGCATGGTATTATCTCTACTCCTTTATATTGTCTAAGAGTTGCCCTGTGACATAATATATGATCTATCTTTGAGAAGGATCCATGTGCTGCTGAGAAAAAAGTGTAACTGCTTGATGTTGGGTGGTATATTCTATATATGTCAATTAAGTCTAGGTTATTAATTGTGTTATTGAGTTCTATAGTTTCCTTATTTAACTTTTGTTTGGAAAATCTGTCCAGTGGTGAGATAGGTATGTTGAAGTCTCCCATGATTATTGTATGGTGGTCTATTAGACTCTTGAACTTGAGAAGAGTTTGCTTGATGAACATAGCTGCACCATTTTTTGGGGCATATATATTTATGATTGTTATGTCTTGTTGGTATATGGTTCCCTTGAGCAGTATGTAGTGTCCCTCTTTATCCATTTTGATTAACTTTGGCTTGAAATCTATTTTATTAGATATGAGTATGGACACTCCTGCTTGTTTCCGCAGTCCATATGAGTGATATGATTTTTCCCAACCTTTCACCTTCAGTCTATGTATATCTTTTCCTATCAAATGCGTCTCCTGTAGGCAGCATATTGTTGGGTCTTGTTTTGTGATCCATTCAACTAGCCTGTGTCTCTTAATTGGTGAGTTTAAGCCATTAACATTTAGTGTTATTATTGAGATATGGTTTGTTCTTCCAGCCATATTTGTTTATTAATGTTACTAAACCTGATTTGTTTTCCTCTTTGATTACTTTCCCCCCTTTACTGTCCTACCTCCCACTGTTGGTTTTCATTATTATTTTCCATTTCCTCTTCCTGTAATGTTTTGCCAAGGATTTTTTGAAGAGATGGTTTTCTAGGTGCGAATTCTTTTAACTTTTGTTTATCGTGGAAGGTTTTAATTTCATCTTCCATCCTGAAGCTTAATTTCGCCGGATACACGATTCTTGGTTGGAACCCATTTTCTTTCAGTGTTTGAAATATGTTATTCCAGGATCTTCTAGCTTTCAGAGTCTGTGTTGAGAGATCTGCTGTTATCCTGATTGGTTTACCCCTAAATGTAATCTGCTTCCTTTCTCTTGTAGCTTTTAAAATTCTCTCCTTATTCTGTATGTTGGGCATCTTCATTATAATGTGTCTAGGTGTGGATCTCTTATGATTTTGCACATTCGGCGTCCTGTAGGCTTCTAGGATTTGGGATTCTGTCTCATTCTTCAAGTCTGGGAAGTTTTCTCGTATTATTTCATTGAATAGATTGTTTATTCCTTTGGTTTGGAGTTCTTAACTATAGTTACTCCTTTTCTCCCATTGGGTTCTGTTCTTTTGGGAAGGAAATCACTAGGTACATATCAAAAAATGAGGAGCTATGATGCTTTCCCTTAAGGGCAAAATAACTACATTATTGTTTTGAAGTCTTCTTCTTGGATATTTATCTGTTTATTTACTCAGTCCTTTTTCTGTCAGTATGGATTTGTAGTTAATTTTATACTTTGGAGAATGATTCAACTTCATTTTTTGCTCAGTTTGTTCCAGCTTTGTGCAATATGAGCTCTTTGATTTGGCATCTAGTCTTTTTGACAATTTTTATCAATGAAGTTTTTGTATGTTTGTTTGAAGTATTTGCTTCCTGAAGCTACAAAACACTACAGTTCATCTTGTATATTTTCTGCATCAGTCTTAGAATTAGTCCTTGCTTGGTGATGTCCTGGTTTCTGTTTTGGAGACTAATATTGGACACTAACATTGAATGGAAGGGATTCTGAGTGCTCCTGGGGTTTTGTAGCTTCTAAGACCTCTGTGCTCATAGAGTAAAATAATATATTTATTTGTACATACCAACATGTTTACATACATACATATTTCTACATGTAATTTTCCTGTATATAGGATGTAGTAAACAATTTGAAGATTGTTATTTCACTTCACCCATGTGGACTGCTCCTCCTCTGTCACCCTTCATCCAATCCTGTTCCTCTACTCAAATGTACCCCTTTCTATCTTTATGAGATCCTTTCATTTTATTCTTTTTATTTTTCTCATTTTTTCTAGCTTACATGTATGAGTGAAATCATTCCACCCTGACTTTGAAGCCCTTCATTAAGAGAAAAACATGATCCAAGATAAAAAAAACTATTTGGGATAATGGTAAAAAATTAAAAGACACATTGGTAAATCAAAAAGTTTGTTCATTTTAACAATAAAGAAAGTTGATGTGTTAGATTTGGGCAGCTTCAGTTTGAAATATACATAAGCAGTGGATTTGGATTTCTATAATCTAATATTTGCTATGGTAGATCGTGATCTGTAAATAAGTGTCAAGAAAGAAGTTATGAGGAATTTTCAGTTTTTATGACTATATATTGAGATGTGTCATCATTTATTCCCAAGAAGTTAAAACAACAATCAAAGATTACTTAAATTAGAGCTTGATCTTTGTTCATTCTAATGTTTGTTACACATGCCTATGGATAAAGATGGAGAACGTATATATTAATATTTTCAGAAGAGGTGAAAGAGCTTCTTTTGCATTGTCTTAGTTTATGCTGTGTGTCTGTTTGCACATTTTAGTCAAATCCATAATACTGATTTGGAGCTTTCTTTGAACAGTCTTTAAAATTCAATGACATAAAAATAGCTGCATAAATCTAGGGTACAGTGAAAATATGTTTTTCTTAATTAAGTTACATATATAAACATTTGACAGAAAGTTTCATTTTTTAAAATATTATTTTTAAATTGTAGTTGGACACAATACCTTTATTTTAATGTGGTGCTGAGGATTGAACCCAGGGTCTTGCACATGCCAGGCAAGTGTTCTACGTCTGAGCCACAACCCCAGCCCCAGAAATTTCATTATTGCGTATTCCTTAATAAATGTAATGATAAGTTAAAATTCAACTTCTTTGCAAAAATCTTTGTGAACACAAATTATTTACTGTGTAGACAGCTTTCTCTGAAAGACAACAAATATATCTTAAACAAATAATTGATTTTGGTTTAAAATTCAGCAAAATATACAGTTAAGTTTTTTTCTTTAAGATTTTTATTTTACACAGGCTGTTTGGCCCATGAATTCTGAACCTAGCCCTTATACAAAATGATTTAATCCTCTGGTAACAGAACAACCTTTAGTTACAGTTAACATGCATATTTTCTACTTTGCAATATACTGGGAAGTTTTCTCAATTTATACATGATCTTGACAGGCTCATATGTTTTCTGGCACAAGTTGGCTAAAATGATTGAAACTTCAGAATTGTAGAACATATCCATTGTATTTAGGAAAATAGAAATGCATGGATTACTTTGATGTCTCTCTAAATTAAATTACATGCAGCAAAGAAATCTCTTTTGAGACTTGGGCAGCACATGGAATCTCATTTCTCTAATTAGTTGCCTTGTTCTTGCTTCTGCTTCCATGGCATCCATCCACAAACATCCATCACAAACCAAAGAGGAGTTTCGTTTTGAATGACAGGCATATTACTAAGCTTGCAGGAGAAATATTGGGGGAAATAATATTTAGTAAAATTTTTGAGAAGCAAAAGACTCTGTATAGTATTTTTCTTGCAGTTCACTTACTACTCTCAAGTTATCTTCTAAGACATATTAAACGTATCCTCAAAGATTGATACTTAAATTGAGAGTATACCTATGTATGGGAACAAAGAGAGAGAGAAGTAGAAGAGAGGGAGAATATCTGCCCCATTTTAAAATCTGGTGTCACTGTTTCCACCCAGGTTCTGTGCAGGTAGTGGACATGGGTTTCCTCTTGTTGGAATGGGGTGGCTGAGAAATATAAGATAAAGGAAATGAAACAGAAAAAAAAAACACCACAGAACAAGAAAGTAGTTTCAAAAGCGGGTGCAGGATGGGCAAGCTGATCAAACAGATTGAGCTTCTAGACAAAATGGAGCCTGTGCCTGCTTTACTTATATCCTGAAACATCAAAGAGATTCTATAGAATGTTCTTTTCCAAAACTGGTTAAAGGTGGGCTGTTCAGTTCCTAATTGGTGACACCCATCTCTGGAGCTATTATGAGGAACCTTCCTACCAGAGCAGAGGGAAAGGTCACTTGCATTGGACAGTCTATGGCCGTGGGAGAGCCATGGAAAGTTCCCAATGCCAGGCCTTTTCTCTCTGATATCCATGGCAAGAGAAGATCCTCATGTATTTCACGGATGGCTTACCACACACTGTATCTGTTCACATCATTTCAGGACAGAGACGAGTACCTTATCTTTCTATAAGTGTAGACCTAAATCTATATATCTTCTATCTATAAATTTTTTTCTCAATTTACTTCTATATTGATATATAAAATTTTGAGGGACACACATTCAAACATAGTCATGATTTTTAATCATTTTAACAATTTAATTTGCATGCTGTAGTCAATTAAAAGTCTTTTCTGTTGTAATAACATGATATTTTTCATTAATATTTACTTTCTACTGATATAATCACTGAGGCTTAACTTTCATGGCATAAATTAAGAGTAGATTTTCTTAACCTTGAGGCCAGATGTGTCATGAAATACACTGGTGAGAATAAAACTTAGAAATAGACTTCCATGACAATTATATTTAAAGAGAAATGATAAAAAAACAACTAAAAACTGTGTGTGCTGGTTCACTCATGATTTTTTTTAAATAGATTTTTTTTAAATACATGACAGTGGAATACATTAGAATTCTTATTACACATATAGAGCACAACTTTTCATATCTCTGTATATAAAGTATGTTCACACCAATTCATGTCTTCATTCATGTACTTTGGATAGTGATGTCTATCATATTCCACCATCATTGCTAACCTCCTGCCCTCTCTCTTCCCTTCACACCCCTCTGCCCTATCTAGAGTTTGTCTAGCAATGCTATGCAATAAAGACTTCCTCAGTCTCAAAGTGATCTGTTTGTAAGCAAATTAAAAGAGAATTGAGTTTGACCAAGTTATAATTTCTCTGCCCATAGCCTACAATTGAAGCTGACCAAGTGTATCATCACATGAAACACTTTAATTCATCAACTAATTCCATACTCCAAACTGAAGAAATTAAAAGCACTGTTTTGAAGTTGCAGATTTAGCAGTTATGCTACTACGAATGCTCAACTTAATAAAAGCTATGAGCCTATTAGTCACAACAGGAATAAGGACATTGCTGTTGCATGTAAACATTTTTTGGTCCTAAGGTGGCTGGTTTTAAATTGAGATAACATATTGAGAGCTAGGAGGTGAATAAAGATCAATAACATTAAATAAATAAAGGAATAAAATGTACAGGCTTAACCACAGTACACACAGGGAAGGTTCTATATCTTTGTTGCCTAACAAAATTAAGTTTTGAGTAATTTTTTATACTTCAATACTTCAATAGTAACTAGTATCCCATGTAAATTTCATAGTATACACAATTGCCATGCTGATTTGTTTAATGGCAGCAGTTAAAAACGGAAGATAACATTTTCTTATATATACATTTTCAGAGAAGGAATAGGAATCTTTAAATCTTGTAATATGACCCATTTAAAGTATTGTTCAGATAATGATATGGAAAGCAACCACAAACTCTGCTACTCATGAACTAGTTTATTTATGTTAAATAGTTAAAAAATCTGTCTTTTTTGAATACAAAAACAAAAGACAAAAACAAAAACAAAACTATTGAAGCAATATAATTGCCAATTGTTTTCCTTTTTTACACATTCGTTTATACCCATGAAGATGTTGTACATTAAGAATAGTTCAATAAAGGGATGTCTCTACCAATGTTCTAATGTACTGAAGATATATTGTGTTTCTGGGATTTAAGAGTTCTTTCAATTTTAAACATTTTGGTAAATAATACAGATGAGATATCTGACATATATAACAATATTTTTGCCAAGCTTGCAATGAGAAAAAGTAGTAAATGATTTACTTCAATCTAGGAATATATAAATTACTTTTTCCTCCTATTCTAACCTAAGTGAAAAATGAGGCATGAAGAATGGAGAGTTGGTTATAAGATTGAAAATGTGAAAGACATTCACAAGAAGCATGAGTAAAATAAGCCACAGAGCAAAAGTATTTGCTCTACCCAGGGATAAAATATTATATTTACTGTTAAATTTAATAATGGTTGTGGGGAGTAATGACCAGCTTAGTCAGAGTAAAATAATGAAAATGTAGAAAATAAAGAATTAATAATGAAATAATAATAAGATTAATTAAGATAATTAAATTATATAAATACTTTGTATATAAAACACTTATACAGATGTTAAAATAGCATTATGAGTAAGCAAATGTACACAGCTTGACTATGAAAGACCAAAAAAATCTGTGATAAGGAAATAAAAGTTTTTAAAAAGACTGTGTTTAAATCAGATTTTTCACTGCTGTGACCAAAAGACTCAACAAAAATAATTAGAGGAGAAAAAGTTTTTTGGTTCATGGTATCAGAGGTCTCAGTCCAAAGATAGCCAACTGCATAAGTCTGGGCCTAGGTCAGGCAGAACTTTATGGTAGAAATTGTCAGACCAAGGGGAGAAAGAGTCTCAGAACAAGGCAATCAGGAAACAGAGAGCACTGGTCACCAAGGATGAAATATAAATCCCAAAAGCAAGTCCCCAGAGACCTACATCCTCCAACCACACCATACCTGCCTACACTCACCAACCAGTTAAGTCATATCAGTGGATCAATCTCCTGATTAGGTTACAGTTCCCATAATCTAAGTATTTCGCCTCCTTTATTAACACAGGACTTTGGAGCAGTACCTCATATCCAAACCATAATACATAATTTGAAATTGATGGAGAAATATCCCTTCATAATAAAGTCCAGTTCATTTATTTTATATAGATCTTTATTTAAACAAAATAATCATTTATACAAATGTCCTAGTTGTGTAATGTTTGACTTCAAGATATAAAAATCTGTTCCATGTATTTAGGTTTATAGGAACTACTATTAGTTTAAGAAAAAACTTGAGCAAATATTGTTCAAACCTGAAGCCTAGAAAGTCACTAGAAGCCTAGGAAGATTCTCTTTTTTCTCTTTCTCTATATCTTACTCCAGATCCCAACCTCAACACATGCACAAATGCACATGATTTCTGGCAGATCTTGCTCTGGATATTTACTTCCTTCTATTACCACTCTCTGAAGATTAGCTGTCACAACACTTATGAACCAAAACAGAAATTTTGGGTCCTAGAGTAAGAATTTCAATTTTAGGAAGGCAAAATTCTGATCAGAAAAGTAACCCTGCTTTGAGTCTGCATAACATTTTATGTAAGACTGAGAAAATGTTCATTGAATGGTCTGATCATCATCACCACTAATTAATCACTTCGCCATAAATCCATATTCCCTGTAGTCTTCTCCTTCACTAAATCTGGTAGACCATATGACTCATTTGAATAATCAGAATGTAATACAGGTTGAGTATACCTTATCTGAAATACTTGAAACTAAAAGCATTTCATATTTTTTTGTTTGGGACTTTGAAATATTTGCATACATGTAATGTGATATATTGGGAATGGGACCCAAGTCTATATTTGCAATTTACTTATGTTTCATATACAACTTAAACACAAGGTCTGAAGGTATTTTTATACAATACTTACCTAAGACCCATCACCTGAGGTCAGATGTGGAATTTTCCACTTGAAGCCTCATATGGGTGATAAACTGTTACAGAATTATTAGCATTTTTTATTTTTGTATTAAGGATGCTCAAACTATAAAAGTAGTATTCTGCATATATTCACTTGTGCCTTAATGGGCTTTACATCATCTGCTCTTGTGCCCTGAGTCACATGTAAAGAAATACTACCCTGATAGAGTAAACAAATGGAGAAAGAGTCTCTGGATTTTTTTTTTAAAAAAAGTGCAGAACCACTCATCATAAGATTGGAATAAATAATAACAGAGATCTTCTGTATAATTCATACTATGTGTATATGAAGTCACTCTGCACCTTTTCCACTATTTTCTACATTATAAGCCAATGAATAACTATCAAAGGATCAGAAATTAGTGTTAAAGGAGACATCATTTCTATATTCACATGTTGACAAAGAAATAAGTTAGTAATGTATTTTTTCTTGTTAATTAATTCAATAATCACATGAATCTGCAGTCCTGATACTTGCCTAATATAAGGCATTTTTAGTATTCTCAAGAAAATTTAATGGATAGCATTTTGCAGAAAAAATTATCTGAGATACATAAAAATTAATAATGATAGTGTTTTTATTAGTATCTCATGTTGATTGGAGAATTATAGCTAGGCATTGTGATAATCATTTTATCATTATATTCTCACAACTTTGTAAAATACTTATGTTCTTTATCTTCTATACATGAGAGAATTAAGATAGGCTTGATACACTTTCCAAAGTAACTCAGTTTATAGATGACAAAGCTTCTATTATACCATTATTGCTTGATTCCAGAGGCTGTACCCTTAAACATTATGAAATGAAACATATTCAAAGTGCATATTGATGTGGATCTTGTAATCTTATTTTAATATGGTATAAAAGCATTGTAATAGTTTAATGGATAAGGTTCTATGAATGAATACAGAACAATTGGAAGTTGAAGAGGTTGGCTTAGGAACAGTTTAAAAGCAGATGATTTTGAGAGAATGATGATTAAAAGATTGGTCAGTAACAAAGGAAAAGAAGTCATTCTAGAACTATCATCCAGTCATGAGTTCACTTCAGCTTGGGCATTACGTTTTTGTGTGTGGTGGAAGGAGATTAGATCCATGTCAACAACAGTACTGAGGGTTACTGTTTATTGCCAGTGTTCATTTCTAACCTCTGTTTTGTTTTTGTTTTTCCTCACTCAAATATCCTGCCCACTCAAAAAGGGCAATGGACTTATCAAATTTCTGATCCTGGCTGCAGCTGTACCACAGCTAAACTTATTTTTTTTTTTTATTTTCTCCTTTAGCCCCATGGACTTGTACAAATTCAAGTCTTAGAAATAATACCATGTCTGCTTCATTCAGAGAAATACAACAACAACAACAAAAATCTTCATTCTTCAACATATAACAAGGCAGTTGATTCTTTCCAATACTATCTTATGAAACAAGATTAGTTAGATAACAAGATTTATTTTGAAATAAGAAATTATACAATAATTTCAGTATGTTCAAAAAACATATGGTAAACTCTGTGTTTATAACAATTAGCGAACATAGTTCTCAGTTATCATTAAGTACTGTGTGCCACATTTTTTCAAGAAATGTGAATTTCTACTAATGTGTGATTAAAGGAATGCAAACTGCTAATACAGTGTTATGAATTAAATGTTGGGAAACAAGGAGCATTTATAGTACTGAACACCTAAAATGAAATACTGCCATTTGCGCAGCTGTAATAAAATTTAAAAAATAGAAGGTGATGACAGTTGACTAAAGATTACAACTTAAATTTTGTTATAAAAATAGTCCACCCAACAAGAGTCAGTACAGCAAAAGGACTGTTTTAATAATGCTCAACTTAGTGTATCCCAGCATACTCGTTATCAACTGTAATATATCACCTTCTCTAGAATTAATTATTTTTATAGAAGTTCCTTGTCATAGTGGGGTAAAATAGACAATTTTTGCATGTGATCGGTGAAGCAGATATATGACTGTCATTTCTCTGGTAAAGGTTGGGGCAAGGTCACCAGAAGTTTTTGCAGCTTACACTTGTTGTTTATCTGCTATCTCTCCCCATTTACATGGAGCAGCAGCTGAGTATGCAATTTTGGCACCTTACCATGACCTACTTTGAGATTTTTCAACTCATAGACCAATGTGGATCTCTGTAATGGGTTTATATTTCTCCTGAAGGACAACACACTAGCTAGATATGAGGGAGTAAGCACTGATATTTTTTTTGTGTGAGTAGAATAATGAATCCCAAAACATGTCTATGTGTTAACACCAAAACCAATACACATTACCTTAGATCTAAAAAGAATCTTTACAAATGTAATTAAGGTAATGATCTTGAGATGGAAATATATCCCAATTATTGAATTTGGCTTAATGTTATAACAGAAAAACTTAGAAGAAGGAGTCAGGAGCATCAGAATGAAACCGATGTGACAATTTAAAGATGCTATGCTACCGACTTTGGTGATGGAGGAAAGAACTATGAGACAAGGAATGCAGGAAGCCTCTAGAATCTAGGAAAGGCAAGGAAACAGATTGTCCACACAAACTCCAAGAGGAATTATCTGCCAAAAGCTTGATGTTATCCCATCAAAACCTATTTCAGATTTTTGAATCCAAAACAGTATGATAGTAAACTTATGTTTTCCTAGGCCACTAAACTTTTGCTGATTTTTTTACAACACATGGAAGATTAATGTGCATGAGTTACAACCCATTTTTGTTTCTATCAGCCCATGATTATAGATTCCATCTTGCCTTTGATCTTCCCCAATTTACATGAATCTTCCACTCCCAACTGTCTACTCTGAAAAGCTTCAACATTGGCAAGAATACTGCTTTTGCAGTGACTTTGTAACTGGATCCCACATGCACATAAATTAGAATCTTTATAACAAAAATTTATATATCATTTTTAATGGTTCTGCCAGCCTGAACCCTGATTGTAATCAAAGGTTTGGGCCTTAACAGGACATCATTTTCAAAAGAGCATAGAACTTTGTGGTTAATAAAGATATTTACAAAATATTTCTCTTCTTGTCATAACTTCTTGCACACGATTGTCTCAGCCTTCATTAAGAATGGTTTTGTAGCCAGGCTCAGTGACACACGCCTGTAATCCAAGTGGCTCAGGAGAATGAGGCAGGAGGATTCTGAATTTAAAGCTAGCCTCAGCAAAAGTGAGACCCTAAGAAACTCAGTGAGACCCTGTCTCTAAATAAAATACAGTAGGGCTGGGGATGGGGCTCAGTGGATGAGTACACCTGAGTTCAATCCCTGGTATAAAAAAAAAATAGGATGATTTTGTACCCAAAACCAAAATACTCTTCAACTAACTTCTTCTCCTTAATTGACCATGGGAAATTTGTGCTTACAGTTCACTTGTCACAGAGGTCTCAACAAACAGTTCTATCTTACTTAGAGATGAAATAAGATAGCCACATATGTACATACCGAATTTCAATCATTACATAGAGAAATGGTATTTTCTAATTTTTTGAAATGAAATTATACTAGGATTTTGAAACTTTATGTCTATAATATTTATAGGATATTAATTCTTTAAAGTGTATTGCAGATTAATGTGAGTTCTGAAATGCTGTTTCTTATTGGAAATGCTTAGGAAAATATCCACATAGAATTTCATAATTTCCATTTTTTAATTTTCATAAATTTCCAAATTTTACTTATTTTTCTCTTGGTCTTAGTCAAGTTATGTTGAAATATATGAATTTCTTATCCATGTGTGAGTAAATTATATATGAATTTCTTGTTTATTTTTAATGAGAAAAGAGATAGCTAAGACTTTCAAATTCTTGAAAGACTCCAGTTTTGTTTAGAAATATTTGCTTTTACTTATAAGAGTAAATAAATTTATTCATAAAAATAAATTTGTTTATCAGATCAAAAGTAAGATAAAAAGAAATTGTTTTTGGATGCTTTCTTTCTCTTAATTTCCTCTCAGTATGATAAGGTAAATGGCATAGTTGCTCTTAGAGGAATGGAGAAATTTTTATTGCATGATTTTTGCCACAGACTTTGGAAAATCCTCTCTATTTTTCAACTTGGACAAAGGGAATTCATACTTTTGTAGTCCTGAGCTTTAAGAATGTTCAGGAGCTTGTTGAATATTATCTTCTCTATAAATATGTCCCATATACACTCCACAATACTTGACACCAATGAGTGTTATTTGATTTAAATAACTGAAAGAATTATGAGGAACCTTAAAAGTATTGGTGTTAAACATATTAATTTGGAAAATTAAGCCTATATCTGGTATTTAAAACCAAGAGGGCAGAAGTTTTAACCTAGAGCCTTTTTTTTTTTTTTTGTGAAGAGACAAGAAAATACAGAATAAAACCTGACATTTAAATGACGGATACAAAAAAAGAATGGAACAATGAAAAGCAAAATGCAGCACAAAAATGAGATTTTAAGGCCAAAAAAAGAAAGAGCATATGCAAAAAAAACTCAAATCAAGCACTTTTGAATATTTTAAACCCTGCTTATGATAGCTGTGTTCAAATCACCAGTTTCCTTTCACTGTAAAAAAACTGTTTTACTTACATACATAAAATATCCTCCTTGTAATTAAAAAAAAAAAAAATATATATATATATATATATATATATATATATATATATATATATATATATATATATATATCGGTATGGTGGGGCCTACCTGTGATCCCAGTGATTCAGGAGTGTGAAAAACGAGTATTGCAAGTTTGAGTCCAACCTAAGCAACTTAGCAAGGTGCTAAGCAACTTAATTAAAACCTGCCTCACAAAATTTTTTAAAATAAATAAATATATATATATATATATATATATATATATATATATATATATATGTAAAAAGGGCTGGGGATGTATCTTAGTAGTGAAATGTCCCCAAATTCTTTTTTTTTTTAAGAGAGAGTGAGAGAGGAGAGAGAGAGAGAGAGAATTTTTAATATTTATTTTTTAGTTCTTGGTGGACACAACATCTTTGATGGTATGTGGTGCTGAGGATCGAACCCGGGCCGCACGCATGCCAGGCCAGCGCGCTACCACTTGAGCCACATCCCCAGTCCGAAATGTCCCCAAATTCAATCCCCCTTATAAGAAAAAGAAAACTAGAAAGATTCATCATTTATCCAATTGTCAACTAGATAATACATCTTAGAATTATGAACATGTCAGCATATCTTTCTATCTAAATATCTATACCTCCATCTATGTGTCTATTTATTTATTAATTTATAATTTTGTTTTGTATCAAAGCATGCTGTTGTATAGGTGTGACATGATGTAGCTACTTCTACATTAATGTTTGTAGCATTTATTCAATGATTACACTCTCTATTCTCCTAAATCTTATATTCATACTATTTAGAAAGGAGATGAGATAGTTTATTTTTTTATTGGTTGAAAAATAGGGATTGAACACAGGAGTGCTTAACCATTGAGCCATATCCCCACCCTTTTGTATTTTTTATTTAGGACAAGGTCTCACTAAGTTGCTTAGGGTCTCTCTAAATTGCTGAGGCTGGGCTTGAACTTCCATCCTCCTTCTTCAGCCTTCTGAGCCTCTGAGATTATAGGCATACACTCCATGCCTGACTGATATATTTTAAATTATCATGTATTTTAGACTTAGAACATATAAGAAATTCTCTACAATCAATATAGAATATAATTTAAAATGTTAAAAGCAAATATCTAAAAATATTTAATTTAATGTTTTTATAATTTGAAAGCTGAATATAAATATAAATGGGTGGGTTATAGACTAGGAGAAATTTTAAAATATTTAGAAAATTCAAATATTAATGGACAAAATACATAAGGACTAATAAAAGTCAAGAATAAAAATATGATCAACTATGTGTATCATGGGAAAAAGTTTATGGTTAGAAATTCAAGGTATGATATAATAGTAATTATACTCATATACTATTGATCTCACTGTTGAAGGAAGAGAAAGTTAACCATTTGATGGGTTAAAGTATCTACATAATCTTCTGCATTTGGGATTTCTTTACTATTCCCAGTTTCCTCCTCCAACTACCTGGGTTATTGACAAACACTACAGTCCCAAAGGCCTGAACACAAGGTAAGATGATGGATTTATTGCTGCAACTTGACCTATGAGTCAAGGATAGATGCACAGAGGTTGATTTTATGAGTTTCCTTACCTGCTACTGTCCTAACTAAATACCTTTGTGGTTATTACTTGTGCTTCTGTTATCCACAACTTATGGGTGTAAGATTCCCTTACTAACCATGTTTTGCAGTACATTCTAGCTTAAAGTTTTCTTATGCTTGATCTTTAACTGATTAGATCCTACCTGTACTCTATCAAGAACTAATATTTCAAATTGTGTGATAGTATTAAATTTTATACAATATTTTTCTATAATTTCCATGATTAAGGTAGGGCATAGTGGCACATGTATTCAGTGCATTAGCATGAATAAAAATCCCTTAATATTTACAATATATCCATGCTTAGTAAATACCTTTCAGATATTACTGTGTAAGAAAGTGTTAGGGTTTGAACCTAAATTTTTTCCCAAATGTTGTGGGTTGAAGATTTAGTCCCCATTGCAGCCATGAGCAAAAGCAATTGGATCATGAGGACTCAACTTCATCAATGGATTAATCCACTAGTAGACAAAGTACTGGAAGATGGTAGAAACTGCAGGTGGGACATAGTTGGAGAAAGTACGCACTTGGGTAGTGACTTAGGAGGCTAAATCTTGTCCATGGACCCTTTCTCCAACCTCTCTCTTGGATTTTTGGCTGCCATGTGCTGACTAAGTTTTATCTCAGCCTTTCAGCTGATCTTCAGCTGCTATGTCCTTCTGCCATGATTTTCTAACTCACCTCAGGATCATAGCCATGAAACCAGCTGATCATGGATTAAAAACTCTGAAACCATGAGCCATAATAAAGTTCTCCTCCACCAAGTTGTTTGTGTCAGTTATTTTGGTCACAGCCATGGAAAGCTGACTAACACAGAAAGTAATGCCCAGTTTTCCTCTGGTATGGGATAGTCTCCCAATTTTCTAGTCCATGAGATTTCCACACTTTCCCACCTCTATTCTCCCTCTGTCTTGAATATCTTATTCCCTCTTTGTTGCCCATCCCCATCTTCCCTCACCACCCAGAATATGAAATAACTTATTCATTGGCTTATATTTTTCCTAAATTTTAAAGAGAGTTTATGACTTTATATTTTTCTGTTTTCCTGCCTACAAGTCTCTGAAATTAAAGAGCTGGGTACATTCCAATTTTAAAAAGAAGGAAATAGTTAGGTTACTTATTTGGAGTATATGTGCCTGTTAGAAAACATGTGAAATTAAACTGATGGGTATAAATTAAATTGTGAAAATAAAACAATATTACAGTAGCTTTTCTAATCACTTAAAAATGCTTAGAAATCTCAAGAAATTTGACTTTAATTATAGATAGAAAAATCCAAGGAGATAAAGATCACATTTAGGAATTGAGACTAACTTACTGTATTTTTGTGTAAGTCTATTAGTAATTGAATCTAACAAATACTAGTTCATTCATAAGTAAGGAAATAATTAGATGGAGGTTATCAAAAGATAATCAGATAATTATTGTCAAATCAACACATGAATTATAATTTGTACCAAATCATTTAAATATAATTACAAAGAAGTATAAAATAAAAAAATAAATTCAAGGAATCTATGTAGGTGTTAAACAAGGAAGAAAAATATAAAATTTAATGGAGTTATGATTGAAGGAAATTGAAAAAGAAACAACTTATGATGTATAATTATTTAGTAGAAATGATTAAAAGTATTTTAGAAAAAAATTTGTGTACTTTATAATTATATTAAAAGAAAATTCAATTAACAAATAATTGCCACCTCCCACCCAAAACCTATGATTTCATCATACTAGACCAAAAGAATAAGTACCCAATTTATAAATCCTTTCACACATGGGTAATTTGCTGAAAAGTCAAGAAAATATTCTTAATAAATTATGGCTATTTACTATTAGGTATGTCCCTTTCTTATGTATTGCACCATCTAGGGCATTCACTGGGGAGATCACTTAGTTTTATCTACTGATCTGCTCTCACCTACATCTCAGAAAGTACATCTTTTTCTCTAGACTTAGTCAGGTTTATGTACTATAGAGATGTGATTTTGATGTACTCATTTGGAATAGAGATAAAATATAATAGTGTCTCTTGCCAACTGGAGTCTGCCTCTTATTGATCTGAAGAGGTCATATATTGACAAAGGTATATTAATATTTAAATTTTAAAAATGTAAACAACCCAAGTCTTCCTCAGTGTGATGATTATGTGGGAATGCTTTTGTATTCCTGGCATCCATGGACACTCTGTGTGTGTTATCAGCTGCTGTGCTTCTGTTGTGTGACACTGTCCCTCCCCCTTGGATCTATTCTTGATTGAACTATGACAGACTCTTGGCTTCTTCTTCTATGTACTAGAAATTTGAAACAAATAGTTACAATGAGTCTATCAGATTTCTGTGTGAAAATATCTGTCAGAAGAAAGGGGGGAGGAGCAAAGGATGATCAACCTTGAGCACATGGAATATACAATGTTAAATTGTTGCATGGAGAAAGAGGAAAAGTAAGAGGCACAGAGAATAAAAGGTCAGAAAAAAAAATGTCCAGGCACAATGAATGGCACATGCCTATATTCCCAGAGGCATAGGAGGCTGAGGCAGAAGGATTGTGAATTCAAAGCCAGTAAAAGCAAGGAGCTAAGCAACTCAGTGAGACCCTGGCGGTAAATAAAATACAAAATAGGACTAGGGATATGGTTCAATGGTCTAGTGCTCCTGATTTCAATTCCTGGTACCCCCCCCACACACACACACACACAAAGAAAGCAAAGCAATGTAACGTTTTTATTTCTCTTACCTTTAACTTCAAAAGACAATTATGGGCCTTGCCTAGAGGCCAGACTGGAACACTGTGTGTGCTGCCCCATCCAGAGCCAGGAACCACCTCACCTGGCCTCACCAAGATGCTAAAAGGAATACCTTGCCCACACAGAGAGGAACACCACTATGGTTCCCTATCTACCAATGTGTGGCTGCAACCAAAACACCTCCATCTTGGGACACTTGCAGCCACCTTCATAGCACATGGTAATCTCCACCATGGGACTACTGCCCATTGCAGGTGACAGCTGCCCATTGCAGCACCACATGCCACAGTGTGCCATCACTGAACAGGCCTCCCAACACCATCACACAGTCCATTCTTCCTGCCTCACTTCTGAAAGTGGTTGCCTTCATCTTAGGACAACTCCGCTGCCATCTTGGGTTACCTCTGCTGCCACTTCCACCACCTCTAGTTGGGGCAGGTTCCTTCTTGGGACACCAACTGAGGCCTGGTAGCCCAACAGTAAGGTACATGCAGACTTGATGATTCTGCAGCCATGAATTAGGAACATGGCTGTTGCCATATAGGGACAACAACCAGGATCTTGAAGACCATCACCAAGGTCTGTCCCTGTGGGCCAGTAGCACCAGAGGCATCCCTACTAGGTTTGCTAACAGTCACTGTCCTGAAGTGGAGGCAATAGGGAACTTGCATGAGGTTGCCCCCCCTTTTTTCCTTACTGCTAAAAGCCAACGTCTTCTGTTCTCTTCTCACTCATCTTATATTTCAATACATATATATTCTCACATCCTATCTCATAAACATCACATCCTACCACCCCTTCTCTCTCTGTCCACCACTAGAAACTGTAAATCCTTATGCAAACTTACTGGTTTCATTGTAGAAGATACCATACTTGTCATTTCTGTTTATACCAGCAAAATTTTAAGTGTCTAAATACAAGCTAATTGATTTATGGCTGCATATTAGTTGCATTAGATGCTATAAACATTGATCTCCCCCTTAAAGGTGAGGCATTCATAACCTTCAGGGACACCATAAGATTGTAGGGTAGAACTGCAATGCCTTTGATCTGTACTGCAAGAGAAGAAGACACAAAGACAACATGAAAAACCTAGGGGGTGAAATGCCCCAAATAAACCAAGGTACTATAATAATAGAATCCACTGACAGCACAGTAGATGAAAAGACACAGATGGAGTTCAAAATATACAAAATTAATGTACATGAGATTGTACATACTCATCTCACAGGAAAACACATCCACAGACTGAAAGTGAAAGGATGGGAAAAATTAATTAAATAATTAAATAATTAAAGTGATCTCTAAATTAAAGAATGACCTAAGAGAACAAATACAGGCAACTATTGATCACACCAACAAAGAAATAAGAGATCATGCAGGTAGAAAAACATTACTTCAAAAAAGAGATAGAAATTCTGAACAAAAAAAAAAAGAAAAGAAAAACAGAAATCCTTGAAATAAAGGAAATAATAAAACAAATAAAAACCCAATAACAGACAGATGATATCATTTGGAAGACAGAACCTCAAACAATGAAGACAAAATATACAATCTGGAAAATAGAGGTGACCACATAGGGAAGATTGTAAGAAACCATGAATAGAACTTCCAAGAATTATGGTATAACATCAAAAAGACCAAATCTTAGATGTATCAGAATAGAGAAAGGCATAGAGTTTCAAACCAAAGGAATGCACAATCTCTTCAATGAAATAATATCAGAAAATTTCCCCAAATATGAAGAATGAATTGGAAAATCAAATACAGGAGGCTTATGGGAAAACAAATTTAAAAAATAACTACAGATCTACACCAAGTCACATTATAGTAAAAATGACCTGCATACAGAATAAGAATAGAACTTTAAAGGCCACAAGAGAGAAGAATCAGATTACAAATAGGGGAAGACCAATTTGGATATCAGCAGATTTTAAACTCAGATCCTAAAGGCCAGAAGATCCTAGAACAATATAGATCAAGCTCTGAAAGAAAATTAATGCCAACCAAGAATCTAATATCCAGCAAAATTAAGCTTTAGAATTAATGATGAAATAAAAACCTTTCATGATAAATGAAAGTTAAAAGAATTTACAGTGAGATAACCTATACTACAGAACATTCTTGGAAAAATATTCCATGAGGATGAAATGAAAAGCAACAATGAAAACCAGGAAATAGAGAAACTACACTAAAGGAAAGGTCAATCAAAGGAGAAACAAAGTCAAGTTAAAAAGTCAAGTTAAAAACCAAAAGTCAAGTTAAAAACCAAGTCAAGTTAAAAACCAAAAATAAATCAAAATGACCAGAACACAAAACATATTTCAATAATAACCCTAAATGTGAATGGCCTAAACTCATCAATTAAAAAACATAGACTGCAATTTGGATTAAAAAAAGACACAACAATATGCTGCCTTTAAAAGACTCATCTCACAGGAAAAGACATCTACAGATTGAAAGTAAAAGGATGGGAAAAAATGTATCACTCACATGGACCATGTAAACAAGAGGAGTTTCCATCCTCATATCAGATAAAGTAGACTTCAAACCAAAGTTAGTGAAAAGGTATAAAGAAGGACATTTGATAATATTCCAGGGAATGATAAATATCTATGCCCCCCAAAAGTTGGCATCTATGTATATCAAACAAACCCTGCTCAACTTCAAGAGTCAAATAGACCACAAAACAATAATACTGGGTGACTTTAACCTACCTCTCTCACCACTGGATAGATCTTCCAAACAAAAACTTAAATAAACTATAGAAACCAATAAAACAATCAATAACTTAGACTTAACATAGATATACAGAATATTCCATCCATCAATGAGCAAATACACTTTTTTTCTCAGCAGCACATGGATCCTTCTTCAAAATAGACCATATGTTATGTCACAAAGCAAGTCTTAATAAATACAAAACAAAACTAAAATGCATTACCTTGTATTCTATCTGACCATAATGGATTGAATTTAGATATAAATGATAAAATAAAAAGTAGAAGTTACTCCACCTCCTGGAGACTAAATAATATGCTACTGTATGATTCCTGGATAGTAGAAGACATTAGGGAGGAAATAAAAAAAATCTTACAAGTAAACAAGAACTCCCTTATAATATATCAACATCTCTGGGATACTATGAAGGCAGTGCTGAGAGGAGTTCATTGCATTAATTCACTCATTAAAAGAATACAAAGTCAAGAAATAAATGACTTGATATTACATCTCAAAGCCTAGAAAAAGAGGAATACTAATGCCAAAAGTAATAGAAGATAGGAAATAATAAAAATCAGGGCTAAAATCAATAAAATTTAATCAAAATAAATAATTCAAAATATTGACAAAACAAAAATCTGGTTCTTTGAAAAAATAAATAAAATTGACAAATGCAAATCAAAACTATTCTAAGATTTCATCTCACTCCAGTCAGAATGGCAATTATCAAGAGTACAAACAACAGTGTTGGTGAGGATGTGGGGGAAAAGGCATATTCATACATTCCTGGTGGGACTGCAAATTGGTGCAGCCAATCTGGAAAGCGGTGTGAACATTCCTTTGAAAACTTGGACGGGAACCACCATTTGACCCAGCTATCCCACTCCTTGGTCTATAACCGAAGGATTTAAAAACTGCATAATACAATGAAGTAGTCACATCTATGTTTATATTAGCATAATTCACAATAGAAAAAATGTAGAACCAACCTGGATGGCCTTCAATAGATGAATGGATAAAGCAACTGTGATACACACACACACACACACACACACACACACACATACATACATATACATATACATACACACACAATGGAGTATTGCTCGTCAATAAAAGAGAAAAAATTATGACATATGCAGGTAAATGGATGGAGTTAGAGAATATCATACTAAGTGAAGTAAGCCAATACCCAAAAAAACAAAGGCCAAAATGTTTTCTTGATAAATGGATGCTAATCCATAATAAGGGGTGGGATGGGATGAGCGTAGAAACTTTGAATGGGGCAAAGGGGAGGCAGGGGGAGGGCATGGAGGTAGAAAAGATGATAGAATGAGAAGGTCGTAATTACTCTAGATATATGTATGATTGCACAAATGGTGTGACCCTACTTTGGGTACAACTAGAGAAGTGAAAAATTCTGCTCCATTTGTGTACAATAAATCAAAGAGTATTCTGACATCATATGTAACTGTTTGGAATGAATGAATAAGTACATAAATAAATAATCAAATGCCAAAAAAGACAATTTTCATCTGAGGAAGGAGATTGTTGATGCAAATACAAGATACTAGAATGGAGACCAGTTCAAGATGTTCTTAGCTGTTCTGATAATTTTGCTGTTGCAGTACAGATGAGGCTGGATACCAAGGAATTAGCAAGAAGCAGGTTTATTGGCTGCAGCCAGGTCCAGAGGGGAAAAGGCTTTTACCACCAACAAATAAATCCCTCTGAAACCCAAATTTAGAAAGTTTAAGAACTTTATACCCAGTGTGTAATCGGAGAGGCTCAGAGGGTCACAATCAGTAAAAGTTCACACAAAAACAGCTTTTTCCACTGTTCTGGGAAACTTAACCCAGGCCTGGATATAAAATCAAGGACACACTCTGGGAAAACCAGTGCCCAGTAAAGGGAGAGTTTTCCTCTCCTTTATTTCTGCCAGCTGGCTCAGCAAGGAAGGACCTGACTCTTGTCCTTTTAAATGCAAACATCTCCATGAAGACCTTGGGTTACTTTCTTATAGCACTCTGCTCCTGCAAGCATAGCCCCCATCTGAAAATTTTTTTGGCAGAAATTTTCACGGAGAGAGTCTAAGAACAATTATGGTGAGGTTTCTGGAGAAGCTTAATTAAGATTTTCTGTAGAGGAAGGGGGTTCTACTACATTGCCATTATAGGTGATGAAGAGAAAAGTCAGGATTAAATAGGAGCTTTTGAGACCAGAAGAGAGAATCAAACCCTAAACAGTTGTGTGAAATTTTTTAGTGATAGGTTCTTTCTGCCCTGGATTTTATTTTTTTTTTCCTCCTCTACTAGTCCTCTTCTTCCTCTTCCCTAACTTATCATTAACTCCATTTTTTTTTGTTCACAGTGTTTTTAAAAAGTTGTATGTATATGTATAGAAATTTATCTATAATAAACTTACTATTACTATTATGTGAGATTGTTTTAGTCAGCTTTTTTGCTGCTGTGACTAAAAGCCCCAACCAGAACAATTGTAGAGGAGGAAGACTTTATTTGGGAGCTCACAGTTTCATAGGTCTCAGTCCATGGACAGCTGGCTTCATTCCTTGGGGATATAGGTGAGATGGAGGGAAGCTTCTGACATGATGGTCAGGAAGCAGAGAGAGAGTCCATTCACCAGATACATAATATATACCCCCAAACCATGCCCTCATTTGGTCCAGCCACATCCTACCTGCCTTCAGTTAATCCCATCAGGTGATAAATTCACTGAGTTAAGACTCTCACAACCCAAATTTTCATATCTAACCTTCTTGCATTGTCTCACATGTGAGCTTTTGGAGGACACCTTATATTCAAACCATAACAGAGATATTCAAGATTATATTTTAAGCAATTCAAACTAAGCCACATATTTTATTTTTACTATTAAAGTTTTGACATCTATCAAGACTCCTGTGATTTGGTAATCCAATGTTGATATGGGTTTAATTTTAAATCAATAGTATATATTTCCAGTGTATGGTATAATTGCAGGGTTGAGAAGGGTCAAATGGGTAGTGACAATTACTAGAATTGTTAGAGGCAGAATAATTTATTGTTCTAGTCAAAATATGCTGAGAACAGGGCTTTATTTGACAAATTACGAAATGGTTTTGGGCCACAGTTCTTTCCATAAAAAATGTAATTTTTCTTATATCTTTTTCACATATCTTTAAGTTATTTGACTGCTATGGCTAAAATAATACAACACCATTAAGTGCTTCATGGAGAAGGTGAGGCATAACAGAAGAGTAGGTGGGAAAAATAGTCCATGTGTGGGCAGAACACACCTTAGAAAATTCCACAAAGCATACATAGAATGGCTCCTGTGTAGGAGTACTTCTACCTATCATTTGTTTTACTTCTCCAGACTAGATCTACCCTCCCATACTGCTTTACAAACTTTTCCCATCTACTTCTCCTGTGGTTTCAAGGCTTTATATATAATTGCAAGTGTATGCAGAAAGTTAAGACATATACACAGAAAACATAATTTTGATAACAATTTCTCCTGAGCTAAATAAACTGTGGCTCAATTCAATCTTAATTAAGCACAGTGTTCACCAGCCTGTATAAGTAGACAGTTTCCTAATGTCTACACAAATTATTCAATTAATTTTGACAATATATTTTAGATATTGTATTTATTTTGCTGTCTTTGAAAATAGTTTCATCGGATAAGTTTCTTTAAAATGCCATTAATTTCTTCGCTGATTATATTACACAAAACACACATAGAAGTCCTGATTATAGTGATATATATTCATCAAGTTTCTAAAATATTACTTTAAAAAATATTACAATTAATTACAATATGTAAATTTACTGCCAATATTTCAATAGCTGGTATTGCTTTAAAAGTTATATCTCTTTGAGATACAGCCTAAGATAGGACATAACAATAAATTCTTAAAACTATTTGCAATTACTATGTTGGTACTTTTTGGAACTTTAATTTCAGAAAGATGTATGTTAGTAATTATGAGAAAATATTGTCAAATGGTACATTGCAATCTGGGTGCAATCCAAATTAAAAGAAACACACAAGTGCATACATATACACATGCCAGGGAATATTTTGGAAACAATATGAAGAGTCCTATAGTAGATGTACTGATCAAAATTTTAAAATGTTGATATTCTGTCAATGTTTACCTTATGAGAGTCAATTGTGGTTCAAGATCATTTTATAATTTTACGAGAAATTTCTAAAGGAATTTCTTCATTTTCCAGAATTGTTTCAAAGAAAAAATATTAATCAGGGTGTGCCAGAGAAATGGGTACACATGGGTACAAATACACACACACACACACACACACACACACACACACATGTGTATGTGTATGTATATGTGGTGCATATATATGCATATATATGACATACATAACTCATGTTTAGCACATATATATGAATATCTATGCATAGATACAAATATATATATATATATATATATATATATATATATATATATATATATATATACACACACACACACAGAAAGACAGTCAGAAATTGTAAGATTCTAAGATCTTGATTCCTATAATTATGGAGCCTGAGAAGCCCATGATTTCCTATCTTCAAGCTGAAGACCCAAGAAAGTCAGTGGTAAAGTTGGAAGGAGTGAGCTCATTCCAGTCTGTAAGTGCAGGGATTGCCAAGGGCAGAAAATTCATCTTCCAACTCCTTCTGTCAGGCAGAGTGAATTCAACATTCTTTCCCATTTTTATTTATTCAGTCCCTTGATAAATTGGATGTTGATTATCTGCACTGCTGAAGACAGACCTTCTTTACTCAGCCTGCCAATTCAAATGCTAACCTCCTTCAGAAATACCTTAGAGTAGCTTCAAGAAATAATACTTTACCATATATCTATGCTTCCCATGGCACTGAAAATGAACCATCACAGAAAGTCACAGTGTATCCTGAGAACAGAATAATTTTTCTCCTGAGCTAAAGTATAGCTTTGGCATGTACTTTTATATTTCTGGCCCTCAGGACAATTCCAGAATATGGATCTAGAATCCAGTTCTTTTTGGTTTCTTCTCCCTTGAGCATACCTGAAACAGTGTTATGAATCTAAGACACATGGGAAGCAAATCATTTGTATTAGCCATGAAAACAAGAGGCTAATTAGTATGTATGAAACACATTAAAATAAGAAAGTGGCCCTCTGCTTACCAGTATGAGGAAAAAAATGTGCAATACCATTTCGTCATTCATTTGCTTCTTTGTTTTCATCTTGGATTGCTCTTTTTAATTTGACAAAAATGCAGCTTCATTGGGCTGTCTGCAAATAAACGACTATGCAGTATCTGTGTTCCCTTACAGTGTTTTGAGTCATAACCCAGAAAGAATACATATAAAAATTAGAATTTTTACACCAGCAAATTTCCCAGTTGTCAGAATTGACTGAGATTGTATTCACAGAAATTGCTTGTAACCAGCTCAATCTCTAATATGTTTAATAGCTTTGTGATTTTTCTCTAGATTTTTTTTTCTGTCAAAAAGGCCACTTTCAGATACTGGCCTTCTATCATCCATCTTAAAAAAAAAAGATAAAAGAAAAGGAAAAAAAAGAAGTGGCACATGTTCTCATAAATCTTATTCTTGAAACATAGTACAAGCATAAAGTGGTTGTTGAATTTGGTACAAAATAACCATTAAGACATTTGGTTTGGTTTTGATTAGGGATTCTTCAGAGGTTAAAACATAATGCTGGCTGGGCACAGTGGCATATACCTGTAATCCCAAATGCTCAGTAGGCTGAAGCAGAAGGATTGCAATTTCAAAGCCAGCCTCAGTAACTTAGCAAGGCACTAAGCAACTCATTGAGACTCTGTCTCTAAATAAAATACAAAATAGGGCTGGGGATGTGGCTCAGTGGGTGAATGCTTCTGAGTTCAATTGCCAGTGCCAAAAAAAAAAAAAAAAAAAAAAAAAAAAGAATATTCTTCAAAATTTAACTTGGGGATGGCAAATGTTAGAAAAAATTCATAGTATAATATATGGGAAGAGAGAGGAACAAAGTTGTCACTGAGAAATCCGTACAAAACATGTCCTCATAATTTTATGGAATTTGTTTTCACTACAAAGTTAGCCTTCGCAACAGAGAAAATGGTACTGATGAGAACATTAAAGAAGTCCAAATACTTTTTGTCTAGCATATTTTGACATTAATTAATTTTTGACCATTAACTAGTGAAACACTGAAGACCTTTACTTTTAATGTATAAATGAAATGACCTGCTAGATCATCATTTTAATTATGTTTAATATTGAATAATAACAAATATGGTTTTACATGATTTCCTAAATAAATTAAATATATGCAGTTAGATCTACTGTTAAAATTTGATAAAAATATATAAAAAAATAGTTACATACAGTTTAAGGCCTGTAAATATAGAATTTTGAACACTAATGTGTTCAATTAAACTAATAGAAGTATATTACTTAAATATCAGCAAATCTGCTTGGACTTGAAAATTTGTTTTCTCATATCAAAATTACCATACAGAGGAACTGGAAGAATGATCCAGACTTAACTTAAAATGAGTCAACATTACAGTTTTCCTCTATCAGCAAGCTTTCTTTTGTCAATATTCTTTTCAAAAAGGAAACAACAAAGGTAATAAATAAATAAAATTATTAAGGAAAAAAAAGTTTTTTAAATGATTTTTTTCTCCATTTATGGTAAGATCACTTTAAACATTGATAGAATCATCAAAGCAATATTATAAACAGCAAACACATTTGCTTAAGGGCACCACAGTGTAAGAGCACATCATTTGTGCCACTGAGAATTTTCTCATTCCTTTTGCCTGCTGATATTTATTCTCCTTACATTTCCTTACAGACACCGACTTTCCATCCCTTTGCATTTCTTTCTATTGACTGTCCTTTCAAAAAAAAAAAATCCCCAAGACTTTATTGCCCAGTGTTTTCTCATTTATTTGCAGTGATTTTTGTTTTGAAAATAATTAATTAAGTGGACTGACAGTTATTTAAAATGAGATAATTTCTTAAAGAAGTTTTCTACAAAGAATATTGGGGAAAGCTCTGTCAAACAGTGCTTCTTTTTAGAATCAGCTCTGCTTAGGACCATCTGATGGTCCTTTGACTTGCTTGGTCAGGATTTTAGCTGGTGTATCCCTTAGCTTTGGGTATAGTTGGAAGCAGGTCAACTTGTGACTTATGTTTTAATAAAATGTTCTTGTTATTAGCTTACCTTGGCCTGTGTGTTCACTGCTGACTCAACAGTACTTCTAATTAGGGTTCTTAATTCTTGGCTCTTTCAGTACCTGACTATTGTGCTGCAGGTGCTGTTGTAACTGAGCTAATCAATGATAAACAAATTATAGAGAATTAGTTCACTTACTGTCAGGATTATATTCTGAAAGGTTTGGGTGATTTTTTTCCCCTTCTTTTTCTGGTCATCAAATTTTGTTAAATTGTCATGTTCCCTAAGATAACAAATCCTGAAAATAGCTCTCCAAACATGGCTCTATATTATTTCTGAGTGAGAACATCTTCTTCTTATGGTGTAATAGGCAATTCAGACATCGCAGGGCATTCTAAGTGAGATATAAAGCAGGTCAGCCTCAGAGTTTGAAGGAGATGAATGTGGTAAAACATCGTCCTGATGATGCCTTAGTTCGCTGACCTTGGCATGGGAATGAAAAGTTATTTTAAATTCAAAGCAAAGTTACTAGAGCTTCACAGTAACTTATTAAGCTGATATCCTAGCCTTGCATTTTTTCCACTTTTTGTGCCTGACCTCACCGTCTCTGGAATTCATCACCATAGTCTAAATGCTCTTCCTCTGTCAGTATCTAAACACGGCCCGAGTTTTTAGCAAGCTAACACAGCAGATTCCTAAAATGCCTTTAGAATCATTCTACTTGCTCTTGGAATGGTATCTGGTGTGTGCCTGCTCACATTTAAGAACTGTATATGCTCTTTTCTCCCTAAAGCATTTTCTGTAAGTTTTCAGAACTTAGCCAGCACTCCCTGAAGTGCTTCTAATACCATATCAAGTTTCACCCTACATTGTGTTTTTGTTAACATGCTTATTTTCTTTGTCAGACTGTGACATTGTTGAACAAAGAAGACTCTATACCTTATTGAAATTTTATTTTCAGCATCTGCTATGGTAACTCACATATGTGATATCTTCAACAAATGCTTGTAGAATGACCAAATGAATGAATGAATGACCTCCATTTGTGGGTTTCCCTCTTTACTATTATCTTAGCATGATGGTTAGCATAGCAGCTGGTATGCAATAAGAATTTAGTTCATATTCTGCCTTTGCCTCTGTATAGCTCTGCAAGTCTGTTGAAATCATTTCTTGGTAAAGATTAATGATTACAAATTCTATCACAGTGTCTCATCTAACGACCAAACAAGGGTGAGTGTATCTGTGTGTACATTTTTGTATTAAATATTTTAATTTATTCATAAATATTGAATGATATGAAACGAATGCTATATAAATTGGATCTAAATGACAAAATAAATAGAAATGCACAAACACACATATTCATATGTATCATTCATACTGAAGAACATGGTAATTATTCTTATTTCCGTGAATAGGTGGATATATTTTGTTGTATATTTTGTTGTATATTTTTGTTGTATATTTTGTAGTATATTTTAATATATTATAGTAGTTATTTTAATGTGCTTTTATATTTTATATTTTAATATAGCTTACAGTATCCTCAATGACATTTACTTGAAATACATTGCTTTACTCTTTTTAATATGTCTTTGAATTATTATTCTCATCTTTGTTCCACAAAGGAGCTGAGATGCACTACTGTTATGGAACATGATGAGATTGCAGTTGATCAGGAGAGACCTGAGCATTAAATGCACACTTTTCTCAATCTGAAGCTGTGTACTATCTAGGTTAGGAAGAGGGATGACATCATTCCTAACTAGAGAGAATGGTATGGACTTTACAACAACAGATAATTCTCCAAGCCCTAGAAGGATACCTATGTAAATAATGATGAATTCTACAGTGTAGTGCCATTCAAGGGTATGTAACCAGCCTCCACATTTTTATTCATCATTATAACTAAAGACGAATTCATCAACTAGGCATTGCAATGAAGGATATTGAGAAAAAACAACATCTATTTATTCCTGAATTTTTTCATTTGTCATTGAAAATATCTATTTAGCTCTTTCTCTGCATAAAGCACAGTGCCAGAAACAGCAGATGCACTGATGAACTAAGCCTGGCCCCTGCTTTCCATAACTGAAGAATGTATTTATATTTATTTACTTGCTGGGCTTACTATTTCTGAGGGGCCCTAAACCTTTCCTATTTTTGTCACCTCCTGTGGTATGTTGCCAGACCTTAAGGATCTAATACAATTCTCAAAATCCTTTTTTTACCCCTGGGTTGACTAAACTCTCCTGGTTTGTCCTTTCCATTGGGATCATCTTTTTCCTTTTCTGCCCCTCTGTTCACTTGTTTAGTTTTATTTGTTCATATTAGTTTGGCTCCTCAATATGACATGCCATTTTTCATGTGTGTTGTCCTCACTGGCCTGTATGTCCTTATAAATGTTTACAACAGTCACTTGTGCTCTTTCATTCCAATTTCCAACATAGGTGGCTTCACCATGAAATCTTGAAATCAGTTATCATAAAAAATATTGCAAATCAGAATTTTGTTATTCCCTAACATGCTAGTATTGATACGTCTATTGCCTCAACTATCCCAAGAGAATATTTTCTTTTTAGCACCCCTGATAAATTTTTTTTTAAAAGTACTTTATATTGTACTCAATCCTAAATTACTATTATTATTATTTTAAAAAATTATTCATAAAATACATAAATATATTATGACTCAGAAGTTCTCTAAGCAGTCATTTTTAACAGACTGCAGTATTTTATGCCTTGGAAAGCAATGAACATATATTTTCTTAGAAATGTAGCAAAAGAACTGAATGAATAAAACTCACTTATGTATTTATTGAAGATGACTTGCATAAAAACAATTCCTGTAATTATGCCAAATTGTCCATTGTGGGAAAAAAAAAGTACTGAAAACACACCTTGGGGAATACATTGAAACTCTTCCAGGCACTTAGGTTTTTTAGAATATAACTGAGTAGCCCTTTTTTACTGCTGGGAAAGCATTACAAAGCGAACATTGTACAAAAGTAAGTAGGAGGTGAAAGCAGAGTTGACTTTTGGTCACTGGTAAAATGTAAATTACATAGAATTTAGGTTTTTCCCACAGCTCCATTTGTTTCTGTGAAGTTTCTTATCTTGCCAAAAGAAACACATGCTGAAATGTCCTCATTACAATACAAAATGTTATTTTTAAATTCTACTTTGGATCATTCCTAAATCAATCATCCAAGACATCGAACCATATGTATTTAGTGAAGAGCTGACGTTCATACTTGCATTTTCCTGTTCTCTTTTGCAAACTATCAGTTGGAAAAAAGGCGAAGGATTTGATAATTCTTAAAACACAGACTAGACTCTGAAGTCATATCATATGTGTTTATATCCAGGCTTTGCTACTTAATCCCTATGTATTTGAAGAAAATAATTAGCTTCTCTGTATCTATGTCCTTATCAGAAAAAAAATTATAATAGTGATATGACTTTCCCTCATGTGACAGCAACAATAGTGACTACAACATGATTCAATCTTTTTGAGGAATAGATATGTTCAAGTCTATTCAACACTTGAAACAATGTCTGAAACAATCACTCACAAATGTCACAAATGCAGTGATTGCTTACAGCCAATTATTTTTTCACATTTTTCTTTTTTTCTGGTTGACAAGGTTAATTTCAAATTTTATTTTAAAAAATAGCATTGTGTTTTGTGCTGCAAGTTTTGAAGACCATAAAATATGCATTCAGAAATTCAGCATTTACGTATACACATTTAATAGTACACACAATGTCCCAATATTATATTATTGAACAAAATGTATAAAAGTAATCCTTCTGTGGAGATTAGATTATGTTTTTCTTAGCATCTGAAAAGTTATGATCTGATGAATGGAGAAAGTATATAAAATTATATCATATTAATATACATAAACACTGAAGAGTAGATAATTCCCAACTAGAAATATAATGATAAATATTATAGGACTGCAACATAACAGATGAATTCCATTGTATCCATATGAAAAGGAGAAAGAAATGTTCTTAGTACTTTAGAGAATAATGTACTATGAGGAAAAACAATTAGCTAAGTGAGTTGGAGAGTCATACAGAAGGTAAATTAAACCAAGTTATGAATCTGAGAATGCTAGACAGGGAGTAGA